>NC_071257.1:10273680-10586180 GCF_023375685.1 Ictalurus furcatus | reverse complement strand
AATGAGAGAAGAACTTGCTGGACAGCTGATGTATGGCAATGCTGTATGGCAATATAATTACCAGGAAGCCTCTGGGAGATGGCGACAGAATGTCACTTCTTATACAGATATTAACTTCTAATCTCCCAACCTCAGGATAGCAGGGCTGCTTAAACACCAAACCTTTAAATTTAAGAGTGGGCTCAAGTGTGACCCCTGATATACAGTGCTGTGAAAAAGTATTTTTCTTCTGTTTTTGTGTTTATTTCATACTACATAGTTTCAAATATTCAAAAAAAATACAACATAAAACAAAGGCACCCTGAGTAAACACACCATACAGTTTTTATTATTTTTTATTGAAGCAAAAAAAAGTTGTCCAACCCCTAACACCCATGTGAAAAAGTAATTGCCCATAAACTTAAAATCTAGTTGTGCCACCTTTAGCAGCAATAACTGCAACCAAACTCTTCTGATAACTTGAGATCAGTCTTCCACAGTGCTGTGGTGGAATTTTGGCCCAGTCTTCTTTGCAGAACTGCTTTAGTTCAACTACACTGGAGGGTTTTTGAGTATGAACTACCCGTTTAAGGTCCTGCCACAACATCTCAATTGGTTCAAGGCAGGATTTTGACTAGGCCACTCCAAAACTTTAAGTTTGTTTTTTGAGCTATTCAGAGGTGCACTTACTCCTATGCTTTGGATCATTGTCTTGCTGCACAATCCAGTTCCAGAATGTGCGGACAGAAGAGCAGAAATTCTCCTTTGTACTTTTCTTAGATTGCAGGATTCATGTTTCCCTCAATTATTGAAAGTTGCCCAGGCCCTGAAGCAGAAAAGCATCCCCACACCATTACACTTCCACCACCATGCTTGACCAAAGGTATGATATTCCTTTTGTGGAATTCTGTGTTTACACCAGATGTTATGGGACCCCTGTCTTCCAAACAGTTCCACATTTGACTCATCACTCCACAGAACATTCTCCCAAAAGGTTTGAGGATCATCAAAGTGTGTTTTGGAAAAATTCAGACGAGCCTTAATGTTCTTCTGGGTTAGCAGTGGTTTTAACATTGATGCCATTTTTTACCATTTCACCTCCATGGATGCCATTTTTGCCCAGTGTCTTTCTGATAGTGGATTCATGAACAGTGACCTATATTGATGCAAGAGAGGTCTGCAGGTCCTTTGATTTTGTCCTTGACTCTTTTGTGACCTTCTGGATGAGTAGTTGCTGTGCTCTTGGAGGAACTTTGGAAGGTTGGACACTTTTCGAAAGGTTCACTACTGTGCTGAGTTTTTTCCATTTGGAGATAATAGCTCTCATTGTGGTTCCCAGAGTCACAGAGCCATTGAAATAGCTTTGTAATCCTTCCCAGACTGATGTATTTCAGTCACCTTCTTCCTCATCACTTCTGGAATTTCTTTCAATTTAGGCACAGTGTATTACTGGATAAGACCTTTTAACCAACTGCTGTTCATGCTGTTGAAAAAGTTCTATTTAAGTGTTGATTTGATTGAATAAATCAAGGGCTGGAAGTAATCAGGCCTGGTTGCTTTTAGTCCAGCTGAACCCAATTATGAATGCAGTTTAATAGATTTGTGTAATTAGTAAATATGGGGGCAAATACATTCTCACACAAGCCCAGTTTGTATTGGATAACTTTTTTGCTTCAATAAATGACATTATCATTTAAAAACTGTATTTTGTGTTTACTTGGGTTGTCTTTGTTTTATCTTTTTTTTTTTCATTTCTGAAACAATTTACTATGAGATATACCCAAAACCAGAAGAAATCAGGAAATCAGGAAAATTCTTTTTCACAGCAGTGTAGGATGAAAATAGCAATATGGTTTTTATAAATAAAGAATAAATGGGATACAATTATAGCATGTTCAGCATCATTTGGTAAAGGAGAACTCTCCTTCTCCTAAGGAGCCTCACATAAAGCTTCAGTATGATTAAAAAAAAATGATTTCAAATAGCTGTAATTATACTGTATTTCTTTGTAATTCTGACCCATTAATGTGTTTTGCCATAATACTGTTTAAAGCAGTTCCCAAAGGATCCTAGGAATACATGAGGTGTTAAATTTGGCAGAAGGCTTTCTCTCTTTCTCTCTCTCTCTCTCTCTCTCTCTCGTGCACATGTGTGCACGCTCACACACACACACACACACACACACACACACACACACACACACACACACACACACACACACACACACAAAACCCGCAACCCAACTTGATAACCTGCATAAACAAAGATGACAAGTTGAGCTTAATGAATGTCCCATGGAAAAAGTGCAATTTAACAATTTAATTGTCAGGCAAGACAACTTTACCAGCATGTTCTTAAAATCCTCCCTGGATTTTTACTGCTGTTAATTGATTTCGACTCCAAATAATCCATACATTTTCTTTCCACTTATCTTGCACAGGGTGACGGGGAGCCTGGAGTCTATCTATAGGACTCAGGGCACAAAGCAGGAGACACCCTGGACGGAGTGCCAACCCATCACAGGGCACAATCGCACACCCACTCACACACTACGGACAATTTAGAGATGCTAATCAACCTACAACTCATGTCTTTGGACTGCGGGAGGAAACCCCAGAAGCACAGGGAAAATATGCAAACACCATGCACACAGGATGGAGGTGAGATTTTAACCCCCAACCCCAGAGGTTGTGGTAAAATGTGGTATTATTGTTATTATTATTATTATTATTATTATTATTATTATTATTATTATTACTATTAATGATAACAACAACAACAAGAACAACGGTAATTAGAGAAAATTCACTAATGCCACATCATTCATGGTGTGTGGTTTATATATATGTGTGTGTGTGTGTGTGTGTGTGTGTGTGTGTGTGCGCACATTTTGGTGAGGGATGAAGAGGTTAAGGGGGTTAATGGTCCCCACATGAAAAATGAGGAATGAAAAATTAAATAGGGTTTGCAGCACAAATATCTAACCCTTTATTTCCTTGTGGGAAAAATGAGCACAAGCACTGGCCAACACTGTATATCAGAGATGTGAGTGAAAATATGAGATTTTGGCAGAGAAACGAGTGAAAAACTGCAGAGCGTTAAATGATCCTGCTACCATAACCTCTCTCTTCACACACACACACACACACACACACACACACACACACACATACACACACACACACACACACACACATATGCACACACAGGCAGGCAGGCCTACACAAACATGTCCATACTTTGAAGAAGGCTTTTCTTTTCACATCTTCCACACATCTGTAGAGTCTCATATTTGTGTGCCATAGTATGTGTAGCAACTTAAACATACAAATAGCAAACATGAAATACGACACAGAGGGAAAAGGTCACTGAAATTGCCTTCATCATATGGATTGTAGTAATCATGGTTTTTTTATTGTGATGGTGAGGGTTGCTCTGGCTGTGAAAATTTGTTCATGGTTGTCTTGATGTGCTTAGAAAAACACAGTATTCCCCATTCATCACTCAACTGTTATCAACATTTCACTGAATTAAACTCACAAGGGCATGAAAGGTTAGAGCCTTGTATTTTCTCTGTTATTTTCTGGCTAGTCGGCCATGTCTCCTACAAGGAATAGAGCTACATACTTTTTGCCAGCTCTACAGATTCCTAATTGAAGTCCAAAGGAAGCCTAACTGACAGGATCCTTGAACTCTTGGCTTGGAGAAGGAGCCCTTTTGGCATCAGGTAACCCTGCTCACATTGGCTCAGTGGAAAAGAATGTGTGAGACACACTATAAATAAACACACACACACACACACACACGCACACATGATTGATGTCAGAGAAATTAAATTGTATTTCGTGGGAGGAAAAATTTAAAAAACCAGAGTGTAGAAAAACAAAAAAAATTAGCTTTATACGTTTTGGCTTTGAGCTAAACCTGAATAAAAGCAAACAAGAAAAGGGGATTTACTTACTTATGAAGTAATTAGTGGTAGTGTTTCTGTTGTAGTAATGACACATAGAGAAGTGTGCTATAGGTTGAGCAGGTGAAGACAGTCATGACAAGCAAAGACAATGTCACTGTATTGGCATTTCTATGCTTCCATAGACCTGCTGTGGCATGCCAAACAACACAATTACCCATTCATTTATTCCGGCAGCAAATGTGCAAGGTATCTTAAACATGCACAGCTAAAACGCAGATTTAAGGTGTTTTGTGCACTTTTTTTTTGCTGTGAAGCTTTCTGAGTCTAGGCTGTATTAAAAACATGGCTGCTAATGATTTATGGTTGTGGGGTGTGTGAAGAAAGTGTGCTGGATGAAGGGTGTGTGCACTTTCTCCTTCTGTGCTGTGAAGCAGGTTGCTAAAACAGGAAGATAGTGTGTCCTCACCGCTGACACAACAAGCAGCGGGTCTGTCTGCAGTTAACGCATGGCAGATTCACTCGCCCGCACCAGCCTGCATGTGTTGCACAAATACACACACACACACACACACACACACACACACACACAGAGTATATGAAATAGACCAGATTTACTATTTATAAACCTTCTTCCTAGAGGAAGCAATGGGGTTCTGTATGTTTTCTCAGAGCAGCCTTTCTAGACTGTAAGACTCTCTACCCATATACAGTATCTGTGGTTCTTGAAGTGGGGTCCAGAGACGCCCAGTAGTCCACAATTTGATTATAAGTTTTTATTTATTTGTTTGTTTGTTTATTTATTTTTGTGGTGGACATCACTGTCAACTTCTATTGATAGTTGTTATTATAATTAATTATATAATTATAAAATTAAAGGACTGGTCTCTTGAATAGATTTAATTTCACTGGTTTGGGTTCTGTGGATGTAACATTCCCCCCAAATAAATATGATGGTATGTATATGTATAACATATGAAAGGTCTAAGATGCTTTTAAAACATCAAACATTTAATATATTATATTGTGGGCGGTTGTGGCTCAGGTGGTAGAGCAGGTTGTCCACTAAACGTAGGGTTGGTGGTGCGATTCCCGGCCCACGTGACTCCACATGCCTAATTCAATTCAATTCAATTCAATTCAATTTTATTTGTATAGCGCTTTTTACAATAGACATTGTCTCAAAGCAGCTTTACAGAAATATCAACATGGTATACAGATATTAAAGGTGCCTAAGTGTCCTTGGGCAAGACACTGAACCCCAAGTTGCTCCCGATGCAAGTTAACGCCTTGCATGGCAGCTCTGCTACCATTGGTGTGTGAGTGTATGGGTGAATGAGACACAGTGTAAAGTACTTTGGATAAAGGTGCCATATAAGTGTGCCATTTGCCATTTATATATACATATATATATATATATATATATATATACACACATATACACAGTGCAAACGGAAAGTATTCACAGCGCTTCACTTTTTCCACATTTTGTTATGTCACAGCCTTATTCCAAAATGGATTAAATTCATTATTTTCCTCAAAATTCTACAAACAATACCCCATAATGACAACGTGAAAGAAGTTTGTTTGAAATATTTGCAAATTTATTAAAAATAAAAAACAAAAAAGCACATATACATAAGTATGCACAGCCTTTGCTGTGACACTCAAAATTGAGCTCAGTTGTATCCTGTTTCCACTGATCATCCTTGAGATGTTTCTACAACTTGATTGGAGTCCACCTGTGGTAAATTCAGTTGATTGGACATGATTTGGAAAGGCACATACCTGTCTATATAAGGTCCCACAGTTAACAATGCATGTCAGCGCACAAACCAAGCCATGAAGTCCAAGGAATTGTCTGTAGACCTCCGAGACAGGATTATATCGAGGCACAGATCTGGGGAAGGGTACAGAAGCATTTCTGCAGCATTGAAGGTCCCAATGAGCACAGTGGCCTCCATCATCCGTAAATGCAAAAAGTCTGGAACCAGCAGGACTCTTCCTAGAGCTGGCCGCCTGGCCAAACTGAGCGATCGGGGAGAAGGGCCTTAGTCAGGGAGGTGACCAAAAACCCAATGGTCACTCTGACAAAGCTCCATCGTGTCTCTGTAGAGATAGGAGAACCTTCCAGAAGAACAACCATCTCTGCAGCACTCCACCAATCAGGCCTGTATGGTAGAGTGGCCAGGCGGAAGCCACTCCTCAGTAAACGGCACATGACAGCCCGTCTAGAGTTTGCCAAAAGACACCTGAAGGACTCTCAGATCAATGATTGAACAAAGATTGAACTCTTTGGCCTGAATGGCAAGCATCATGTCTGGAGGAAACCAGGCACCACTCATCACCTGGCCAATACCATCCCTACAGTGAAGCATGGTGGTGGCAGCATCATGCTGTGGGGATGTTTTTCAGCGGCAGGAACTGGGAGACTAGTCAGGATCGAGGGAAAGATGAATGCAGCAATGTACAGAGACATCCTTGATGAAAACCTTCCCCAGAGCGCTCTGGACCTCAGACTGGGGTGAAGGTTCATCTTGCAACAGGACAATGACCCTAAGCACACAGACAAGATAACAAAGGAGTGGCTACAGGACAACTCTGTGAATGTCCTTGAGTGGCCCAGCCAGAGCCCAGACTTGAACCCGATTGAACATCTCTGGAGAGATCTGAAAATGGCTGTGCACCAATGCTCCCCATCCAACCTGATGGAGCTTGAGAGGTCCTGCAAAGAAGAATGGGAGAAACTGCCCAAAAATAGGTGTGCCAAGCTTGTAGCATCATACTCAAAAAGACTTGAGGCTGTAATTGGTGCCAAAGGTGCTTCAACAAAGTATTGAGCAAAGGCTGTGAACACTTATGTACATGTGCTTTTTTGTTTTTTATTTTTAATAAATTTGCAAAGATTTCAAACAAACTTCTTTCACGCTGTCATTATGGGGTACTGTCTGTAGAATTTTGAGGAAAATAATGAATTCAATCCATTTTGGAATAAGGCTGTAACATAACAAAATGTGGAAAAAGTGAAGCGCTGTGAATACTTTCCGGTTGCACTGTATATATATATATATATATATATATATATATATATATATATATATATATATATATATATATATATATATAATTATTGTCTAGATATGTATTAGTTCCTATATATCAAATAAAATGTAAACAATAAATACTAATTATTGAAAAATTTATATTTTTATGTTAAAACTGTTTCAATCCTCAATGTAAATTTATCATCTAGTCATCTAGTATTGTAAAAAAAAAAAAAGAGTTATTTCAAACAAGTTGAGCAATATGCCATAATTCTTTTGTGTCACTTACATTTACATTTACATTTATTCATTTAGCAAACGGTTTTATCCAAAGCGACTTAGAAATGAGGAAATACGAGCAAAGCAATGTATCAAGTGGAGAATAATACAAGTAGTGCTACCATACAAGATCTTTTAATTGAGTTCTAGAAAAGCAAAGTACGCAGAGTAGAGGTGTAAGTGCCAAAGTAGGTTTTTAAATTTTAAAATTATTATTATTATTTTTTAAAGATAATATGGGGTTGGCATATTAGGGGTTAGTTAGGTGTTCATGGAAGAGGTGGGTCTTTAGCTGTTTTTTGAAGATAGTGACAGATTCTGCTGTCCAGATTGAGGTTGGAAGTTCATTCCACCAATGAGGGACTGTTAGTGTGAAGGTTCTGGACAGAGACCTTGAGCCACATTGAATAGGCACTACTAAGCATCGGTCATTAATTGACCACAGATTGCGTGAGGGAATGTAAGCCTTCAGGAGAGTGTTGAGGTAGGAGGGTGCTGTTCCAGCCAAGGTCTTGTACGTGAGCATCAAGGCCTTGAATTTGATGCGGGCGGCCACAGGAAGCCAGTGGAGGGAGATGAAGAGGGGTGTGATATGGGTCCTTTTGGGCTGGTTGAAGATGAGACGTGTTGCTGCATTCTGAATCATCTGAAGGGGATTGATAGAGCTGGCTGGGAGGCCCGAGAGTAGTGCATTGCAGTAGTCCAGTTTTGATATGACAAGAGTTGTCAGTTTTGATATGAATAGTTGTGTAGCCTGTTCAGTGAGATAGGGTCACTTGTTTCTGTTTCTCTTTCTACAAGGGTCAGACAGCATCAACAATTTTTTCACCCAACAAGTAGTATTATTACTACTTAATAAAGTGCTAAAAACATTATTATAATGTAATATCCTCACTTCTTCAGTGGTAACCTTTCCTTTTTTTTTTGGAGAATGCTATTTTGACAACAAAAAACTTGGTCTTTTATCTGACTTAGTAAGATGAAGGATATATGCATTTAAAACAAAACATATAAATGAATTTAGCACTTTAGGAAATTAATTTTTTGCAAAGCACTGTATAAACTTATATATTCTCAATTCCATAATACTGATATTGTGCAAAAAGACACAGAGACAAGAGACAGAGCACACATGAACATTAAATGCTATTTCACTCAGAAATGTAGCAAGGAATACAATTTTTGTATTTTAACTGAAGTAATAATGTTTATTTATATATTTATTTATTTATTTATTTATTTATTTATTTATTTATTTATTTTTAATAAATGTAGTCCTTATAATGGCAAAGCTCTTTCATATGCTGCACATGAATGTGCCACTAGCCCGTGTGCTCTACTGAGACAGAAATATAACCTGCCTATATAACCAAACCTAGCACATACTTAGCACAGCATTTAGGTAATTTACTACTAACAGAGAGTGATTTAACATCACTTAGATTAAGTTATAGCCAAAACTACCATGGACTATTATGTCAGTATCTCAGAAAGTTAATTAGAGATGAATAAAACATGGCAGCACTATCAGATGTGTGCTGAGGATCAGGTGGCCGTCATGGTGATCCAGAGGTTCGGTGATTTTCATTACAAGGTTAGTCTGAAGCACTCAGGTTACTATGTACTAGACAGGGATATGGCCCACAGTAAGCCACCAGTCATTAATAAGAAAACAGTGGGTTTACACAGACAAAAACAAGGAGTTCACTAATAAGATGTGTCTCAATTGTCTTGCATTTAGAGGTACAACAAACTAAAAGACACAGCAAATCAAAATACAGCAAGCAACACACCTAGTGACGCACCTAGTACTAGTTTACTAACCATGATACATATAAATATCTTATTTATCTATCTTATTTAAATATCTTTTTAAAATAAATGTTCTCTTTAATTCTGACTTATTCTTGCATACAAGATGTGAATTTGACGACAGGAATCTGTGCAATGCCTTAGATATTTGATAACCCCTACATTAGTGGCAACCTCAAACTTAAATATACAGAAGTTTTTCCTCTTCATCTACCACTCTTGCAGTTAATCTGTGTGCTTTGAGTGTGCACTACATTGTAGTTAACTCTGAGAGAACCAGAGGCAACGCATTTGCAAACTGCAGGAATGGGGTCAGACTTTTTTTATTATTCACATGTAAACAGGGGAAAATTCAAAAATTACTCAGAACTGCTGAAATATTATTTTTTTAAAAATACAAATATTTTACATTTTAATAAAATTTTCCTTGGAGAAAAAAAAAATTAGAGAAACTGGAATAAAGTGCTCATTATCTTCAGCGGAGGACTTTTTTTTGGCAGAATATGTGGTTTAGATTAATGTTGCCTTGTGTAAAGGCAGTGATATTTGTATTATAGCTGTATTTAATCCATTACTGGTATATGTAGGATCATAATAGAAAAAGAAACAAAATGAAAAATAAATGAATTAACAAACCCAACAATTTTATCACTTTGGAGTGGATAAACATGTATAATAAGTTTTGCGACATGAAATAAAAATATAAATGTAAAAATACTTAACTTAAAAAGCCATATTCACTTTTTTGTAATTAAAACATATCTCACCAAAACAAATAGTTGCCCTTGTAGATCGAGGTACATGTGAGAGCTCATGACAAGGAGGTAATTGTTTTCCTTTCTCACACTGCATTTATTTCATCACCTGACAGAGCATTTCTTTGTTTGTGCTATGAAAATACAGCTATTGTAATTAAAAATGTGCCATGGCTGAGCTCTCTCTGGGATGTGACACTAAATTGATTGGGGGTGGTTTTATACCCTCCACCTTCTCAGGTCCTTGCCTCTGACAAATATGAACACACACCCCAAGCACAGCTCCAACCATATGTCACATGCAAAGTGAAAAGTTTATCACCTTAGAAACACATCCATAAGCATCAAGTCTAGCACGTTAAGTATCCAGAACATGTTAAAAATATGTAGAAAATATAAATAAACATGTCTCCTTTTGCTCATGTATCACTGCAATGACTTTAAATGACCCACTTAATTATATTTTTGTTTGTTGTTAGAGAGAAAAGCAATCAAATAAAGGTAATAAAAAAAGTAATAACAAGCCATACTGGCTCAATGTGAAAACTTCTGTCTTTGTGAAGAGTTCTGCTTCTTGTTATTTATATTAATTGAGCGCTGAATGTCTGCCTTTTCCCATCTAGGCTTTCACAGTCCAAAACATAACAAAATGGCTTACAAAATTGTGAACATCAGCTTTTTTATGTTACAGTACAAATGTAGATTTGCTGTTTTTGTAGACTTTAGAAGAATCTGAAAATAAAAAAAAATAAAAAACAGAACAGAAAAACAATGGTCAACATTGGATGAGGTCATAAAACAACTCTTAGCACAGAGCCAGGCCCAGAGACCATGGAATGGGTGAAACCTAAGCCTCAGCTTTGCCTTTGATGTTCATTTGGTTCCAGAGGTTCCCACTGTTGTACATCTGTGTCTACCTCAATGAGTGTTGGCTTACTCCCCTGGTGTGTGCCCCAGTCTGCATGGCACTAGCCCAGAGTTCAGCACAGAGATGCTTCTCTTCTTCTCCAAAGGTTTTGCAGACAACCCATGCACTCCCAGATAGAGGAGTCACCCAGTAGCCCCTTGATGGAACATCATTTGCCCATTGTAATTTTACTACATTTAGATTAAATTTGGCGAAACTCAATATTTTAATTGAATGTTTAGAGCCACCCCCCTCCAAATAATACATTTCCTCTGGCACCCTGCATCTTGCTTTTATCTTTCTTCTTTAATTACATTTACAAAAATGATGATACGTAGAATTAATGCAGCTTGAATGGGGTCCAATGTAAAAACAGAACACACATGGACAGATTCTGTGACAACCAAGACTACTGCTGTGAAAAAATATTGACCTACAATGTGATTTTGAAGACCCTGCTGCTTTTCATGTTTTAAAAACCTATCATGATTAATTATGCCTGCAGAGCTGCTCAAGTTTATTTGCGTCATTTTGTATAAATGTACCAAGAGATCAGATCAATATCCCATCTTTGGTGAATTAGATCTCAGCAGTTCAAGTTTGGTCAAAATATTTTGACAGTAAAGAAACATGTCAATATAATATCCGTTATCCTGAATCATAAAGAAATATAGTAAGCTCTGGAGAAGAACTGTCAGAGAAAGGCAATGAAATATTACTACCTTTACAGTTTTGTGGTTTTGCCCTTCGTGGCTGTCGATCAATCTACTGCACAGCACCATTTATACCAGTGAGATTCCTTTTTCTAGTTGGTCTATCTGTTGCAGGTGAACTCTCCATAGGTAGTGACTTACAGCACTCCAAATATAGTTCTCATTAATGACAGCGTGATTGAATCACCATGGGCTATTGCGGCATCAACTCTTGCGTGTCAAGGGTCAGAGATCCAGTTATAACAAGGGCAATGCAATTAGTGCTGTATTTATTTTCTCCAGCAATTCATCCCATGTTTAACTATCAGCCTAATCTCCTGTCTTTGTCGCATGTATAATTACCAAACTATTTCTGTAGTCATCAGAATACAATAAGCCCCATGCAGGGGCTGCCATCAACATGCCACTCAAGTGCTGGCAAAGGCTACATGTTGACATAAAGTTGCTCTGTCAAACTTATAAGTAATGGGAACTGGTGTAAGATGATCTGCTGTAACATTGTGCTGCATGTACACACTACTTCAAAGATCTCAAGTGGATGTCAGCCATTGATGTGTGATGGGGTAGATAAAAAGATGTGTTTAAGGAAGAGTGGACCTGAAGGATTGCTATCCATGTCCTCAGGGATGCTGAAACTTTGAAGACTCTCTCTGAGTTATTTTTTACTCTATCCACTAGAGAGTATCAAAGTGACATCAAGAGATATAATCTGAAGAGAACTGAAGAGAATAGAGAGATATGAATACTCACTTTTAAATTTTTAATGTGTCCTCTTTCATCAGTAAAGGAATATTTATTGGAAAAGCAAGAAAATATTGACAAGTAGGGACAAAAACATTAGTCATGTTTTCTAAATTACAAATATCAGAGCACAGAACTATGTGGCTCATCATCAGTTCATTTTCAAATAAAGGATGTAGAAATTACTGCATTATGCCCAATACACACATGGTTAAAAACAACAACAACAACAAAAAAACTTTCTCCTCTTGTTTGACACATATATATTACAATGTTTTTGCTCCATCTAAACACCACGGCTGCCTTTTAGTCATTGAAAATGTTTAAAGATGACTACTCTGCTTAAGGACTCTGTGCTCTGAGATTTTATTAAGAACTGCCCTGTAAGAGTTTTCCTCCCACTGCTGTAATGTCTTTCCTTCATTTTTTTGGAATGCTGCTAGACTCCCATGCTGGGAAAATAAGTAAGAAACAGAAAAATGATTACATCAATTTTAGGGAGGGGAGGGCTCTAAGAACAACATTGGTTACATTGTCAAAGGGCAATTCAGCACTTGAATTACACTGGCTGACTTACTTCCAGGCAACCTAGCAAAGGCAGCACATGTGAAAGGCAGCTAAATTATGATAGTGCTGGAATGCTCTCTTATGGTGATTGAGCAATATTCCCTACTGTGAGTGGCAAAAACAAGTTATGCAGAGGGGAGAATTTGCAGTGCATAATTCCACTGTGGACAATAAGCTTCTCTTCCTGAGAAGAATAATCAACTTATTAATAATCAGCTTATTGAGAAGAATAATCAACTAATCAACACCAACTAATTTATACTACATTATAGTAAAATAGTGCAGGGGATGCTATAGAATTCCTCAGAATCTAGCTATACAGTATCTCACAAAAGTGAGTACACCCCTCACATTTTTGTAAATATTTGATTATACCTTTTCATGTGACATATTTTCCATTAATGTCTAAACCACTGGCAACAAAAGTGAGTACACCCTTAAGTGAAAATGTCCAAATTGGGCCCAAAGTGTCAATATTTTGTGTGGCCACCATTATTTTCCAGCACTGCCTTAACCCTCTTGGTCATGGAGTTCACCAGAGCTTCACAGGTTGCCACTGGAGTCCTCTTCCACTCCTCCAATGACAACATCATGGAGCTAGTGGATTTTAGAGACCTTGTGCTCCTCCACCTTCTGTTTGAGGATGCCCCACAGATGCTCAATAGGGTTTAGGTCTGGAGACATGCTTGGCCAGTCCATCACCTTCACCCTCAGCTTCTTTAGCAAGGCAGTGGTCATCTTGGGGGTGTGTTTGGGGTCGTTATCATGCTGGAATACTATATACTGATCATGCTCTGCTTCAGTATGTCACAGTACATGCTGGCATTCATGGTTCCCTCAATGAACTGTAGCTCCCAAGTGCTGGCAGCACTCATGCAGCTCCAGACCATGACACTCCCACCACCATGCTTGACTGTAGGCAAGACACACTTGTCTTTGTACTCCTCACCTGGATGCCATCACACACGCTTGAGACCATCTCAATCAAATAAGTTTATCTTGGTCTCATCAGACCACAGGACATGGTTCCAGTAATCCATGTCCTTAGTCTGCTTGTCTTCAGCAAACTGTTTGCGGGCTTTCTTGTGCATCTTTAGAAGAGGCTTCCCTCTGGGATGACAGCCATTTGATGCAGTGTGCGGCAGTGTGTGGCGTATGGTCTGAGCACTGACAGGATAGCCCCCCACCCCTTCAACCTCTGCAGCAATGCTGGCAGCATTCATACGTCTATTTCTCAAAGACAACCTCTGGATATAACGCTGAGCATGTGCACTCAACTTCTTTGGTCGACCATGGTGAGGCCTGTTATGAGTGGAACCTGTCCTGTTAAACCGCTCTATGGTCTTGGCCACCGGGCTGCAGCTCAGTGTCAGGTTCTTGGCAACCTTCTTATAGCTTGGGCCATCTTTATGTAGCAAACAATTCTTTTTTTCAGATCCTCAGAGAGGAAGTGTGAGAGCGATGACACCAAATTTAACACACCTGCTTCCCATTCACACCTGAGACCTTGTAACACTAACAAGACACATGACACCGGGGAGGGAAAATGGCTAATTGGGCCCAATTTGGACATTTTCACTTAGGGGTGTACTCACTTTTGTGAGATACTGTATATATATATATATATATATATATATATATATACAGTATCTCACAAAAGTGAGTACACCCCTAAGTGAAAATGTCCAAATTGGGCCCAATTAGCCATTTTCCCTCCCCGGTGTCATGTGTCTTGTTAGTATATATATATATATCTGCCAGCATTGCTGCAGAGGTTGAAGGGGTGGGGGGCTATCCTGTCAGTGCTCAGACCATACACCGCACACTGCTGCACACTGCATCAAATCGCTCTCGTCCCAGAAGGAAGCCTCTTCTAAAGGTGATGCACAAGAAAGCCCGCAAACAATTTGCTGAAGACAAGCAGACTAAGGACATGGATTACTGGAACCATGTCCTGTGGTCTGATGAGACCAAGATAAACTTATTTGGTTCAGATGGTCTCAAGCGTGTGTGGCGGGAAAAAGGTGAGGAGTACAAAGACAAGTGTGTCTTGCCTACATTCAAGCATGGTGGTGGGAGTGTCATGGTCTGGGGCTGCATGAATGCTGCCAGCACTTGGGAGCTACAGTTCATTGAGGGAACCATGAATGCCAACATGTACTGTGACATACCGAAGCAGAACATAATCAGTATGCAGTATTCCAGCATGATAATGACCCCAAACACACCTCCAAGACGACCACTGCCTTGCTAAAGAAGCTGAGGGTGAAGGTGATGGACTGGCCAAGCATGTCTCCAGACCTAAACCCTATTGCGCATCTGTTGGGCATCCTCAAACGGAAGGTGGGGGAGCACAAGGTCTCTAACATCCACCAGCTCTGTGATGTCGTCATGGAGGAGTGGAAGAGGACTCCAGTGGCAACCTGTGAAGCTCTGGTGAACTCCATGCCCAAGAGGGTTAAGGCAGTGCTGGAAAATAATGGTGGCCACACAAAATATTGACACTTTGGGCCCAATTTGTACATTTTCACTTAGGGGTGTACTCACTTTTGTTGCCAGTGGTTTAGACATTAATGGCTGTGTGTTGAGATATTTTGAGGGGACAGCAAATTTACACTGTTATACAAGCTGTACACTCACTACTTTACATTGTAGCAAAGTGTCATTTTTTCAGTGTTGTCACATGAAAAGATATAATCAAATATTTACAAAAATGGGAGGGGTATACTCACTCACTCACTTTTGTGAGATACTGTATATGGATGCCCTAGAGTCAGAAGGGAGCCAGAGCGGCATCCATGCACTTTATGAAGGTGTGAGGGGATAAAGCTAGCCTGAAGGAAAGAACCCGATATTGGTATGCATTGCCTCCAAACATGAACCTCAGGAACTTCCTGTGACTGGGTGATATTTCTATGTAGAAACATGCATCTTTTAGATCTATTATCACAAACCAGTCCTTGAACTGAATCTGTGGAAAATAAGTTTGAGCATCAGCATCTTGAGCGTGTACGGCTGAAGAGTACGGTTTAGATCTAAAATTGGCCACATATTTTTTGTGGACCAGAAAATAATGGTGGTAAAAACCTCCCTCAGGGATGGGGTACATGTTCTATGGCCCCTCTGTCCAAGAGGCATCTTACTTTCTTCACTAACTTGGAGCGACCTTGGCTAGGGGAGGCCCTACAGTAGTACTGGGGGCTAACTGCCCTAACAAGCTCACGTCCCCGATACATCCCTCTGCGGCCCATCAGGACCGTGGCTTCTTTGTCTGCTTGGCTTTTATGATCATTCTCAAATCAGGTCTATTAGCAGGCTGTGACTGTGGCTGCCTGGTCCCCCTGGCTCTCCGCAGGGGGGAGGTGGGCTGCCACACTCACTTTCTATGCCTCCCATGCACTAGTACTCGCCCAGGCTCCATTCGTGGGTGAACGGATGAACTCAACACGACGGAAGGAACTGGCTGAACACTGGTGTTTGCTGTTTTGCCTCGCAAAATCTGTCAGCAATGACATTAACCCTTCATTTTAACATTAACCCTTTTTTCTTTTTTAAAGGGACAGAAAAATAAGATATTTTTCTTTCTTTTTTTGAAAATATAGGGAGGAAATGAAGAGTCTTTTGCAAATGTTCACATAAATGACGACATGCAGTCTTGCTGAAGATAATAAGACTGACAGCATGGTTCACAGGTATAAAAATATTACATGATGCGCTTAATTGCCACATCACCTGATCACAACAGGCCTATAAATAGGCATGATGTTACACAAGTTTCAGTTGCTGGTCACACATGAGGGCGCTTCCCACAGTATGAAGCTCACACAACATTACGTTCCCTTTGAAAGGGAAGGTCACATTTTCCTCATACATAATCTCTTCTACTGAAACATGTGTTCAGATGACACTCTGATGGATTTGATCTAAAATAGATCATAAGGTTTTACACAAACTTGTCCATGCTAGCTTGAGTGCAGACTGTCATAAAAGTAAAAAGCGGCCATACTAAGAAACTCTGAAATTCATGCAAACTTTTCACTTCAACAAACTTTTAAAGTTGTTCTCATTATTATAATTTGTGATGAAAATTGTTGTAATAAATTAGAAAAGAATTCAAATCAGAAGCACGTTTGCTAGTGGTCTCAGACTTTTGGAACCCACTGTATATAGTGAGATAATGCCTGCAGTGTTAACTAGAATCTTTAATAACGAGCTCTTTAAAAGCTAATTGAAACAATAGCCAATGTTAGCATGGCTGTGGTTATTAAAAAGGGGAGAGCACTGAAGTTAATGATTTTTCAGTACTATACTGGCACGTACCATGTCAGGGTGCATGTGCATGTTCGTGTCTGTGTGTATCTGTGTGTTGCGATGGGGGGTTGGGTGAATGGTCTGTCCAATAGCCACTGTTGCCACGTGACTGCATGTTAGTGTATATGTGTGTCTAGAAAGCCTCCGCTCTGGCAACACCCAACCATGTGAATGAGAAACAAGTAGACTCATTTACACCCCCACCTACTTGTGCAGATTGTTGAAGGACATCAACCCCACCATCTGTCTCCCTGAGCATGTATGTGTGTGTATATGACAGAGAGAGAAAGAGAGAGAAAAACTTGTTACTGGCAAAGCTTTAAAGAAACAAACAAACAAAAACACACACACAAACATATATATATATATATATATATATATATATATATATATATATATATATATATATATATAAAACATACCCTTAAAACATGTGTTACTCCATTATGTAATATGTCATTGTCCGTTCCAGTGAGAAAGATCAGACAAAATTTCCTGAAAGGCTCCAGAATATCTGGGTCAGCGATTCTGAGTCAGGCACTTACTGTCTCACCAAGCATAAACATAACATAAACATTAACATAACTGTCTGGACAATTAGGAATAATGAACATTTACTGACAAAATACACTGCACAAAACAACCAAAATAAGGGCATCAGTGTGTTTTGACTCTGGCAAGTTCTCAGTGCCAGCAATGCCCAGCAATACTGGGCCAAAAATATATACATACATAATACATGATTGCTTATGTTTGTCTATGCATTCTTGATTGCATCCTATTCCCCTTCATGCGACTGTAGCTGGACCTGGTCAGTAATAAGAAAATTATTAAAAGTAAAATGTGGGGTTTAGCTTTGCCTTTCAGGGAATTTCAAGTGAATCCACCAGTAATATAATTACTTTCAACAAACTTGTTTGAACAAATGTGTTCATTAAAACAAAAAGAAAATCAGAGTGCTGCAATGACAACTATAGTCAGGGATAATAATGGATTTGCTGTCAGTGTCATTTATAAGATTTTTTTTAATACCACAAAATGTATACCATCACAAATGTTTTACACAATACTCACTATATTCACTGGAAAAGTTATTTCATTATATTTTTTCTCAGTAAGGGATATTGATCTGTGATTCATTGGCTCCCAATTTGCTCCTTGGCAGCTCCGTCCTCGATACTTTCCCAAAGTTTGAATAGGAAATGAGAAAGGAGGAAATTGTAGTTGTTGCTATAAATGTCTCCAAGCAGACCTTTCCCAAGCAAGGAAAGACAATAAGCTTTCTGTGCCTATCCCAGACACTGAGAGAGAACACTTTGTTTGCAGTGGCATCAACAGAGAAAAGATGACCACCAGATTGCAGTGCAGAGGGTGAGTCACCAGCCAAGCATGCCAGACTTATCTCTGACCATATACTGTATACACAAATAAATTGGAACCATTTAGACACAGGATGTGGAGGGTTCAAACAGACAAGGACAAGTTGGTCAGAGTGAGTGCTGTTTCTGTGCCACTGTCTGTGCAGCTGGGACACACTTATTACTTTACAACACTATGTCATATGATTAGCAGAGGGGCACACTAAAGGCAAAAGTCTAAATTCGCTGGACAAGATTTGTTTTATTTCTGTTTGCTTTCCCAGTTATCAGCGACGGTCGTAGACTGATTCATAGTAAAAGCGAAATACTCCAGATATTTTCTTTACAGTTTGGCCATGACTCCCAAGTGTCAGAGACAGAGCAGAAAATGTGAGTCTTGGAGTCAAGTATAAGTCCAAACAGACAAATCAAACATTTATGGAAGCATGCTGGGTATATAGCTGTGTCGTGTGAGTTTAGGGGAACATGGAGTGTGTATCTCCAAAGTGGAGCTCAGGATAAAGGACAACAGGAGTGCCAATCCTTCTGAAGACACTGACTGTGGTGACAGTAGTAAGCCGAGGAGGCTTGCTGATTGGCCCACAGCTGTATATCCATGCAAAAATAGCTGCCATCCATACTGCTTTAATAAAGCAGCTCTGGTGGTAATTGCCCAGTTTGCCTGCATTCCATTATTCATGCAAATATCTAATAATGGTGGAAGGAGGCGACCCAGGCACAGATGAAACCTGCACATGTTGATCCATATGATTGATCCCCCCCCAACTAAATTTTTCATATACAATGGCCGATAGATTGCATCAGTCGATACAGATATGTTTCAATTAAGCTCCATATATTGGCTCTGAATCTTTGAAGAGGGATGACTGAGCATCTGCCTATGGAATTAAAAAAAACACTCCAAAGTAAATAAGGAATGAAAAAAGGACATAAAACCATTTAAACCTGGTCTGTCTTCTTCAGCAGTGTTACAAAATACTTCAGCCATGACAAACAGTGAATATACTAAGTTAGTTAAGTAACGCCCTGTATGCAGGTACTCAGATGGAACAAACACCGCCATCCTAATTGCACTCAAGTATCGGCACACATACTTGCACTCAGGATAATGTCCAAGCACATATCTATTTACATAAATATTTCCTATATGTCTAACAATGTAAATGAAATGTTGGATAAAAATAAATGTCAGTTATATCACTATAAAATTCTGCTAAATAATAGTTGACTTGTGTCAGTGGAGTCTGACAAAGAGCATGTCCAAGAGGACGTATTTTATCCCTGCTACATTTTGAAAGTTTGAAAGTTTATCTAATAGGTCATGGCAGAAACCTCCATTTACTCCATTTTTCTACCCACCAAAACTGGGAAGGGTGAAGGCTAGCACATGCTGCCTCCAAAATTGATGAAGCACATGAAGCCAATCACCACATTTTTTTGAACTGATCATGATATTTCTGAACACACTCCGGGCAGCTGTACATAATCAGAGTAAAGTGCTAAAAGATAATGTGAGTTGCTAGCTAGACTACACACACACACACACCCACACACACACACACACACACACACACACAAACACACACACACACACACACACACACACACACACACACATGCACAAACACACAAATGGCCACTGTGCCCTTTTTTTGGCTTAACTCTGATGTAAGTATTCAAATAAAAGATACAACAGCCATGACAATTAACACTTTCTGTATGTTGCCTGGGCAAGTCACACGGGACCACAAAGTGCTATTTCAGGTATTTATTTAAATAGATCCCTTTTTTTCTGGCATACCTAATAATCTGTGCTCTCCCTCTCTCTCTTCCCCCTCCATCTTTCTACCCCCAAACCTCCGTCCTTTCTCTGTCAAGCTACACATTCTACTCCTGGATTGCCAGTGGTTCTAACTCCTTCTGCTCTCCAGACTTGCCTGATCTATCGTGATGCCCTGATGGAGTTTATGTCACTGGAAAATCACTCTCTGTTACTAAGGCATGGATAGCCTAAAGATCACCATGAGATTACTGTGGATGTTACCACACAGAAACCATAAAGATGACTGTGGATGTTCTTCCTTGGATAACCTTAGGACTGCAATAGCTAAGAACAATTTGCACTCAAGTCTCCATCATTGTCTCCAACAGTCAATAACTTCAGTTTGATACAGTAGACTTTAAGTTAATGAATATAATATATGAATATAATGAATTCAGAAATTCTAACGCTCATACTCATAAGCTGCTCATAAGCAGCTTATGTTCCTGTTTGCACAATTTCAGTTTTTGTCTATATAGTAAACAGTTATAAGAGAGAAATAATTTATAATCACACTATCCAGTGTAACCCAGATGAAGATGGGTTCCCTTTTGAGTCTGGTTCCTCTCAGTGTTTCTTTATGTCCGCTCAGGGAGTTTTTCCTTACCACCCTTACCTCTGGCTTGCTCATTAGGGATAAATTAATAAATAAAACATTTATATCTGAAATATATATATTTCTGTAAAGCTGTTTGTGAAAATGTCCATTGTTTAAAGCATTATACAAATTGAATGAAATTGAGTAAAATAAATGGACAGAAGGTGGTGCTGACAAGTTAAAACTGATATGAGTCACTTTTTAGCTCTTTCATGCTATACACAATCAGTTAAAAGTTTGGAGACACTTGACTGAAATGTTTCTCATGATCTTAAAAATCTTTTGATCTGAAGGTGCATGATTAAATGTTTGAAATCCGTGTTGTAGACAAAAATATAATTGTGCCAACATATTAATTTCTTTCATTGGAAAACTAACATTTTATTTACAATTTTTTTTTTCTTAAATGGATGACTTGGAGCGAAATATTCCAAAAAGCAGCCAGTAAGTGTCCAGCTAGGTGGGAACTCCTTTAATACTGTTTAAAAAGCATCTCATGGTGATGCCTCAAGAAATTGGTTGAGAAAATGCCCAGAATACATTTCTGGAAATTCTACGCAAAAAGGGTGTCTACCTTGAAGATGTTAAAATACTAAATTATTTTTATTTACTTTGGATTTTTTTTTTTTTATCACAACATAATTCCCAGTTCCATTTGTGTTATTCGAGAGTTTTGATAACTTTCTTATTATTCTAAAATGTGTGTGTGTGTGTGGGGGGGGGGGGGGGGGGGGGATAAGGAATGAGTGTGTCTAAACTTTTGACTGGTAGTGTATACTTAAGAACAGTGTCTAAATGCTGTTATAAATTTACTCCTTGTAATTCAACTGAAGCTAATTTCACAAATGAATAGAAAAAAAATATTTAGACAATGAACTTGTTTTTAAATTGCATACATGGTAGGCTGTTCACCTACCACTCTGGCTATAGTCAGACAATACAACCTACAATGGAAATATTACACTGCACAATTTTAATTCTGAAATAATGCAATTCAAACCACATACAGTCTCTGTATATTAAGCAAATCTCAGTAATACATGTCCTAGCACAGAACAAATCTACTAGTCTTTAGGTCCTCCCAACAATGCTAGTTTCCAACTTGCGCCTAACTTTGTTGCATCTCATTTCCATTCATCAGAATATAACCCTATGATGGCATAATTTGCATTAATAGAGGTCCAGCAATTGAAAGAGTAGAATATCACTCTATATATTCTGGCCTTATAGCAACCTTTTTTGCAGATTACAATGTTTATGTTTGTTTGTTTTTTTGTTTGTTTTTTTGGAACAATTGCACATGATTATGATAGATAGCTAGTGTGTGCATTTAGAGCTAGCACCATTGTGTTAAGACAGATGTGTGACAGTGATAGAGCTGGATCTAGCAAAATGATAATGTGCAAATGATACACTCTTACATCCAGCTGAACTCAGAAATGCCATCGCTCAGCCTCTTTTCTAATCATAAGCAAGACCGAGAAAGCTGGCAGCTTTTAATCTATGCAAATTTAGTACTCCGAATATCCCTAGCTTCAGACCGCAAGTGAAGTGTAGACATGAAGAAAAACCACATTCATGTGTAGATGCTCTGCCTGACCCTGCAGTGGCTTGATGAGGCCAAACATTTCCATGCAAAACCAAATCATCAATGGATGTGTTAGGTTCAAACTGCAAACCTCAAAGTGTGTATCACAAATTTTATATATATAACTTAACTGCACCACCTGCCTCTCTAAAGACAGTTCTGGCCCCAGAGGTCTGAACAAGACCACACATGAAGAAGAAGTTAAAGTTAAAGAAGTAACAGTTATATAAAAAGGAATGACACTTATTTTACAAGAGATGTGAAATGATCACAGTCATATTGCTGTATAAAACCTGTGCATTAAAGTATACTGTATCTTGTATATTGGCCTTCAACCATGTACTGACACCACTGTTTAAAGTCTCTGAAAAAAAATGCGGTAAGAAAGCAAGCACTGGAGAGTGTAGAGAATGTCTTGATGCAAAGATCTACTTGTGTTGATCTGCTGTCAGGTAACATTATCTGTTCAGCTTGTATAAGTCTTTGGACAAAGAGAAGGAGCAGGAGAAACATAGATATTTCAGGAAAAGAGCAGTGCATCTCTGATGTACTCCCCGACAGTGGAGCTTAATAAGCCCTACCATGTGATGCACATAGCACCACCCAATATTCACTGTTTTTATCTTTCCCTCCTGCAACCTCTCACATTTCCTGTAACATTCAGCCTCCCAAACCCTTCCATCCCCTCCCAATTTTACACCACATATTCTCTCCTCCCATCTTACTCCTGCCATCTCCTTCTTCTTCTTCTTCTTCTTCTTCTTCTTCTTCTTTTTTTACTTGTAGGAGGAATGTTGGGTCTCCTTAGTGATTTATAAACATACACATAATAAATGGGAGGCTGTAGTTTAAGTAGTGATGAAGCATTCCCAGCCCAGGCAATGCGCTTCAGCTGTGATTTAAAGAGCTGACATTTATGGCCCACAGACGTATTATTCAGAGTGACTGTCTGTGTACAGACTGTATTTTACTATGAACCATGCAGAGGTGATCCTGGGCCCAGTCCGAATTCACTCGAACCTCATGGGCCATTTATTTATCCATATCATTTATTTACCCTGATAATCTTATACATTGTACTATGGTTTATGACTGTCCAAAATAAATCTTGTTTATATACTTTTTAAGATTAAGTACAGAATCCAGAGGGCTGCACAGATACATGTGTGTTTGTGTGTATTTAAAGGAAACACCACTTTTTCAAATGCAAATCTATAAGAGGATAAATAAAGCTTTGTGTTCCACTAATTTCTCATGATCTATTCCATGTGCCGTGTGCTCAGACTGTGTTCACTAGCTCAAAATGCATACACACAATATCACAGCTAACCTTGAATCCAGCCTAATTTTATGAAACTTCAGAAAGAATAAGATAGTGTCCCTGTATGGATCCCACTTCCTGAAATTCATCAGATCTATTTTTGCTGTCCCAACCCAACATACAATAGATGTTCTGGCCAGAAAACTTCTCATGTTTCCTTTCGATTGGTGTGGAACCCAAACCTTTAGATCCATGGCGCCTTTTACTGGACATGCAGAAATCAATGCAGCATGTGTGTGTGTGTGGGGGGGGATCCTCATTTAGCCTTGCTCTCAAACTCAAATCTCATTCCAAAATGAAAGGGATCCTCTAATTTCCCATTTTGGGGTTTTCAAACCCACTGGTGTGCTGAACTAAAGGGACCTTGCTACACCAACTTTGGCATAGGGACATACCATTCCAATGGCTTTTTCAGGACAGGACCAGTCTCTGGAACTGCATTATGTCCCACCATAACTTAATTCTGGTAGCTGAGTAACGGAATAATTTAATCGTGTCTCTATAAGATGGATCCCTGAGAGTGGGCTGCTGCAATCAACTCTAGCCACTATCTGGTTTAACTCAGAGGAGATTAGGGGCTAACAATGCTAGGGTTCTGCCATGGAGCCTGATTGATCCTCTGTCCCTCAGGACATAATGGAGCACCCCTGCAGCCACTGGCCTAGATGTTCCCACCATCTCAAGACACCTGAATTGCACTGACATATTTTCCATATTATACTCTATCCACTGTGATCTGTCCGTGATATTCCCTCTGACTTTTGTTTTTAATCACCAGGCACTGGATTTACACCATATTAGCAGAAAATTAAAGCAAACTTGGTTACTGCAAATGAACAAATTCTGGGTATTATAAATGGGACACTGGGTTAGGGGGGACATTCTAGACATGGGTGAAAGGAAACCTTAACCTTGTGCTACTTTTGTCAAGTAGTGGGCCATCAATCCTGGGATCTCTGACATGGTGCAGAACACCCCAAAGAAGAGTGCCTCTCTGTTCCTGCCTATCCCCTAAATGAGTTGCATGCAATATGAAACAATTCAAAAGGCCAGGCTGTACTAACTGAGTTTGCTGTCAAATACCCCATACGATAGCAGGGAAAATAAAAAAATATATATACATTGTTTGACATATTACCATTCATATGTACTACATCAGAATAATTTTGATATGGATTCTAAATGCAATATGGATTGTTTTCAATCTATACATTTTACTACATCTTTACTATACAATAATAATAACAAAGTCTAAACAAAAGCACAACAAACAATGAATGAATAAATGCTATAAGTCCATTTTTAGTCTCAAACAGCTTTTTAAAAATGTTGATCATGTGGCAGTACATGTTAGTATGTGTAGTAGTGATGCATGCTCAGGAGGAATGGTGTGAAGATTGCATTGGTATTACATGTGTGTGCAGCGGAGCACTTAGGCATCATAGCTTTTTGTTTGGCCACTGTGCTAATGAAAAGAGGGCAAGATCAGTACTCATCCCTGCAAGTGCTTCCTGGATTTTACTGCATCTCTGAGCCAGAGATGAGCATCATGATTTTCAGGCAATCACCAGCAGAGAGACTTTTTACTGCCCATTCCAACAGATAAATGACATCAGTCTTTACTTTGCAACTGGAATACAGCTGCACAAATATCACTGCCTTCATAACATTTGGGTCTCAGCTAGTACATAAATAAAAATCATGCACACACATATTTACACCCACAAAGGAGTATATAAGAAGTTGAACTGAATTTATGCATTTACGCATTTTATATGAGCAGGTCAAACAAGTTAATTTTTACACTAGAGGTGTTGATAAAGAAATACATACTATATACAGTTTACAAATATGGTGGACACACAGCCTCCTTTATAGGTGTTCGAATACCACCGGTATTCAAACAGCATAGAATATATTGATCATGATTAATTATTGAAAAGAGCTGTTGGGTTGATCTGTGTCATTGACTTCCACATTGACATTTGTGTACACGTGTGAATTAAAAACAAGCATGAGCAAACAGGCCTGAAATATGCAAATAAAAGCAGTATCGCATCATATATTTGGTGAGTCAGTGACAAATTGAGGGAAAGAGTTTTCATAAATCAAATGCTGTGTTCTGCTGCCTAAAGAGGAATTGTCTGGCAAGCAGACATGATTTAAGAGTCTGTTTGGGCTACAGCTGAACTACTCTACTATTCCACCCCCTGGGAAAGTACTCAATCTGAATGCTACTTTCACATTCTGCTTTACTGAAGGAGAACACAATGAATAGAGTCTTTTATTTATTTATTAAGCAGTATGTAGAGTACCTTATTACACTATAAAGTATGTTAAAAAAAATATTCACATGTAAAATTATATGGGATGATTTGTACCAGCCACTGTCTGACCTGCAGGCTAAAACTTATGTATGTTTGATACTTGCATGTGTATTAGTAGAATATTGAAAACCTTGGCAATTTCCCATGACAGTAATGCCTTTTTCAGCATCTCTAACACATTACTTTCTCAACCAAAAACTTGAACAAGCACACATGCATCATCGCTTCAACAATAAAAACAGCACCAGTCACACGTGCATAAATACACAAGTCATTGTATATTTAGAGCTGGGTCTGTTTCTGACATCTGAATGAAATATGCATTAGATTGATAGTCTGGATGATACAGTAAGGGAATGACCAAGTCCAGGTGCAGGACAGAAGCCAAACATTCCCACCACACAGAAGACTGACCTCAGGCCTTTCTCCCATAAATTATCCATTCCCGCCTCCATGTTCACCATGTGACTAAAAGCCACAAGTTTCAATGACTCAATGACTCAAGGATAATTAGCATAGCTACCATCAGGGCCTGTTAATATGTAACTTCCTTTAGCTTCTGTTTTGTCCTCATATAACATGTGCACATTGCCACACTTGTGAAAACACATGCAAAAATTAAGAATTAATAATAAAAAGGGACATTAAATATGGGGGTGAGGTCAAAAAAACTGGGACTGTCATTAAAATGGTGCTTAATTAGCTCTGGCTAATTTGAGTCACAACAATTATAAGTTAAATGTGCACTAATGAATAAACCTGGCAACACTGGCATGCTGCTGTAGAAGGACATTTTGCAGTGATAACTTATGATTAATAGAGATGAGAATGCCATTGGTGGCGGGTTGGGAGAGAATTGTATTGTGCACAGGACCAAATGAATTTTCCAGATAAACAATTGAATGCCAGAGCTGACCTGGTTCCCTCTGAATAATGATTTATGCCCACCCTCTGACTCACTAACTACTTGCCCTGGAAATCAAATATTTAGCTTTTGGCTAGTGCTAAAATCAGCATTTTTACAGTATTAATGATACTTTTATTGATCAGGCCCATGAAGGGAGTAGCATAGATCTGATGCTATTCATTTGAAGTGAGTAATGGATGTATGTTAAACTGGCCATAAAACCGAAACTTTTCTATGTCAGGAGAAACAGAGGAGCTTTGATAGTCTACAATCTACCCAGGTGAAAGCAGGGTTCAAAGAAAGTGATAAGAGAAGGAAAATGAATGTTTTCCAGTCCAATTAACTGAAATCTTTATGCCTGACTTTTCCAAAAAGTGACACACAGTAACATACAGTATATTAAAATCTTGGACAAACAAACCAAAATTATATACACAAACAGAGGAACTGTTTCTCCATGCATTTGCCCAACCCACCCCTCCATTGGTCATCAACTTGCAAAAACCACAACAAAGGAGAAAGGCACTGTTGAAATGACCTTGGCTGTGGCATCATGGGCTGGCTGAAAGAAATAAAGCCATTAGACTGAGGCAGTAGCAAGTCATAAATCAAGCCATTTCCAATAAGCTGCCTTAATGGTCATCCATCATAGAGGCGTGCAAGGCAAAGTAAAGGCAAGGCAAGGCCCTGCCTGTGTCAAGTAGGGTGCCCCGGCAGGCCCAAGCTGGCCACAGACATAAACAATAATAATCCCAAACTGATGGTTTAGCCTGCAGGACATTTAGAAACATGCTTCATGCCTTTTGTTTGTCAGAGGTGATATTTACCAAGCAGGAATAAATGGATTTCAATAATCAGTAAGCAAGTACAATGAAGCACATACATGCAATGGCAAATGAATCAGTGGCAAAAGCTAAGGGCAACATGAGGATATGCAACCAGAGAAAGTATCTAATTTGTTTCACTGGTGATAAAGGGTAAGACAGAGGCTTATTATATTATTGAGTTTCTGGCTGAGATGGAAATATCAGACTAGTTGTGACAGCTGGACATTATTCATGTGAATTAACTTAGTCTGAACACATGGTTTATAATACAATATCTTAGTGCTACAGTAGTGTGTGATTAGAATTACTACTGTTGAAAATGGGGTTCATTTTTTCACTTGTCTTCGGTAATATACTGGATTATGTAGCATATCTTTACAGTGCATTACATTAATAGGGGTCCAAGAACCGATGGTCCTGGAATCCTATTATTTTTATTAGGATTTTTCTTTTAATTAGGGGTCCAAGCACTTACTGATGGAGCTCTATTGTAATTTGTGGACATGTCCAGAGACTTGTTGAGAAAAGTTTAACTTTATGTAAATTTGGAGCCACTTGGTAGATAGTAGAACGTATATGATCCATAGCCACCCATGCTCACTAGCAGCACCATTGAGGCAGTAGACAATTAGTTTATATTAGCATAGGATCTTACTGGGTTTAAAGCAATAAAAAGAAATAATAATGAAACACTCACTTTTTAGTTGCACTCGAGCAAAATCCCAGTATTGTTCCTATCTTGGGTGAAGTGTCCACCTGTCGCTGCTTTGGTGCCTGAGAATGAGCATCACCAAACCACTTCTCCCAGGAAACACTGAGGCCACAGCTAAACAGTTGTGTTCCAGCCCCTGTCATCATTAAACATATAATGAATGACACCTTATTGGTGACACTCACTTACTGAGATAATATCTACACTGGGATTTTGCTCAATTGCAACAAAAAGTGAGTGTTGTGGCCACTCTAGGCTGCGACAAAGCTGAACACAGACACACTGGAGGTGATGGTAGTGGAAAACAAGGTGCGCTTTTATTTAGGATCAAGTGGAGGGGTGAAGGTGCGGAGGTGAGCGAAACGATGTTGGTGATTGCTGTCTTGCTTGCTGCGGGGGGGGGGGGGGGGGCTGCAAAGAGCAGGCTGGAGCAGCAGTGAGACTGGACCCAGGGGGCATGGAGCAGGCCAAGGATGCCTGTGAAGGGTACAGTGCAGCCGGGAGCTTCTTCTCCATTGTTGTCGGCATCTGCGTCTGGAGGCCAGAGAGAGACATGCATCAATACTCATGCATTCGGAGAACGAACTCACCCTGCTGTCCCTGCTGCTCCCTTTTATAGCCAACTATCTTCTGCCAGATGGTGAAGAGAAGCTGCTCCACTTATTGACCGCCAGCCATGTGTGTTTTTGGCGCCCCACCTCGCAGCCACGACACTCTGTTGCTGTCCAAAGCAAACAGGGAACTGAAATGGCACTGTCCATTCAGCACCTGGCTGAGAGTTGCGCAAGGAGCACAGTGTTTTTGTGTTTGGGCTGCAGGTCCGCCGTCACAGTACTACCTCGGAGCTGAGGAACTCTGAGCCCACTGCCGGTGAGAGTTAGGCCCAAAGAGCATGTCTCCTGGAGAGGCCGTCGGCATTTCCATGTTGGGGTCCCAACCTTGTTCTGAACCTGGAACAAGAAGTCCTGCAGACAGAGAAATCATTGAGTTACCCTGGCATTCGTGTCTTTCACTCAGGCCATCCATTGTAGAGGGGCGTGGTCAGTGACCAGGGTGAAGTGGTGTCCGGCAAAGTAATACTGGAGCTCCTTGATGGCTCACTTGATGGTGAGGGCTTCTTGTTCCAGGGTGGCGTACTTCTGCTCAGCAGGGGTGAGCTTTCTGCTGACATAGAGGACCAGGTGCCCTTCCCCGTCGAAGGTCTGGGACAGGATGGCTCCCAGCCCTGTCTCAGATGCATCTGTGTATACATTGAAGGGAAGGGAGAAGTCGGGGCTCCTGAGAATGGGCAAGCTGGTGAGGGCCTGCTTGAGACCCTGAAAAGTTCGCTCTGTGTCCTTGGTCCATCGCCTCTGGTCCGGTTGGCCCTTCTTGGTGAGGTCTGAGAGAGGGGAAGCTAGAGAGGAGAAGTTAGGGACAAATCTAACTTCTCCTCCCACCAGCCCCAAAAAGGCATGTACCTGTTTTTTTGACATGGGTCGAGGATACCCTTTCACCAACTCCAACTTCTTCTCCTGTGGTTTTAGCAGGCCCCGCCCAATACAGTACCCCAGGTACAGAGTTCCGGTCAGCCGCAGATGGCACTGCTTTGGGTTGGCCATCAGCCCGGCTTTCTGGAGGCTTCCAAGTACCTCCCTGAGGTGGTAGAGGTGGTCAGCCCAGGTGGAGGAGTGGAATATGACATCGTCCAAATAAGCAGATGCAATCTGTTGGTGGGGCCTTAAGACGTTGTCCATCAGGCACTGGAAGGCTGCTGGTGCCCTGTATAGGCCGAAGGGGAGAACCTAATACTGCCAGTGGCCACTGGCAGTACTGAAGGCAGTCTTGGATATTGCTTCTGTGGCCAGGGTGACCTGCCAGTAGCCCTTTGTCAGATCCAAGGTGGTGATGAACCGGGCCCTCCCCAGGCACTCTACCAGGTTGTCGACTCAGGAAAGGGGGTAGCTGTCGAATTCCACCACTTGGTTCAGCCTCCAGAAATCATTACAAAGGTGGATGCTACTGTTGGGCTTCGGGAACACCACTATGGGGCTAGACCAAGGGCTGGCAGACTCCGCGATGACCCCATCCTGTAACATTCAGCTAACTTCCTCATCAATAGCATGATGGCAAGCCTCTGGGACATGGTTGTCTGATCAGCACCCCCCTGGGGTTTAATCTTGTGTTGGACAGGTAGGTCAGGCCTGAAATGGCCTGGACAGGACAGGACAGGAGAAAATGTCAGTTTTGGTCCGTTAGCTCCTGGTGATGTTCGGGGGTGATGTCCTCTCCCTGGTTGACCAAGGCACACTTATCAGAGCCTGTAGAAACAGGAGAGAAGGCAGACAGCGCTGGGGAAGGCTGGACCCATCTTTTTAGTAGGCTTATATGGTACAATTACGTGTCTGTGTGCTTACCTGGCTGCTGGAGGTGATAGTTCACTTGGTCAACCCCCTCGCTGACTGTTTAGGGGACCTGCCAATAAGCCAGGAACTTGCAGGAGGCATTTGGGAGTAACAGGAGCACCTGGTCTGGTAAGTTATAGGTCCGCTGTTGTTCTTGCTGCCCCACGTGCATGTGCTCATGGATGATTGGCGTGACCCGGTCGATCAATTCAGTTAAATTTTTTATTTGTATAGTGCTTTTAACAATGGACATTGCCTCAAAGCAGCCTTACAGAAACATATGAGCACAGGATACAGATTTTAAGTATGTGAATTTATACCTATTGAGCAAGCCGGTGGCGATGGTGGCAAGGAAAAACTCACTAAAATGATATGAGGAAGAAACATTGAGAGGAACCAGACTCAGAAGGGAACCTATCCTCATCTATGTAACAATGGATAGTGTGAAAGTAAAGGAAAGTTCATTAAAGTTTTATATGAAATCTGTTTGTTGCACTAGTCCACTGTTCAGTAAAGGAGACTTGAGTGCAAAACTGTATATGGCAATTGCAGTCCTAAGGCCATAGCAGCAACCGTAGTCCCAGAAACCAGAGCGAGAATGTCCATGTGGAATTGAGGTCCAAAACCATTTCCATGGTACTTCAAGTGGCACGATCCTCAGCAATCTCCAGCCTGCACTGCTTGAGGTCCAACTCAGTGGCAGAATGTAGCTTCCAGTTGATGAGAGCTCCATCCAGAGGTAGGGCATCAGGATGGGTCAGGCAGGTGCGGAGAGTAGAAAGGGTCAGGATAACTGGCATGTCCATAATATCATGTGTGGCTTGACAGAAGGAGAGAGGGAGAGGGAGGTAAAGAGAGGGAGAGATTGTTAGGTATGCTTACTATCCCATAATGGATAAGACAGTGTACTTTGCGTAAAAGAAAGTTTATTCAAGCTTGAGTAAGCAAATGTGTTTTCAGCCTAGACTTAAACACTAACTCTGTGTCTGAGTCTCAAACACTAATTGAAAGGCTGTTCCATAACTGTGGGGCTTTGTAAGAGAAAGCTCTTCCCCTTGATATAGCCATCACTATTCGATGTAATAACAAATAGCCTGCAACTTTTGACCTAAGTAGCCGTGGCAGAACGTAAAAGCCCAAAAGTTCGCTTAAATACTGTGGCGCAAGACCGTTTAGTGCTTTATAGGTCTATAGTAGTATTTTATAATCAATGTGAAATTTTACTGGGAGCCAATGCAGTGTGGATAAGATAGGGGCGATGTGGTCATATCTTCTGATTATAGTAAGGACTTTTGAGGGGAAATTATAAATTTTTAATTTGTAATAGTTTTGTTCTTGTTCTGTTCATTCTCATCAGAGGATAACATCTAAGAAGGCCATGTCATGTCACTTTGATTAGTACATTTTTTATTTACATTTTTATTTTTGCAATGTTTATCTGCATGCAGAGACACAAACATGTTTTTTTCTATTCAAGGTTCATCTGTACATCTTCTAAGACCCTGAAACAAAGCCTGTTTGAACTGCCTCAAACTGCTTCTTATCGGTACACAGAAGTGTATCATGCTCTGTGTTTCATATATATAGCAGATGTTCAGCACAAGTGCCTCAGGGCACTCTCATTATTCTATCCTGCTTTATTCTTTCCTGTATTAACCATCTTTCTGTAATAAACCTTTTTCACCTCAGAGGATGAGTCTGCGAGAGTTGTCTAATTTCCACGACAGACTCTTGCAGCTGCATTCTGGACTGACTGGAGCTTGATTATGCACCTACTGGAACAACAAAATTGTAAGACACGTAAGACATATACCTACAGTTCATCATGCCTTATGTCCATAAGCTGGTCCACACTGTGTTATGTCCTTGTCCACCACCGCTGAAACGATATCTTCGACCCAGATACTTTGCATATCATAAGGGGCTGTCCTTGGGGAGAGGATAGGTTAGCACTTACACCCAGGGCATGGCTCATCGATCCTCTTTTACTATACAGAGTTCTGGGACCTCCTGTTTTTCCTGCGCTCCGTCCTACCTTATTCTTGTTAGTGATGATTTGTGGTGTGAAGTCCAGTGAAGTCCATTCTCTGCACCTATGCATTACAGAGTGCTGCTTCAGTGTTCTTTACTTGTTATAATTGCCATGCAGTAACAACTAGTAGGCAAGCCAATGTCTTCATGCAAATTGGGGTTATGCAAACATCAGTTATAGTACATTACTGTGTGGATACTTATAACCCCAGCATAAGTATAAGATGTAAACTACCAGTCTTCTATAAGTACATACCAGTACACCTGTATATACATAGTACACTAAACTCTACACTTTTACAGTATCACTGCATAATATACCTGTAAGCTAGAGTATTCCGGGGCATTTAATACACATTGTAATATAACCCATCCCCCCTTTTGAGGCGAACACACCTCAACCATAGGAGACAAGGCAACCGGGGACCGGCATTAAGTCTGGACAACCACATGCTGGCTAGCAACATTATTAACAGCAACTAGGATAAGGCGCATACCAAGAGGGATAACACAGCATACAAAAAGGCCTATCATACACAAAGCTATAGCAATGGCAATGCCGTGGCGGGTCAACATGGATGCCCAATCAGCGGAGAAAAACCAAGACAACCATGAAGGCCATTGGGGGCTAAAACCTGTGTTACGGACATGTTCCTCCCGCAGTTGTTTAAGTCGGGTCAAGACCTTGGTGAGGGCACTATGTGTTCCTGTATGCAAGAGCAAAACGGCACAACATTCAGCCCCGGTCATAGTGCACACTCCTTTGCCTGGGGCACACATTGGATCAATAGCAAAGTGGTTCGGAGCAGCCATAATAGAAGTAGCATGCAGTTGCTCATGGACCAGACCCAAAGCATCGAGCGAAAAGTTATTTAACTGCTGTTGATTGTACCAGAATTAGTTAATCCATGCTGTGCTACAGGTTACTTGGATGCTGGGTAGTAGCACGGCAGCAAATCCACCACCCACGGATTCAATGGCCTTATATTGATTCGGGATACCCACAGGTGTTCCACCAAAGTCAAGAGATACCCTTGGGTCCAGAGTCCAGTCGGAGCACTGTATGTCATCTACATCTCGCACATAATCTGTCCACGAGGCCACGTGTGCAATGTCCCTTCTTGAGTGTGAAAGCACAGTAATGTTGTTATATGTGTCGTTAGTCAACTGGAGTATATGAGACTTACCTTCCAGGCATACTGGGCTGCAGCACCCCAGCCAATCCATAGGGAGGGTCTGGCGTACCTTGTTTCCACCACAATACCAAAAAATGTCCGCCAAGGGCAAAGTGCCATCTACTAAATCCGGCAACTGTATACGAAACATTGATGAGTCTGTACACATATAATCTGTATTGTTGTCACACTGGGCGCGGGTGGACACCATGGGCACGAGGGCTGGCTTAATGTGAGTACAGTCGCTAGATATTGCCTACAAAATCAAGGCCTTCCTCAGAGCAAACACAGAGAGGAAAGGTGGACGGGAAGCCAACATATACTGTAATAGAAGCATTGAGAGGGGTACTCACTGGGTGGAAGTCACAGCTCTGACTAACATTACGCATTCAAACTGGGCCATAGCTGAAAGAAGCTGCCCCTAACAGGCAGACTGTAGGACACAAGTAGTGCTCATTGTAAAGTTCTACTAAAAATTCATCCAAATTTCCCAAAGGAGGACCCCCAATGAGTGGAGGTCGAGCACTATGCTCATGACATACGAGACAAGTGTGATTGGTAACTGTGCGAGCCGTGTGAAACATCCAATCTAAATACAAATTACTGCGAGGGCGGGTAGCCTCCTTATAAAAGCTATATCACTGCAGCTTTACCATTTGGGCGGCGGCGGTCCACTCAACTAAAATGGTTTGGGGGGGTGATCACTGCATGCCGTCTGGTTACAACGAAAGGAAAAGTGGAGGCTTGATGTAGTCTCGCATTGATGTAGTGCCTTATTAATCATGCTAGCTAAGTAGGGGTTCCACCAAACCTCACTGATTTTCCTTAAGGTTTCTCCTCTATTAGCATGGTCTAGACCATGTGCATATTTTATGAGCAGTGGTAAGAGACTCAGTGGGGCCAAACACAAACCATCTACACGCCGCCACAACCATGTGCCCCGTTCTTTCTTTGCCCCTCTAGCTATCCATTTAGCTATTTCTGACTCACTGGCCTCTTTTTGTATTTCCAAGATTTGTTCCACATTATCATCTTGTGGGTGTCGGACCTCTTCCTCTCCCGGGTTTATCAAGACCATAATTGGTGATGTTCCTAAAGCAGCTTTCTTTGCTGCCTCGTCTGCTGATGTGTTACCCCTAGTAACAAAAGTACCATCAGTCTTGTGAGCCTGACATTTCACAATCGCTAGTTCAGCTGGGAAGGTCATAGCCTCTCTGTGCCCATATAGGCCCAAATACGTGACATACTCCATATGTATATGCTGAATCAGTATAAATTGTACAGCTTTTACCACTTCCTAGTTTACATTCAGCAGTTAGAGCCCTGATTTCTGCCAATTGTGCTGAGCAGTGTTGGTGTAAAGAGACCCCCATTACTGTTTTAAACAAAAGAGGATCCAACCTAGCCTCTGTGACAGCAAATCCAGCTTTATTCCTGTATCAGCTCGAAAACACGACCCATCTACAAAGAACACATGTTGTGCGTTTGACAGGTGCTGATTCTCTAACTCTTTAAGGAATTTTTCTGATTCGGACACCCATTCATGTGGCAATCCATCTTGTGGAGTAACCATTTTGTCAGGGGGGATTTTGTCAAAGGTGTTTCAACTTTCTATGGTTAACTCCGGGGCCGACAGAATGACATCATACCGTGTGCATCATGAGATGTTAATAATGAAAGACTGACTGGTCAATAATGCATGCAATGCATGGGTTGTGTACAGTGTGACTGGATGCCCCATCATAATTGAGGATGCCTTTTGGTATGCAAATGCAGCAGCTACCAAGGCACGATAACACAGTGGCATTCCCTTCTCAATTTTATCCAATGCGGTACTGTAGTTTGCTATAGGTTGTTTACCTACACCTTGTTGCTGTTGTGTCAATACAACAGATGCAGAGCCCAGTTTTTCTGAAATATACAAGTTTAACATAATCAGGGTTTGCCAATGCAGGTGCAGACAAAAATGTGCCTTTGAGTGATTCAAATGCAGTTAACGCCCCAGGGGTCCAGGTAAGAGGAGCATTTGCCTGCATTTGGTCTGCGCTTTTGATTAAATCACGGACAGGTTGAATTATTAGCACACTTCCATGTGCTTAGGCGAAATTTTGCAGCTTGCCCCTTCTAAGACATGTCCCAAGTACTCCACTTTAGGTTTACAAAACTGAAGTTCCCTTTCAAAGGGAACTCCACGTTGCGTTTAGCATAACACTATGGGAGCGCCCCTCGCGTGCGACCGGCATCTGAAGCTTGTTTAAAATCATGCCTATTATGGGCCTGCCATGATCAGGTGACATGGCAATTAAGTGTGTCGCGTGATATATATATATATGGCACCTGTGAACCGCGCCGTCAGCCTTATTATCTTCAGCAAGACTGCATGTCGGTTGTTTGTGTAAAGAAACAAAAAGATGCTTCGTTTCCTCTCTATCTTTTCTCAAAATCTCTGGACTTTTCTATCCCTTTAATAAAGAGAAGAAAAAAATGGAATGAGCGAGAGAGAAAAATATGGGTGAGAGAATTCAGGAAGTGTGTTATGGCTTGCTCCCATTTCATCACGGGGAATAGTGCACACTTTCTGTGTGAAGTGTCTAGGTTGGAGCATGCGATGGCAGCCTCGAGAGGCTGTGCATTGTAACATAGGTAGCTCCACTCATGACTCGCTCTCTTCTTGAAAGCAGAAGCGAGATTGGTTTCAAAGCCACGCAAATCTGGGCTGGCCGCTGCCGAGGCAACTAGCCGTCTCAGTTCCGGGGCGAGTGCTGCTCTGTCTCTTGCTCTGTCTTCCGGGTCTGGCTCCCCGATTTTGGATCTCACGTCGCGACTCCTCCTTCCACTATGGAAAGCCAAAATCAAAGCCATCCTCAGAGCACACACACAAAAATAATAGTAATAATTCCTCTTTGACTGTGAGGAACCAGAATGGTGTGCTAAAAACTGAGAGCAGCATATAAAGAGCTGCTTGAAGTGATTACTAAGGCTGGATGAGCTTTTTACCCCCCAATGAAAGTAAATCCCTCACACTGCAGAAAACTCCCCTTTCTTCCAGAAGTGCATGACAAAATATCAGGCTTCTGGGGGAAAACAATGCATAAGCCGTATTTATAACCCCACAATGTTGGATTAATCGGCCATTTTGAGGAATGAACAGCATGGCTATTTAGCTATGCTTAAGGTGCAGGAGACGCTTGCGAGCTACCTCTCTCCATCAACGGCAGGTAATTTAATCCACCGTGTAAGGCCACCGTGGCATTGGTGGGTAAGGCCTATGCAGTAGAAGTCTTGCTTGTGGGTCACTGCAGACAATGACAGTGTTACAGGCCTACCAAGCAGACCTGCTGAGTGAGTTCGACATATGGCAGCATCAGCCAGTTCCTTCCCTGCTGTGTCGAGTTCACCCGGGCATCCACGAGTAGAGGCCAGCACTAGTGCGAGGGAGACACAGAAGGCGAGTATGGGAGCCCGCCAACCCCCGCAGACAGCCAGGGGAACCGGGCGGCCACAGTCGCGGCCTGCTACTATGCCTGATCTGAGAATGGTCATAAAGGCCAAGCAGACAAAGACAAGCAGTCCTGAGGGGCTGTGGAAGGACATATCAGGGGACATGAGGTTGTTAGGGCAGTTAGCCCTCAGTGCTACTGTAAGGCACTGAGGCTGTCCCAAGTTTTGTGTTCTCTGGACAGTGAGCTGTCACAGGGCAACGAAAATCTGATGCTTTCTCTCCAATAGAATCTAAAATAGTTAACGTCACTAAAAAGACCATCTGGCAGTGTGGAAACTACTGCCAAATGTGTCTCCATGGGTTCTGTCTACCGTAGAAAAGGGTTACCGGGTACCCAGTTCAGAGGTGTGCTCACCACAGTAGTCAGCACAGACCAGAGCCCGATGTTAGCACAGGAAGTAAGATCCCTCATGGACAATGGGGCCATAGAACATGTACTCCGTTCCCTGAGGGAAGGAGGTTTTTACAGCCATTATTTCCTGATCCACAAAAAATAGAGGAGTATGTGGCCAATTTTATATCCGCGTCATCTGAACTGTACTCTTCGGACATACAGGTTCAAGATGCTAATGCCCAAACTTATCGTTCCACAGATTCAGTTTGAGGACTGGTTTGTGACGATAGATCTAAAAGGTGCATATTTCCACATAGAAATATCACTAGCTTTATCTCCTTGCACCTTCACAAAGTGCATGGATGTCATTCTGGCTCCATTGTACCAGGGCATCCGTGTACTAAACTGCCTGGACGACTGGTTAATTCTAGCAAGATCTAGGGAACTGGCGGTTCAACATCGAGATGTTGTTCTCGCCCACATGAAGAGCTTGGGCCTCAGGTTGAACCTCAGAAAAGTATGCACCTGATTTGTCCAGTAAGGGCTCTCTGTACTTACGTCCACTGCTCCGGCCAATGGCATAAGTCGGAGCAGCTGTTGGTCTGCTTTGCGGTGACAGTATGAAGAGCTTGGGCCTCAGGTTGAACCTCAGAAAAGTATGCACCTGATTTGTCCAGTAAGGGCTCTCTGTACTTACGTCCACTGCTCCGGCCAATGGCATAAGTCGGAGCAGCTGTTGGTCTGCTTTGCGGTGACAGTGCGGTGACTGCTTTGCGGTGACATGATGCTGTGTCAAAGCAGTACATCCCTAATTGCATAGTGGAAGCAATCTCTACGCCTCTGGGCATAAGGGCTCATTCCACTAGGGTGGTCACCTCTTCGAAGACTTTGTCCAATGGGGTATCCTTACAGGATGTGTGTGCTGCTGCAGGGTGGTCTATGCCACACACATTCATTCGATATTATAGCCTGGGTATTCATTCCGCCCGGGCTCGAGTGTCTTGCAGTGACCCTCGGGCTTGGGTCTTTTTGAACAGGCCGTAGACTCGGTATGATGGAGTGGGTATTCTTGTTCCCATAGTGTTATGCTAAACACAATGTGGAGTTCCCTTTGAAATTGAACGTCTGGGTTACACATGTAACCCTGTTCCCTGAGAAGGGAACACGACGTTGCGTAGCTTTGTCATACCGGGGTAGGCCTGTGAATTGTGTCTTCACTTCAGATAATAGAGGCTGATGGCACGGTTCACAGGTGCCATATTTATATCACGTGACGCGCTTAATTGCCACGTCTCCTGATCATGGCAGGCCTATAAATAGGGATGATTTTACACAAGGTTCAGATGCCGGTCGCGCGAGGGGCGCTTCTCAGGGAAGAGGGTTACATGCGTAACCCAGACGATCTATAGTATCAAAAGCTGCACTAAGGTCAAGTACACATGCACGGAGACACAACCCTGATCAGAGGCCAATAGTAGGTCATTATGATGAGGCCTAAATCCTGACTGATACATTTCTTGAGTGTTATTCCTATGTAGGTATGAGCATAGCTGCTGTGCTACAACATTTTCTAAGATATTGGAAATAAAGGGGAGATTTGATATTGGCCTGGACAATTGACAGGGGTCGAGGTCAAGTTTTTTAATCAGGGGTTTGATAACTGTTAGGTTGAATGATTTAGGTACATAGTCTGTACTATGTGGTATGTGCTATGCTATTTGTCTTGAGGTTCAAACTGAGCCCCAAGCTCCTCATGTGGGCAAGAACAACATCTTGATGTTCAATCGCCAGTTCCCTGGCTCCTGCTAGAATTAACCCGTCGTCCAAGTAGTTTAGTACATGGATGCCCTGGAGTCACAATGACGCCAGAATGACATCCATGCACTCTGTGAAGGTGCAAGGGGATAAAGCTAGCCCATAGCTAAATAATCATGCCGTTCATTCCCCACGTTGGCTGAATAATCCGACATCGAAGGTTTATAAATACGGCTTATGTATGGTTTTCCCTTGAAGCGTGATATTTTGTCATGCACTTCTGGGAAAAAAGGGGAGTGAGGGAGATTTATTTTCACTGGGGAGAAAAAAGTCTTAGTAATCACTTCAAGCAGCTCTTGTTATACTTGAGAGCTGCTCTCTGTTTTTGGCACACCCTTCTGGCTCTTCAGGGTCAGAGAGCAATTTTTCTCTTTTTTCGGCTTTTCATAGAGGAAGGAGGAGTCACGACGCGAGCTCCAAAATCTGGCGGAGAGCCGGACCTGGAAGACAGAGCAGCACTCCTCTTCCAGATCTATACAAGATCCCCAGGGCCTGACCCGACTGGTGGCCGGCCCAGATCCATGAGGCACTGAAACCCAACTCCCTTTGGCTGTGAAGAAAGCCAGTCATGAGCAGCGCTGCCTAATTGTTAGGCGTTCACAATGCACACAGTCAGACTTCTCAAGGCTACCCCGGCCTGCTCCATTCCTAGACATGATGAAACAGAAGCAAGGTGTAACACACTTCCTAAATTCTCTCTCACTCATACTTTTCTCTCTCATTTTTTTTACAGGGACAGAAAAGTAAAGAGATTTTTTTTTTTTAAAGTTAGAGAGGAAATGAAGAGTCATTTTGCAAGTGTTACACAAACGACGGACATGCAGTCTCACTGAAGATAATAAGGCTGATGGCGCAGTTCACAGGTGCCATTTTTATATCATGCAACATGCTTAATTGCCATGTCACCTGATCACCGCAGGCCTATAAATACACATGATGTTACACAAGCTTCAGATGCTGGTCACGTGCGAGAATGCTTCCCACAGCGTGGAGCTCACGCAACGTTGAGTTCCCTTTGAAAGAGAACAACCATTGACTTCCTACAGAGTCTGTTCTATTGCTGAGGCATTCCACAGCACAATGTAGGTGACAATGGTACTCCGTTTATATCTGAAGTGTTTAAAACATTTGTTAAGAAATGGTATTAAACACACAACCACAGTGCCCTACAATCCTGCCTCAAATGGGCAAGATGAACAGTTAATCCACCCCTTCAAACAATCAATCAAAGCCATGGAAAATCACTACAACACCAGATTGAAACATTCCATAGCACAACAGTCCACATGACACCACTGGTCAGACACCAGCAATGAATTTCCTGGGACGTCTGCTGAGGTCACAGCTGGATTTGCTGAAACTTGACCTGTGCAGACAAGCCCAAAGGAAAGAGCATGATGTGAATAAACATCAGAGACCTCTTTGGAACTTCCATATTGGACAGAAGGTATTGGCCAGAGATTATCGCAACCACAGTCAGAAATGGAAGCAAGACATCATTGGACCAAACTGGACCTACACTGTCAGTGTTGGCGATGATATGGTTTGGTGCAGACATGTGGAACAACTGCTGGATATAGCCTGAAAGGAATCAGTAAACCAGTGACTCATCTGAATCTGAGTGTGATGATCTAGGACCAGACATGACCAACTGTGCTAAAATACCTGACATTACCAACAGAACTAAAAATAACAGTAGCTCACAGACAATTCAGCAGGCAGTTCAGGTTTTTGCCAGTAACCTGCTCATAATGTCTGTGTGGTGTTATACAGACAGAGTTAGGAAACCACCTGAGAAGTGTGCAAGTTCTGAAATGTAAACTTATAGTTAATGTTGTGTTTGGAGAAGAATAGTTAATGAAATGTTAGCATATTGCATAACTGTAATGTTTGATGGGTTATTATAGGAGTGTTGCTATTATTTCTTAGTGCTCAGTTATTATTTATAATCCTTTTAAGATGTTAAAGGTGTTGTGTGTGGTCTATTATGTCACTATTTCATTGTTTGTTTCAGTAGTGCACATTGATATATCTATGCCGTGTGAATGTATACATTGACTTATGTAAGTGTGTGCAAGAAAAAAAGACAGTTGCAGTAAAAGTCAATCGCTAAATAAGTAATTGTGTTCCTTGAGTTTCCCCAAAGTTGAATTTGTGTGAGTAAGACATAACACCAGTTCAGAGTGATCTCAGGAGACAATGGTAAGCAAACCTAAGTCATGAACATTTCACCACTTACACCCATATGAAGGTCTGTAGCAGAGATTTCACACTATATCACCTCCAAGGGTCAGAGAATTAAAAAGTACCATGCCATTGCTCTTTTAATGGAACAGCTCAGAACACCCTGTGTGTGGAAGTGAAAGGCACTAGATAACAAACACTTAACAAGAAACATTGTACCGAGTTATTATTATTATTATTATTATTATTATTATTATTATTATTAACACATTTTTACATGCAGATAACATAGTGCATGGGTTATCATGGTTACAAAAAAGACAGACTATGTGGTAAATTGGTAAAGAAAATAGCATGTAATGAACATTTGTAGAAGCGGGGGCACACTCAACATTGGCATACACAACTTTGCCAGTTGTGAAAGGAGTGCAGAGCCAGAGAGTGGAAGTGAAAGGCACTAGATAATGTGTGTGGAAGTGAAAGGCACTAGATAACAAACACTTAACAAGAAACATTGTACCAAGTTATTATTATTATTATTATTATTATTATTATTATTATTAACACATTTTTACATGCAGATAACATAGTGCATGGGTTATCATGGTTACAAAAAAGACAGACTATGTGGTAAATTGGTAAAGAAAATAGCATGTAATGAACATTTGTAGAAGCGGGGGCACACTCAACATTGGCATACACAACTTTGCCAGTTGTGAAAGGAGTGCAGAGCCAGAGAGTGGAAGTGAAAGGCACTAGATAATGTGTGTGGAAGTGAAAGGCACTAGATAACAAACACTTAACAAGAAACATTGTACCGAGTTATTATTATTATTATTATTATTATTATTATTATTATTATTAACACATTTTTACATGCAGATAACATAGTGCATGGGTTATCATGGTTACAAAAAAGACAGACTATGTGGTAAATTGGTAAAGAAAATAGCATGTAATGAACATTTGTAGAAGCGGGGGCACACTCAACATTGGCATACACAACTTTGCCAGTTGTGAAAGGAGTGCAGAGCCAGAGAACGTAAGTGGTAAGGAATTGCCACCTGCTGGGAATTGTACTAATGAACGTGCTCTTTTGCAGTCAGCCGAGGCAAGGATAAAACGGAGAGAGATGGGCACCTCGAGAAACAGAAAGTGAGTCAACCAGCACAGAGCTTGCCTCCAGTGTCCTCATTCCATACCTGAATCTGGGAAAGTGTTAGACTGGTGCAGAAATCTGGAAAACCGAGGAAGAGTCCTCACCATTGGCCAAGATCATCAGATTCCTCACCAACCTCCAGCATCAGGCCATCCTTCAGCTGTGCCAGAATCAGGAGCAACGCATTGAAAGACCTGCTCCACAGGTGGGTATTCCAGAAATGATTGACCTAAAGATACTAAGATGCCATCTGAAAAGGTGAAAAGGCAAACGTGCCGGTGTTGTTTGCAGATCCAGGAAAAAAATCTTCTCTCCCCAGTATCTTGTTAGCCAACATTCAGTCTCTGGAAAACAAGCTTGACAAACTTAATGTGACAATCACATTTCAGCAGGACATATGGAACTGCTGAGTGCTGGTTTTCTGTAAGATGTGGTTACACACAGCAGTGGCTGATGCAGCCATCACACCTGTGGGATTCTCCATTTTTCTTCAAGACAGAACAATAAACTCCAGTAAGCACAGAGTTGTAGGTGTTTGCTTTGTGATAAACACTCATTGAGGCATGGACGTTGCAGTTTTAGCTACACACTGCTCACCGGAGCTTGAACTACTTACGATTAAAGTGTGCCCTTTCTTCCTCCAAGTACAAGCAAAATGAAAGCATTGGATGAACTATACAGCACCATTAACCCTCATCCTACTGACTGGGGTACCTGCAGACCCCTGAGGTGTACTTTTTGTCATATCTCACAGGTGCTTTATTCTACTATTCCAATTTTTAATCACTTTGTCAATCAATTTGTTCCAAATGACTTCATATCATTGTTTTCAGTTTCTGTTTTAATTAGTGCTTTTTAAAATATACCAATGTATTGAGGTCCTAGGGGACCCCAGTCACAAACACCCAATTCCGCCTATGCAATTTTAATAAATGGCTCTATTTATTGAGTTTATGTTTCCCATAGGTCATAATGTAAAGTATCACAAACTATCAGAGGGGGTAGGGACACTCTGTAAGTCATTTTGAAGGAGACAGAAACAGATGCAGCAGACACAGATGCAAACATTATCTGGATGGGGAAGGTCCCAGATTGGAAGTTTTCATAATGTGGCCGATGTCACCGGATCTACCTGAGACAGCTGGGGCATGCCCTGGTCATGCCACACATAAAGAGGAGAGATGATATTGCCATGCTCCAAGCCCCAATTCGAGCAGCAATGACCATCATGGGAGTGAGGGAAAACTCCACCTGCTGCTGTGGACGTCCAATGATTGGCTGAAAAATGTACTCAAAAAAGGTGTAGCCTTTGCTCCCGAAACACAGACAGGAAGGTAGCAAATGTTTGCTCCTTCTGTCACATGCCAGTATGCTTTGAGCATAACATGAGCCAAACTGTGTACTATAACTCCCTGTAGCGTGCAGTGTTCATAGTTCAGTGTAAACACCATTCATTTTACATTATGTACAAATTGAAAATCAAAATTTTAATTACATTTATTCAAGCTTTATTTTGACAGAGGGTCATACTGAGACCAAGGTCTCTATCTACTTTTGTATTGAAAGATAAATAAAATAAAAAAAATTGTTGAAGTTTCCTGTATTTTATATTGGGGTCAAAATTGAACCCGTTGGTTTCACCATATAAATATTAAACAAGTAATGTTTCCTTGAAATTACAGAAAACTAAATGATACCAGAATCAAAGGATGGTAAATAAGCTTTTAAGTACTAATGTGGATTGTACTTGGTATAAAAGCTGCAATTTGTATTAAAGAAAAGTATATATTTTCGTTTTACACAATATACAGTGGTAGAAATTTAGACAAACACCAGTAGACTCATCCTCTCAGGTGAAAAAGGTTTATTACAGAAGGATGAATACAAGATAGGAGAAAGCAGGATAGAAGATGAGAGTGCTCTGCACTCCTCTCTCATATGCCCTATATAAGTTTTTAAAGACAAGGAGAGCTAGACATCTGCAAGTCTTGCAAAGGGAGTTCTAGGAGGCTTGAGTCAGTTTGGTGGTTTCAAGGTCTTAGCAGAATTGCAGACATTCCTGAAGACAAAAACATGTTTGTGTCAATGTAAGAGGAAAGAACATTCTGTGCTAATCTCCATGACATGACCGCAAATGGTATTATACACTGATGAACATGAACAGAGCTATTACAAAGTAATAAATTAATCATTTCCCTCACATTTTTTATTATTACAAAATGTGATACTTAAAATTGACAGAGAAATAATTATGTTGTGAGTTCATCAGCACTTCAGAATCCTTTTACGGTTCAAATGAGCATGTCATAACATAGTCACAATAGAATAGCTAAGGCTGTTTTTGCAGACATAAAGTATCCTGTGATCAAGCGAGCTCATTTAGGGTGAAATAAGAGTCGTCATGGTCAAAGGTATATTTACGATAGGCGTGAAATGGATGTCAGTGGGTCATCATCGTCAGTGTTGCTGGGAGGACCTAGTACACAGTCAGGTTTAAGATACAGTTCAAGTTGGTCTTCGTAACAGTCATAGTCCCTCCACCGGTGTGGCAGAGGAAGTCCTGTCAGCTGTCCGCTTATTTCAGTGATACCTTACCACTTAAGATAGTCTGTTGTGGAGTCGCATGGGATTGGTGTGATGATATGTGTCTGTGTGTCTGTGCAGTCTATCATGTGCATATGAGTATTTCTTGCTCGTGAACGTTGGTCCTCCTAGAGGTCTCTTGATAGAGAATCACTTTCTAGTCACACCTTTGCTACCACGTCTACGAGTCCTGTTTGGACGTCGGGACACAGCCTTCTCTACCTTCAAACCTCAACCCACTTTGAGTTGTGCAAACAGCGTAAAGCAAAAAAAATTTTTTAGAGTAATTAGAGAAACAAATACTTTGTTATTGCAGCTATCATTCCCCCTTTTGATGCATGGTCCCTGCCATGCGTCAACCTTGAAGACAAGGACAGCCCTGGGGGCACCGCCAAACTGCGTCAACAACAGTGCAGCTTGCTTTGCGCCACACAGTCTTTTCCGTAGCTCGTGCTTGGAGGTTTGAAAACTGTGAAGAAGGAGTGATTATTTTCTCAGAGGATAATGAGTTTGGGTGTTAGGGGTGTTGTTTCCGCTGCCTGATTTTTTCGCTGCATGGTCTGCTTGCATGTTACCGAGGGAGACAGGATCTGATTTGTTAGTGTGTGAATCACATTTGCATACTGCAATAGTTCTGGGGAGCAGGACTGTGTCCAGCAGCTCACAGTCTAGTTTGTGGTGGGCTATGTGTGTTCCTAAACTTGTCAGGAAGTTCCTGTGTCTCCAAATTGTCCCAAAATCATGCACTACCCCAAAGGCATTTCTACAGTCTGTGCAGATAGTTACTGACTGTCCCTCAGCAGGGGAGACTTCCTGACAGACCGTCTCCAGTGTGGTCACAACTGGATAGCCCACTCGATTTCTACCTGTCTCTGGGTCACATGACGCTGATCCATCCACAAAGAGAATCAGATCTGGGTTTTGCAATGGAACATCCTAAAGGTTGTCTGTAGGGGAGCAGAGTTTGTTAGTTAGTGCAACACAGTCATGTGGTTCCCCATCTCCCTCTGTTGGAAGAAGAGTAGCAGGGTTAAGGACAGTACATCGTGTTATAATGACATTTGGCATATCTAGTAGTACAGTGTTATAGTGGAACCACCTCTGGGTGGACAGGTGTGAGGTTTTCTGTTCAAGAAGGAGTAATGACACTTCATGTGGAACCAGGAGGGTCAATTCTGAGTAACCTACCAGGTCTCTGGATGCCACCACAGCTTTCTCAGCTGCTGCTACTGCACATACATATGGGGGAAACCCTGCAGTGATTGGATCCAACTTACTTGAGAATGAGCTGTCGAACCTGTTGAATCTCTCTGAGTGGTGCTTCTAGAATGGTATAGTTTAGAATGAAGGTTCTGCAATATGAATCCATAAATAGGAAAGAGAAAACTTGTTTCTTAATCAGAGCCTTGGGAATGTTCTGAATGGCAGATACTATGTCTGTGGAGAGTTTCTTTCCACTGGCAGAGATGTCTTGCACTAGAAATCTCACTTCTTGTTGTACATTCTGAAATTTGGAGAGACTGGCTTTGTGACCTTCTTTGGCAAAATGCTTAAATAACTTAATCAGTTCAATGTACTGTTGTAATTAAATTATTTTTTGCTCTCATGCACACATTCCTTTTTATATTCAAAATTTTCAATTCCCAAAAATGATTAACAGATTGATGACCATTAAAATAAAACTTTAAATGACAGATGTTAATTTTCTACCCACCCTGAATTGCCTATCTTAACTCTCTGGTTGTGAACAGGTAAAAACTCAGGTACTCTGGGACTATTAGTAGTATATAATAACCATATCTAATTAAACCCATATGGTACAAGAAAAGGAAAATCTCAGTTATGAGGTACAGAGAAATGTGAAATATGTGATAAATCTCCAGACATTCAGTTAATCATATGAATGATAAATTTAAGAGAATAATTCTTAAGAATTTGAAAGGAATTTCCCTGTGAAGTCGAGTCCACATACAGCAATTTGGTTACAGTTACTTACAGTTTCGCTTCCCTTTCTCAATTTATCTAGCAAAATTTACTTGTGCACTGAATTTGCCAAATATATCCAAATATATCATGTACCGCTGATGTCATTTCACAGCAAACCAGTGAGTACATTTCCCACACTGCATTGCGACCTACAAACATGGCTGCCATGGACTGCAATTCCCAGAAACACTCACATTCATTCTAATCATGCACAACTGCATCAAATTCACAGCACTCATATCCACAATATAAAGAGATTGTTGAACACTAGCACCTGTCTAAAGCTGACGACACAACTTCCCAAGCCTGGGTCTTGCCTAAGGACCCCGGCGAACCAGCCCCAGCCTCATGTCCAGTAATCCATGTCCTTAGTCTGCTTGTCTTCAGCAAACTGTTTGCAGGCGTTCTTGTGCATCATCTTTAGAAGAGGCTTCCTTCTGGGATGACAGCCATGAAAACCAATTTGATGCAGTGTGCGGCGTATGGTCTGAGCACTGACAGGCTAGCCCCCACCCCTTCAACCTCTGCAGAAATGCTGGCAGCACTCATACGTATATTTCCCAAAGACAACCTCTGGATATGATGCTGAGCATGTGCACTCAACTTCTTTCGTCGACCATGGCGAGGCCTGTTCTGAGTGGAACCTGTCCTGTTAAACCGCTGTATGGTCTTGGCCACCGTGCTGCAGCTCAGTGTCAGGGTCTTGGCAATCTTCTTATTGCCTGGGCCATCTATATGTAGCAAACAATTCTTTTTTTCAGATCCTCAGAGAGTACTTTGCCATGAGGTGCCATGTTGAACTTCCAATGGCCAGTATGAGGGAGTGTGAGAGCGATGACACCAAATTTAACATACCTGCTCCCCATTCACACCTGAGACCTTGTAACACTAACAAGTCACATGACACCGGGGAGGGAAAATGGCTAATTGGGCCCAATTTGGACATTTTCACTTAGGGGTGTACTCACTTTTGTTGCCAGTGGTTTAGACATTAATGGCTGTGTGTTGAGTTATTTTGAGGGGACAGTAAATTTACACTGTTACACAAGCTGTACACTCACTACTTTACATTGTAGCAAAGTGTCATTTCTGCAGTGTTGTCACATGAAAAGATATAATCAAATATTTACAAAAATGTGAGGGGTGTACTCACTTTTGTGAGATACTGTATATAACCTCAGGCCAGGTTTTGTACAAAACATGTGACATTTGCTGCAGATTGAACATTGTATGTCTGAGTTAGTGTAAAACATGACAGTTCATGTTGCCAGCAGGTGGCGCTTTGACTGTAACTGAACATTGGCATGTACATAGCCTCAGGCCAGGTTTTGTACAAAAAATGTGATGTTTTGTGCAGATTGAACATTGTATGTTTGAGTTAGTGTAAATCATGGCAGTTCATGTTGCCAGAAGGTGGGCTATGACTATTACTGAATCTGTACTATTACTGAATCATGGCATGTAGATGTCTTCAGGCCGGGACCTTTATCAAACACGTGAAGTTTGGAACAGATTGGACATTCTATGTTTAAGTTATAACAACTTCCTTTTTCATGGTGAAACATCGAAATTTGTGAGACCGCCACGCCCACGCCGTGCAGTGAAAACTCAAAAGCTTTGAAATTTAGCATCATTAATGCCTTTAGATGAGACTGACCAAATATGATGCTAATCTGATAAAAGCTCTAGGAGGAGTACGTTAAAGTACGAGGCCTGGAAATGGCAAAAAAAAACAGAGCAAAAATTTAAGAGAAAAATCAAAATTTAGTTTAGGGTAGGGTTTCAAGAGAAGTTTTTGTATGTATTGGCATCTTACACACGTTTACCGAATTTCGTACATTTAGATGAAACATAGAGCGAGGTGCACATCGGTGAAATTTTGTAGGTGGTGCTATCAAGCCATTTTGCCACACCTAAGTTAAATGACCAAAGAACTGTATAATTTTGCCATACATTAATAAGTGGGCAAAATATCCTCAGGAGACAATGAATACACAGTCTCTGTGATAAGCTTCAGAAACAAATGCACACAGGATGTTGTCCCCACAGTCAATTTCAAGTCGTTTCACAACCAGAAAACATGGGTCAAAAGAGAGGTGCATACCAGGCTGAGACCATGAACTGTAGCCTTCAACTCTGGGGACCTGACTGCCTACAAGAAGTCCAGGAATGACCTTCAAAGTGACTTCTGGGACAGAGTGGAGTGAGTCTAATGTGGCTCTGACCCGAAATGCACGTGGAGTGGTCTGCACACTATAACAGACTACAAAGTCAGGAAAAGCAGTGATATGCCTATGTCTGCCTCTTTACCTGACAAGCTCTACACATTCTATACTCACTTTGAGGCAGGCAATACATTCCCTGCTGTGAAAATACCTGCTGACCACGACACCTGCCCTCTGGCTCTAACCACATCTGAATTGAGTAGGGCCTTCAAGAGAGTCAATGCTTTCTAAGGCACCAGGACCTGATGGCCTCCACGGACATGTCCTGAGGGCCTGTGCTGATGAGTTATCAGATGTGTTCACTAAGACCTTTAATCTCTCTTTGAGTCTGACTGTGATCCCCACATGCTTCAAGTAGAACACCATCATCCCTGTTCAAAAGAAGATTGCTTTCTCCTGCCTGAATGAATACCTCCCTGTAGTACTGACGTCAGTGATCATGAAGTGCTTTTAGCATCTCGTCAAATCCTATATCTGCTCCTCTCTACCAGACACCTTTGACCCAATCCAGTCTGCATACCGCTTGAATAGATCCACTGATGATGCCATTGGAATGGCCATGCACTCTGCCCTGGAACACCTGGAGGAGAGGAACACCTATGTGCAGATACTGTTTATTGATTATAGCTCCACTTTCAATACCATCATCCCTACCAAAGTAATAGTCAGGCTGAAGGATCTGGGACTTAACAGTCACATGTGTAACTGGATCCTGGACTTCCTTATGGGCAGACCCCAAGTGTGTCAGGATTGGCAGCCACACATCACTCAACATTGGTGCCCCACAGGGATGCGTGCTCAGCCCCCTCTTGTACACCCTGTTCACCTATGATAGCTCTGCTAAGCACAGCTCCAACATCATCTTCAAATTTGTGAATGATACAAGCATCCTGGGACACAACACCAACAGTGACAAGACATACTACAGATAGGAGGTCAGGGCTCTCCAGGTCTCTCCTGGAGCCTACACACAGACTGCTATTCATTTAGCAGCTGCTTTTATCCATAGTGACTTACGGAGAAGTAAATTTCTAGAGAAGCAAAGTGCACACACAAAGTAGAGGTGTAAGAGCCACTGTAAGTGCAGAATGATTTTTTTAACAAGAGCAGCCCATCAGTATCTTTACTTTGTGAGGAGGCTTAACAGGTTTGGCATTTCCACTGACATAATGTCAAACATCTACCACTGCTACATAGAGAGCACTCTGACTGGCTGCATCACTGTCTGGTATAGCAGCTGCTCTTCCTCTGACAGTAAAGCTCTTCAGAGAGTGGTGAGAAAAGCAGAGCTCATCACTGGCAACAAACTTTCGACCTTACAGGTCATTTACCAAACATGCTGTTTGAGGAAGGCCCACAATATCATTAAGGACTGCACTCACCCTGCTCATTTCCTGTTTGCAAAACTGCTGTTTGGCAGACGCTTCCATTGTATCCAATCACAGACAACCATACTGAAGAACAGTTTTTATCTCCAACCCTTCAGACTATTGAACAGCCAGTAGTCCTTAAATTGGCACTGTGACACTTTATTTCTGCCACTTAGATATTTACTATTCAAATTTACCATTTACTATTTATTGTGTTTATATTTACCATTCTGCCTTCTTTAATAGCATGTCACTTTTATTCTACCATTGAAAAATTCAATAGCACATGTCACTTTTACTATGCCATTGTAATAATTTGATAGCACATGTTAATTGTACTTTGCCATTTCAATAATTTGGAAGCATGTCAGTTACCCCATTTACTATCACATCACAGCATCATCTCAGCCTTAATGTCAAAATATGTGTTTGTTCATGTCAATAAATGTTTGTACTGTCAATGTTTAAATCTGAGCCTCATCATAAGCATTTCAATGCCCAGTGTAACCAGTGTAACTGTGCAAATGACAAATAAATGACTCTTGCAATGTGATGGAGGTGAGCTACAGGATGCCCCGATCAATATACCAATCACATACTGGTGAGTGTGGATTCAGGCAGTGACCAGACCTCAGTTCACCAATGCTTGTTTCAAGGTGAGCCATTGGGCAATTCACGTTTGTTGAAGGTGAGGTGTGTGCACAGGGATGTTCATGAATATCCGCTGGTGCCAGTCATCATTAAATTTCAGGGACAAAAACACATAGTGGAGGTGGTTAGCCCTCGTCTCACCCATCCATTAATCCTGGGGGCAGGGTTTCGAGTGTTACTTACAGTAGTGAAAGGTGTGGAATGTGCACAGCATTGGCTGGGGAGACATTGCTGGGGCCATTAACATCAGCTCCATGACAGGGGGACACAGAGAATGGGGATGGCTCAGTTCCTCACCTATTGGTGGGGATTCCCTTGTGGGATTTTCCTTTAGAGCAGTTGCATGACAAGACCCTGAGGCGATGGAGCGATGGAGGAAGTGAAATTTATGTCACTGTATAATATTATATTATATTATGTTATATTATATTATATTATATTATATCGTTATATAAAGTTCACTTCCTCCATCGCTCCATCGCCTCAGGGTCTTGTTGACTATGAGGTAAGACGAACAGATAGAGGCAGGGTGTGACAGGTTTATCACCTTAATCTCCTGAAACCATGGAAGCGGTTCCCATGGCTTTGGCGACGGTTTTTCCAGAGAGAGAGAAGCTAAGACCGAAGTTGAATCTAAAAATGGCAGCTCAATCTACCCCAGTCCCTTATGGAGACCACCTCTCTCCGGAACTTGATAACGGATGTTGTCAAGTTGCAGGCGGAGTTTTCTAACATGTTCTGGTCTCTACCCGGTCAGACTAGTCTCATAGAGCACCACATAGAGACAACCCTAGGGGTGTTGGTACGCAGCCACCCCTATCGTCTGCCCGAACACAAAAAATGTGGTTTGGGATAAACTCAACCTGGGAGTAATCGAGGAGTACCACAGTGACTGCAGCAGCCAGGTGGTTTTGGTGCCCAAAACTGATGGGTTGGTCCGTTTTTGCGTGGACTTTAGAGAAGTCAATGCAGTGTCTAAATTTGATGCATACCCAATGCCTCACATTGATGAACTGCTCGATCGATTGGGTGCAGCTTGCTTTTATTTGATATTGGATATTGGCAGATTCCCTTGACTAAAATATCTCCTGAAAAAAAATGGCCTCTTCAACTCCATTCACCCTCTGGTACTATCTGTTGGGATGGGCTTTCCTCCTCTGTTTGGATCATGCCCACTCCTGTGTCTCCACCAGATGAAAGATTCCAATGCAAGTATTCTTACACAACCCATGAATTTCACTGACAGTTATTTGCAGGAGCTCTTGCAGAGACTGACTGAAAATACCGAAAGTGTAGTGCTCTAATTGGTTTGTGTTTAACTGGTTTGTCTAAAGTGTTTGTGCAAAAATCCCATTGATTGTTTCACTTCAGAAAACTCCACTATGCTTGGTTGAATGACAATCAGTAAAGCAGCAGTTCAGTCAGTGTTGTTTTACTCTATGTATTTGATTAACAATTACAGAAAGGCAGCTTTTGATATAACCGTAGCTAAGACTTGACAACTGCACATGACTCCAATCCACTCCATGTACATAGTGCATCTACAGAGGCTCACTTGACTTGCACGGAACATTAACAAGACATATTCTACATCTCTTCTACAACTTCACACCATTTTCTAAGATGTATTGAAAATGACAGCTATTATTACTGTTATTCGCAAACTGTAACTTAAATATTATCGCACACTCTAGAGACTAGACATTCAACTGTCATTACTTTTTTAAAGAACATTTTAATATGGAACTGGCAATATAATAAAGGTTTCAAATCACTTAAAAACAAGAGTTTTTCTTTTCAGTTCCTGTATTTTTTACTGGATATACTATATATACTTGGGATTTGGCCAGGAGATTCTAACACATCATCACGTGTCACGTAGAAGCTTGATTCAGTGGCAGGTAAAGTGGTTTCTGATGACATGTTAATCTCTGGAGATGTTTGTGGTCCTTCAGTGTTGTGTGGTGTAGAACCTCGTCTCTGCCTGATTGGACGAGGTGACTGATGATCTGCAGGACTGCAATCACTCCGGAACAAGTTAGATGTGTTGACGGTTCTGTCTGTATTTATTCCCGTCCGATTCAACAACATAGGATCTTAGTTCCTTAAAGAGTTCATTGATTGATCCCTATTCTGTTGTATCCATGCGTGTTTATAGTCTAATCGTATCTCATTGCGACAGGGGTCTAAGGGGTTTGGTGGATCTGTCATAGCACTATTTCTGAGAGCAATGCTTTTGGATGAGCCTTGCTTTGACCTTACTATTACTTTCTGAGGTGGATTCCAGCAACTTTGTACTGATTGGTAGAGTTATATGTATTTGCCTTGACATCAGTCTTTCTGCTGGTGAACATTGAGTTCCATCATGGGGCACGGTTTTCAGGTTCAGCAGTCTGAGGAAAACATCTGCTCCATATCTCTTGGTTTTCCCCATCAGTTCTTTTGCACTGCAGACAGTGTGTTCTGTTAATTTGTTGGATTGGGAATACTCTGGACTGTTGGTCACATGCATGAAATCCCAGACTGTGGTAAAGTCCTTAAACTATTGACTGGTGAACTGAATTCCATTGTCTGAGATGACTTTGTGTGGACTTTGAACTTTGCAATGACTGCTGTAGACTGCTGTAGATGTTACAAAGAACATCTATTTCAAACCAACCTAATGATTATGTTGACCATTCCATTCAAAGATGTCTGTTGTGACAGTTGACCAGGTGTGCAGTCTTAATGGCAGTCCTGCTGATGTTGCTTCATACAGTTGCAGATAGCACATGAGCTCTATCTGCAACAGTATGAAGCAACATCAGCAGGACTCCAACAACAGCAAGACTACCATTAAGACTGCATGCTACTGTTCTTCATAGAGGACACCCTGGCATGGAATCAACAATACCCAATACGACATTAAGTGAATAACCATGAGGTTATGTCTGGCCAAAACACAATGCATTTGTTATTCTGTCTCTAAATAGTTCTTCTGGAAGAAAGTATGATGCATTAAAGGTGCACGATTTATATGTTTTGTATGGTTATTAGAAATAGTTTCTTAAGTTAAAGTTATGGTACATTAGAAACCTTTGAAATCAACCTCTGACAAGCTAAAAGAAAAGGCTAATACTTGCAAGTTTAAACAGAACCTCTGACAAGTAAAATAGGAAAAGCCTAGGCTTGCATGTTGATAGAAAGCTCTGAGCTTGTTTTTAATAAAGAAACTATATAAAAGCCTTTGATGTAGGAACATCATTTTAATTAAAGCTTTGCTTGAAGCTGCTTTAGAGTAAATATTAATAGAACGCTGAAATTTTACACTTCTAGCACTAACTAGAAGATTATTCTATGGAGTCAGATAAATAAGTTAACAGTCATTATTAATTGGAGTCAGAGTTAGATATTTAAATCATAAACTAAAACATGCATTTAACCTTCAGCTGCACCTATTTCTGTCTTTTGTAATAGGAGAGCAGTGGGTATAAAAATCCTTTATATTTCAGTAGTTGATCATGCTTAGGAAACAGTGTAATGTGTGGACAGTGACAGGCAATGTCATTTCCATGATTGCCTTTGTCTTTGAGGGATCTGGCTTCAGGCCTTCACTTTTGAACACATGTCCAACATAACATACTACTGGCAGTCTTGCACTTGAGAGCTTTGTTGAGCTCTCTCATGCCTTATGTCATATGAATACTTTTTGTGGACCACCACCTTTGCTGATACCCATTCTGTAGGTTCTGAGACTGGAGTGAAGATGACTAGGCCTGACCATTCTGCTCTGACCTTGTATGGCTACTGGAATCTTGCATGCAGGCTTGATGACAAGATTCACTTCTGAGTCTAATTTTATCTATTATGTCACTGGGAGCTTGCTTTTTGCTTCTTTACATTTGCATCCGCTTCTTTACATTTGCTTCTTTACATTTGCATCCACTAAGGTCACCATATTCTGCTTGGATCTGCTTTGAGAAGTTTGGAATGTCATCCACTACAACATGATGGACTTTTAATGAGAAATATTAACCCATGTGAAGACAGTCTTGGTGGCCTAGTAAAGGTTGTACATTTCTCTTCACTAAATACAACTGAAGGCTATGGACCTCATCTGATGTTTGGCAATTGAGAAATGTGTGGCTGTGGAACTGTGGAAATCTCCTCACCACAATAATAAAGTTAATAAAGTTGAGGGATGTGTGAAGGACATTAGACGTTGGATGCTAACTAACTTCCTTTTACTTCATTCTGATAAGACATAAGTACTTGAATTAGGACCACGTGTAGCTAGAAGTAAGCTTTCTGATCACATAGTAACTCTGGATGGAATTTCTGTTTCATCATGTACAGCAGTAAAGACCTTCGTGTGATTATTGACTATTTCTAAGATAATAAATATATTGTCACTACATGATGCAGAAATATGAGTTCATGCTTTCCTCACCTCTAGACTAGATTACTGTAATGCCTTACTGTCTAGATGTTCCAGTAGGTGCATAAACAAACTCCAGTTAGTCCAGAATGCAGCTGCTAGAGTCCTAACTAAAACCAGAAGATATGACCACATCACCCCGATCTTATCAACACTGCATTGGCTCCCAGTGAAATCTCACATTGATTATAAAATACTATTATTAACCTATAAAGCACTAAACGGTCTCATGCCACAATATCTAGGCGACCTTTTGGTTTTCTATGATCCACCATGCCTACTTTGATCAAAAGATGCAGGCTATTTGACGGTACCTCGAATAGTGAAGGCCACAGCAGGGGGAAGAGCTTTCTATCATAGATCCCCACATTTATGGAACAGTCTTCCAATTAGTGTTCAGAACTCAGACACAGTCTCAGTGTTTAAGTCTAGGCTTAAAACTTATTTGTTTACTCAAGCCTACCCTGACTAGACTTTCTGTTACGCTAAGCACAGTCCTAATAATCTTAACTCTCCCTCTCTCCTTTTTTCGAGCCACACACGATTTTATGGAGATACTAGAGATCCTGATCCTTTCTGCTCTCCGGATGTCCTACCTAAAAATAGATAAAACATGAGCAATTAATTTATTACAGCCACAGGTACAGATTTCAAATCACCAAAAATATGAAGTACCAAAACCTGATAATTTTTCATTTATAATTTATAATCATTATAATTTTATATTTGTGTTTATGTTTTTCAAGAATATAAAAGTTTAAGTATATACAGTATCTTTTTTTGTAGTATTTTTGTAAATATTTGATTATATCTTTTCATGTGACAACACTGAATAAATGACACTTTTCTACAATGTTAAGTAGTGAGTGTACAGCTTGTGTAACAGTGTAAATTTGCTGTCCCCTCAAAATAACTCAACACACAGCCATTAATGTCTAAGCCGCTGGCAACAAAAGTGAGTACACCCCTAAGTGAAAATGTCCAAATTGGGCCCAAAGTTTTTTTTGTGGCCACCATTATTTTCCAGAACTGCCTTAACCCTCTTGGGCATGGAGTTCACCAGAGCTTCACAGGTTGCCACTGGAGTCCTCTTCCACTCCTCCATGACGACACCACAGAGCTGGTGGATGACGACACCACAGAGCTGGCTTGTGCTCCTCCACCTTCCATTTGAGGCTGCCCCACAGATGCGCAATAGAGTTTAGGTCTGGAGACATGCTTGGCCAGTCCATCACCTTCACCCTCAGCTTCTTTAGCAAGGCAGTGGTCGTCTTGGAGGTGTGTTTGGGGTCGTTATCATGCTGGAATACTGCCCAGAGGCCATGCTTTGCTTCAGTATGTCACAGTACATGTTGGCATTCATAGTTCCCTCAATGAACTGTAGCTCCCCAGTGCCGGCAGCACTCATGCAGCCCCAGACCATGACACTCCCATCACCATGCTTGACTGTAGGAAAGACACACTTGTCTTTGTACTCCTCACCTGGTTGCCGCCACACATGCTTGACACCATCTGAACCAAATAAGTTTATCTTGGTCTCATCAGACCACAGGACATGGTTCCAGTAATCCATGTCCTTAGTCTGCTTGTCTTCAGCAAACTGTTTGCGGGCTTTCTTGTGCATCATCTTTAGAAGAGACTTTCTTCTGGGACAACCTCTGGATATCACGCTGAGCATGTGCACTCAACTTCTTTGGTCGACCATGGCGAGGCCTGTTCTGAGTGGAACCTGTTCTGAGTGGAACCTGTCCTGTTAAACTGCTGTATGGTCTTGGCCACCGTGCTGCAGCTCACTGTCAGGGTCTTGGCAATCTTCTTATAGCCTAGGCCATCTTTATGTAGAGCAACAATTCTTTTTTTCAGATCCTCAGAGAGTTCTTTGCCATGAGCCATGAACATCCAGTGACCAGTATAAGTGAGTGTGAGAGCGATGACAGCAAATTTAACACACCTACTCCCCATTCACACCTGAGACCTTGTAACACTAACAAGTCACATGACACCGGGGAGGGAAAATGGCTAATTGGGCCCAATTTGGACATTTTCACTTAGGGGTGTACTCACTTTTGTTGCCCGCGGTTTAGACATTAATGGTTGTGTGTTGAGTTATTTTGAGGGGACAGCAAATTTACACTGTTATACAAGCTGTACACTCACTACTTTACATTGTAGCAAAGTGTTATTTCTTCAAAGTCGTCACATGAAAAGATATAATCAAATATTTACAAAAATGTGAGGGGTGTACTCACCTTTGTGAGATACTGTACATTTGAATAACAAAAATTTGATTAACATTTTACTATAGTAGTACACTAAACAAACTGTAAGACACTCAGGGAAGTATACAATCCAACACATGGATTCAACAATGGACCAAAAAAAGAGCAAAGCTTACATTTTCTAAATGAAAAACACAACCCCAAAATCGAAAACAGTAAACCGGAAAAGGTTAAGTGATCAACAAACAGATTAGAATAAGAAATCAGAATTGAGTACAAACAGTATCTAAAACCAGAGCAGCAATATGAGCAACAGCTTGTGAATGACAAAGACAAAAGCTACTGAGCGTACACTTGGCAAATTCTTTGTGAATAAAAAGTTTCTTATAAAGGGTGATGTGTGTGTGTGTGTGTGTGTGTATGTGTGTGTGTGTGTGTGTGTAATAGGCAACAGGTGTGTGTGATTAGAACCTTAGAGATTGTGAACATACCTGTGTGCTCGGTCGGGAGTTGTAGTCTGTGGTGGCCATAATTGTAGGCTGTAGTGTATTCTGGGAATCGGAGTCCCTGGTTAGCTGTGATATGACAACATGGCTAACCTGCTCTGGAGGTTTTATTCTGAGTAAGAGAACTCAAACCCAAATGTGGTTAGCACGTTTGCCTCACACATCCAGGGTTGAGGGTTCGATTCCCGTCGTGGCCCTGTATGTGCAGAGTTTGCATGTTCTCCCCGTGCTTCGGGGGTTTCTTCTGGGTACTCCGGTTTCCTCCCCCAATCCAAAGACATGTATAGTAAGGCTGATTGTCATGTCCAAGAAGTGCCTGTAGTGTATGAATGGGTTTGTGAATGTGTGTGTGATTGTGCCCTGCGATGGATTGGCACCCCGTCCAGGGTGTCCCCCGCCTTGTGCCGTATGCTCCCTGGGATAGGCTCCAGGTTCCAGGATTTGGAAGCCACACCAGTGTTGCTTTTTGTGGTTAGTGTAAGTTTAAATTCCTCATATTTCTGTAAAATACTTTCTTGCTCTTCAACTGGAAGTATGCACAATTGCTTTTTTCCATCTTGAACACTATTGGCTATTTGCTGCAAACTTCTTGCTTTTATGTACATGTGCACGTTAAGTAAACCTTGATTTAGGGTTAAAACCTGGGTTGATAACAAGCATCATGAAACCTGTTAACCTTAACTAACCCGGGTTGAATTTGTTTGGCTTTGTCAACTCAAAACATGCTCTGCAACTCTGAATTTGTTCAACTTGCTTCATGAAACAGACCTCAAGTTAGACATGGGAAACAACAACACGCACTCAAACATAGAACTAGACAACACAAGTCAAATGTAACAAGACATGTTGAAAACACCAAAAAATTAAGCGTGTACTGTATATATGAACTGTTTCATATGGAGTTTCATTATCATTTTCCAAAATGTTTTATGGTGCTTCAGGCCGAAGAAAGACCTAAGAGTGTCTAGATAGAGTCTATAGAAACAAAAGATAGTGTTGTTGATGAAAGAGATGGTTACAGCCTTTTACACATTATTCAGGAAGGTAGATCTCCAGGAACAGGGTGGGTGACCAGTGATCTAAAACAGGAGTGGTGTGTGTGTGCAGGTTTTCATTTCAATCAAGTAGGAGCCACACATTGGGGGTATTCCAGAAATCAGGTTATGCTACATACCCAGGTAAGTTTACTCAGAGTAAATGGATAACCTCAACTTTCAGTTCCAAGAATGGAGGTAACCTTCAGGGTATGTAAGTAGCCATAGCAACTTACTCGTTGAACATAATCAGCTCAGGAGCAGGTTATGTTCCAAGGTAGTTTGTTTCAGAGAGCTGATGGAGCACGGTGTGTCCATTTGAATAAGATCCAGTGGACGTGGAAGCACAGATTATAGATGGTCTTTTTCATCATGAGAGGGTGATAAGACCACGTATATATGTGTTTTCATATCCAGAAGAATATTTGCCTGAGCATTATCAATTGTATTAATTGCTTTATCATTCTATAATAAATGACAGAATGTCATTAAGCATATACAGTGCCCACCTTTAGCCGGCGCTCCAGCAATTCAATTTCAAGCCTGGACTTTTTTATATTCAGCTTTTTCTCCTCTATATGATGTTGTATAAGTTCCATCTCCATATCACTTTTTCTTATTTGCCTTTGAAGATGGACCTTATACAGCTCCTGTCACAAAATGTGAGGTTGAGACAGATGCAAGTGCAGATAAGAGAGACTAAAGAGAGACATGCAGAAAAATCCAAAACGTGAAACCATAGCATGGTCAAAAACAGGCAACTGGTCAGGTGATCGTCAAACGGGCATAAAAAAGGCTAAACGGGAATTTAGAATGAGAACAGGATAAAAACCATGAAATAAAAAATTGAGGTTCAAAGCCTTGGTAGATTACTGAATGCAAACGATATTTCACCATGAACAAAGAGGCATGGTTTATATACTAAACGCATTCAGGGGGATAACACAGAACAGCTAAGAACAATGATGACCCATAAGGGAAACAACCAATGACAATACAGGGGCAGGAGACAGGACATAAACCATGACAAAACACATGTGTCAAAATGTCATTGAAAACCCGGAAGCGTATGCTCGCATTTTGAGCTCAGGGCACGCTGCATGCTACAGCGCTAGTGCGAGGGGAAATCGTGACAGAACCCCCAAAAGGTGCTACTGCCAGAGCACCATAAAAACACTCCCTCCTCCTGTGGTCCTGGCCCTCTGGGCAAAATGTCTTCACAGCCCCCTAGGTCCTGAGGCCAGCATTGTCCCACAGACAGCAGGCTCCTTAAGAAGCCACGGAGCAGGCATGAGGCTGGGGCACGTTCACCAGGGTCCCTAGGCAGCTCCCAGGCATGGGAAGCTGGGTTGCCAACTGCGGCAGAACAGAAAGGCAGAGCAATGTCCTCAGCGGAACAGGATGGCAGAGTGATGTCCTGAATGGAATAGGATGGCAGAGCAATGTCCTCAGCAGCATGGGAAAGTGGAGCAACATCCGTAGAGAAGACTGGCCTAGTGACGTCCAAGGCAGAGTAGGGAAGCAAAGTGGCACTCTTGGCTGCAACGGGAGGAAAAGAAATGTCCTCAGCTGAACAGGGAGGCTGAGTAGCATCCTCATCTGGATAGAGATGCTGAGCAGCATCCTTAGGCGAGCAGGGAGGTTGAGCGTCATTCTCCATCGACTCTGTAGGCTGAACTTAGTTGGCCATGTCAGCAGACTCAGGCGTGAGCAAAACTTGGTTATCCGTGTCAGCAGACTCAGGAGTGAGCAGAACTTTGTTGTCTGTGTCGTCACCCTCAGACACGAGCATGGCTTGAGAGGCTGTGTCGTCGCCCTCGGACAGGCACATGGCGAGAGAGGCTGTCTTGTCACCCACAGACAGGAACATGGTTTGAGAGGCCGTCTCATCGCCCTCAGACAGGAACATGGCTTGGGAGGTCACCTCGTTGGCCTCACCCGTTGGCTTGGGAGGCCTCACCCTCGTTGGCTTGGGAGGTCACCTCATTGCCCTCAGATAGAAACTTGGCTTGAAAGGCCATCTTGTCACCCGCAGACAAGAACTTGGCTTGAGAGGCCGTCTCTTCAACCTCAGTCAGGAACATGGCTTGGGGGGCCGTCTCTTCGACCTCAGACAGGTACATGGCTTGGGAGGCCGTCTCTTCAACCTCAGGTAGGAACATGGATAAGAAAGCTGGCTCATCAGCCTCAGACAGGAACTTGGCATGGGAGGTCACCTTGTTGACCTCAGACAGCAGCATGGCTTGGGAGGTTCCCTCATTGACCTCTATTATGTGTGTGTGTGTGTGTGTGTGTGTGTGTGTGCGTGTGCATTTGTGCGTATCTTGCCAGCTCCGCCAGCTATATCACACTCTCTCTGTCTCGCCGATTAAGGGAGACATTGACAGAACAAAAAGATAATAATAATAAGTAGACTGGCAGTAATAAGACACAGGTGAGAATCATCACACATTACCTGTCGGTTCAAACCACCTCCTCTCCATTCACAGCTGATGCTTGACCATGCCCCTGCTGCCACAGGCAACCAGGATGGACCACCACATTTCTATGCCTAATTGTTCTCCTTGTTTCACATACTAGCTGTTGGCAGTGACAGAAACTATAACTATAGTATTAAATGAATGCAATTAAAATATGTGGTAAAATAGTGAAGCAGTAATATGGCTGTTGAAGCATGCCAACAACCTGGGTTTGATCCTCAGCTTGGGTTAGAGTGCAGAGTTCAACTTTATTCAATTCTTTGAAAATATATGATCAAGTCATGTTGAATGTACAAAAACAAATTGGGTTAATGTAATTCAAGTCAATCATGTGGAACCGATCTACATGTTTGTTCTTAGCTGGACAGAATTTTACTTTAACATCCCTGGTTTATGTGGATCCTAATCTAGGTATTCTGTGGGATTAGACTGAAATAACATTTTCTGAGGCCTTAAATCCCATTAAGCTAAAATCTGTTACTAAAATCAGTAATTTTACTGTCGATTAGGCTACTTAAAAACACAGTGACCATCAACCAATCACCTTGCAGCACATTCTTCACAGTTTTTGCATTAAGCTATGTCACAAAATTTTAATATGTTCACCTAAGGTTGCTTTAGTGTTCTATACAAATTAGTGAAAACTAGCCACCTGTGGTCCACCACACAATGCTTGTCCCCTGCAGATTGCCGCTTGCAGTTATATTTCCTTTCTCTTTTCATGTGTGTGTGTGTGTGTGTGTGTGTGTGTGTGTGTGTGTGTGTGTGTGTGTGTGCGCCCAACATTTGTGCACTGGACACTGTTTTGTTCATGGTGGCTAATCCATGTTCACTCAATCCCTAATCCTCTGCTATTCTCCCACTGTTTCTTCTGGCTCAGGCTGCCAAGGCACAAGCCACTTGTCTCCTGTTATCTCCTTCCCCTCTGGGGTGCTCCACTCCCTCTCTGAGCTGTTATATGGGCCATATGTTGTTGTTATTTTTGTTGCTTTTGTTATTATTGTTGTTGGCATCAAATGCTGGTATAATTTGACATGAGGACAGTCTTGGCTGCCATCCAGGACATGTGGTGGTTGTGGGTGAGTTCCTCAATCAGGGGACACACAGCCTGCATGGAATGGGCATCCACCCAAACACACACACACGCACACACACACACACACACACACACACACACACACACACACACAGTGCATGAGATCAAGCAGCCAGGTATATTACATTGGGCCACACTTAACATGAGAACTGGGGAGTTTACAGGTGTGGGATGCTGAAGTAACTGGTGCAATTTGACTATGCATTCACCACAACACATCATAGAATAACAATGCCTGAACAGGGTGCAGTGGGGGGGGCGGGGGGGTCATCGGTGATGTAAATAGCATCCCTAGTAAGATAAGATGTACCTTTTATTGAAATTCAGTTGACACAACAGAACAATAGGAGGAGTAACAGAGATATAATAATATAATACTATAAAATAAGTACCGTAATTTTCGGACTATTGAGCGCACCTGAATATAAGCCGCACCCACTAACTTTAAAAAGAAAAAAAATTTTGTACATATATAGGCCGCACTTGTCTATAAGCCGCAGGTGTCCATGTTGTAAACATGAGATATGTACACAGAAAGATGTTACACAGAGATTTTTTTTAACTTTTAATTAAATACGTACCGTAAATGCTTTATTCCGAACAGTGCCTGTAACACGGCTGGTTAAAAAAATAAAAAATACAGTTGCCTACCAGGAAAAGTCATTGATCGCTATCTTCATCTTCCTCCTGCGCACTAAAACCACTAAAGTCGTCTTCTTCAGTGTCGGAATTGAACAGCCTCAGAATTACCGGTACTTCGTCACACACTTCCTCAGTCTCTCTTTTGTTGTCGCTCTCAATGTCACTTACGTCTCGAGGCAAATTCGCCCTTGAGCTCGTGCTGTCCTCTTCATCACACAGCAGTCCAGCCTTTCGAAACCCCCTGGTGATAGATTTTTTGACACTGCTCCACGCTGTTAGGATCCACTGGCAGACTTGAGCAAAAGTTGCTCCTCGCATGCTATTTCCTTCTTCGACAGCCAGATCGATTGCCTTTAACTTGAAAGCTGCATCATATGCATTTCTTCGTGTGTTTTCCATGATAAGGGTGTGTGCATGAAGCGCAAAATGACTGATCTGAAGAATTTAGTGTGAGTGCGTTTGATTTAATTTGAACAGTTTCATTGGTCGACTGTGACCTGTTCGGTAATTTCATTGGTAAGCTCGTTAGCCCGTAAAAATCCATAAATTAGCCGCATCATTGTTTAAGCCGCAGTGTTCAAAGCGTGTGAAAAAAGTAGCGGCTTATTGTCCGGAAATGACGGTATATAAATACCTATCCAGTAGAAATAATAGAAATAGTAGAAACAATAGAAACAATAAAATAGATCTGTGTGTATGTACATATGCTAGAGTTCTATTTGTATATGTACATGTGCAATATCCTTGATATTTATATACACTGAGGGGCCTGAAAGACCAGCCTCTCAAGGGTCTTCATTACATGTGACATTAAGGCCACAGATCTGAAGTTGTTTTTTTTTGTGTAATTAACACTTTTATTGATTCACAAGTTAACACAAATAGACAAACAACATATATAATGAATCAAACTATTTTAACATAAATCCTCACTATAACCCCTCCCCCTACCAACCTCCTACCCCACCCTGGTCCCCCCACGAACACCCCTGTGGTCAATAGAATATAAACTCACATATCCAAAAAAATAAAAATAAAAAAAATAAATAAAAATACACACAATTAAAAAAAAAATACAATAATCAAGTATAATCATAGACTAAACTCTAAATTATACTCTCCACTGCCCCTCCTCGAGAGTCCCCCAAAAACGTCAAATAACTGCTTCATTTCTTCCTGAAGGAATTCCCAACTCCAATCCTTCTGCTTGACCCTTCCTCAAAGGTAGTCATCCTCCCCATCTCCATACACCACTCTGGAAATGAGGGCGCTCCACCTGATTTCCATCCCCTTAAAATAACCTGTCTACCAATCATCACACTGGTCAAAACCCAATCTTTTTTGTACCTATCCTCCAATTTTGTGACCTCCCCATCTCCCAAAATACAGAGTCTAGTGGCAAAATAGGGGCAAGAACTTCTTGTTCAATGCAGAACCAGGGAGGGGCTCTCTCAGGTGGAAGTGACCAATGAGCCAAATGTCTGAGACCAAACGCATAATAATAAAACAGAATCTTGGGTAGGCCTAGCCCACCCTTGTCAACCGGCCTATGTAACTTATTGAAATTTAACCTGGGAAGCTTACCATTCCAAATAAAAGACTTCGCTATACTCTCAAATTGCTTGAAATAAGAACATAAGGTAATTAGATAAGGTAATTGAATTTTGAAATACAACTCATTTTAATAACATTAACCTTCCCGAGCAGAAGCGATTATTGACCCAGGCGAACAGTAACTGGTAAGTGTTTCTTTCTGGATTTTTTAGTTGAAACTAGTTTTAGCACCGATTGTCAGATAGAAGCTGTAACTGTGCTTCCTTGTTGCTACGAGCTGTACTCTTGTTGCTAGATTAAAACAAATTCCGGTACTCAGTTTCGGTTTCGGTCAAGAAGTCGCTCGTTCACGCGACTACTCTTTGTTTTGCTAATTAAAGAAGCGTGCTCAGCTGAAACACATCGGTATTTATTAATTAAGAAACGCTGAGGCGGAAGCGTCAGCCCTTGTCGTGTGAAGACCGAGCTCGTGTAAAGACCTGCGAGTCTACCTGCGCGAGTCCACCGAGCAAGGACACCGACAAGACACCACATGTGCTGCTAAGTATACTTTTCTCCCTTTTTCCTCTTGCTGTTACCTGTTTCCACAAACTAACATGTGTCATCAGTTCATCCCTGTTATTTGCCACAGGCGCAGACCGTGGCATTCTCCCAGAAACATACGCAACTTGGACAACCTATGCTCTCTGAATGCGGCCTCTGCAGGTTCCATCTCATTCTCAGTCGGACTTTGGAACTGTCAATCTGCTGTCAACAAGGCAGATTTCATTTCTGCATTTGCAACCCACTCCAATCTCAGCATGCTGGCTATGACTGAGACCTGGATCCATGCTGAGAACACTGCCACACCCGCTGCCCTGGCCTCCGACTTCAACTTCTCCCATACCTCACGCCCCAACAGACGAGGGGGTGGTACAGGTTTGCTTCTCTCCAAAACATGGAAATTTACCTGTCTTTCTCCCTCTTGCTCATACACGTCCTTTGAATTTCATGCTTTTACAGTCACTGACCCTGCCAAAATGCACTTTCTTGTTGTTTACCGTCCTCCAGGTCAACTGGGGAAGTTCATCGATGAATCTGACACGCTACTGTCCACCATCCCAGATCCTCTTCTGGTCCTTGGTGATTTCAACATTCATCTAGACAAGCCACATGCAGCTGACTTTCTTGCTCTCCTTCCCACATTCGACCTCAAGCAGTTCACCACACCAGCAACCCACAAAGCCGGTAAACAGCTTGACCTCATCCTCACACGTAATTGCACCACACATAATCTTCTCATTACTCCTCTCCACACCTCTGACCATTTCTTTATCCAGTTCTCTATTTCTCTCCCCTTACCACCATCAATGTCTCCTCCCTCTATCTCTTTTCATCGCAATCTTCACTCCCTTTCCCCCTCACATTTCTCCTCCGTTGTCAGAACCTTACTTCCCTCCGAAAGCCACCTTTCCTCACTTGACTTAAACACCGCAACGGACATGCTATGTTCCACTCTAACTTCTTCTCTTGACAGCATATGCCCCCTAACCTCCAGACCTGCTCGCACATCACCCTCTAGTCCTTGGCTCTCAGAACCTCTGCGTAGCAACCGGGCCAAACTAAGAGCAGCTGAAAGGAAATGGCGCAAATCAAACAACCCAATTGACCTAACCAATTACCAGACACTTCTCTCTTCTTTTTCCAATAGCATCTCCATTGCTAAAGCCACATTCTACCAAGAGAAGATTCTTAGTTCTCCCAACACCCACATTCTTTTCAAAACATTTTCCTCTCTACTCTGTTCCCCTCCTCCCCCTTCCCCTACTTCTCTCACTGCAGATGACTTTGCCACTTTCTTTACCAACAAGGTTACATCAATCAGAAACCTGTTCTCAGCCCCAGACATGCATAGACTGACTCCTCCTCCGTGTAACTCCCAACTGACTTCCTTCTTTCCCCTCTCAGAGACTGATGTCTCAAAACTCTTTCTCTCTAGCCATCCCACAACCTGTCCTCTTGACCCTATCCCTTCTCACCTTCTTCAGTCCATCTCTCCCACACTATTACCTGCACTCACACACATCTTTAACACATCGCTCTCCACTGGCACATACCCTACCTCATTTAAGCAAGCCCGGGTTACCTCACTGCTTAAAAAACCATCACTCAACCCTGCTATAGTTGACAACTACAGACCTGTTTCCCTACTCCCTTTTCTTTCGAAAACTCTTGAAAGAGCCGTTTTTAATCAACTCTCAAATTTTCTCACACAGAACAACCTCCTGGACACCAAGCAGTCTGGCTTCAAGAGCAACCACTCCACGGAGACTGCTCTGCTTTCTGTCACTGAAGCCTTACGACTAGCAAGAGCAACCTCTAGATCATCTGTCCTCATCCTACTTGACCTCTCTGCTTTCGACACTGTGAACCATCAGATCCTCCTGTCAACTCTCTCCAGCCTGGGCATCACTGGAACGGTTCTGCGCTGGGTGGAATCCTATCTCTCTGACAGATCCTTCAAGGTATCATGGAGGGGAGGTATTTCTGAAACTCAGCAACTCACAACCAGCGTTCCACAGGGGTCAGTTCTGGGTCCACTCCTCTTTTCTATCTACACTACATCTCTAGGGCAGGTGATTGAGTCTCATGGCTTCTCATATCATTGCTATGCTGATGACACCCAGCTCCATTTGTCCTTCCAGCCTGACGATCCATCCGTCTCTGCACCCACCTCTGCTTGCCTTTCAGACATCTCGGTCTGGATGAAGGAAAACCATCTTAAACTTAACCTGGCAAAATCTGAGCTTCTCGTGATCCCAGCCTGTCCCTCAATCAACCACAACCTCACTGTACAGCTCGGCTCACTCACACTCATGCCAACCAGGACGGCCAGGAACCTTGGGGTGATTCTTGATGACGGCTTGACCTTTGCAGACCATATCTCAGCAACTGCAAGGTCCTGTAGGTTCATCCTTTACAACATCAAGAAAATCCGATCCTACATCACCAAACAGGCTACACAGATTCTAGTCCAGGCTCTTGTTATCTCTAAACTGGACTACTGCAACTCACTGCTTTCAGGCCTCCCAGCCAGCTCCATCAAACCCCTTGAGATGATTCAGAATGCTGCAGCGCGCCTCGTCTTCAATCAGTCCAAGAGAACCCATGTCACACCCCTCTTCATCTCCCTCCACTGGCTTCCTGTAGCTGCCCGCATCAAGTTCAAGGCCTTGATGCTCACCTACAAGACCTTGTCAGGAACAGCACCCTCCTACCTCAACTCTCTCCTGAAGGCCTACGTTCCCTCTCACAATCTGCGATCGATTAGCGACCGACGTTTAGCAGTTCCAACTCAGCGTGGCGCAAGGTCCCTTTCCAGAACCTTCACACTAACTGTTCCTCAGTGGTGGAATGCACTTCCAATCTCAATCCGGACCGCAGAATCTCTCACCATCTTCAAAAAACAGCTAAAGACCCACCTCTTCCATGAACACCTAACCAACTCGTAATAAAAAAAAAGCACTTACACCTCTACTCTGCACTTTGCATCTTCTGGAATTCAATTAATAGATCTTGTATGGTAGCACTTCTTGTATTGTTCTCTGCTTGATATCGCTTTGCTTGTATCTTTCTCATTTGTAAGTCGCTTTGGATAAAAGCGTCTGCTAAGTGAATAAATGTAATGTAAATGTAAATGTAATCATAGATAAATGTAAAGAAGACCACCTGTCTACATCACTTGAAAACCTTTTTATTAATGGGTCAACATTAACACTAACTAAATCGGACAATTTTTTTTAAATAAAATACCCAAATACTTAATGCCCTGTTTGGGCCACTGGAAGGCACCAGGCTGAAAGGCCGTTACAGGACAGTATGCTGTCAGAGCCAAAGCTTCGGATTTAGACCAGTTGACTTTGTATCCTGAGAATTTGGAAAAGGAATTAATAATTCTGTGGAGGCAAGGCATAGATCTAGTAGGGTCAGAGACGAATAATAAAATATCATCTGCATAAAGCAAAAGCTTATGCGCCACACTTCCCGCCACCACCCCTGGAAAATCATTCTCCTTTCTTATCGCAGCTGCTAATGGTTCCAGGGCAAGACAGAACAATAATGGGGAAAGAGGGCAATCCTGCCGGGTGCCCCTATCTAGAGTAAGATAATCTGAAATTAGTCCATTTGTTTGTACTGCCGCTACCGGGTGTCTATAAAGTAGCTTAATCCAACCAATGAAAGTATTCCCGAACCCATACACTTCCAAAATCTTAAAAAGATAATCCCATTCTACCATATCAAATGCCTTTTCGGCGTCAAGTGAGATGGCAGCAACCGGAGACTGATCATTTGCTACTGACCACATGATATCAATGAGATGTCTAATGTTATCAGAAGAGCTACAGCCCCGAATAAACCCCACCTAATCTATATGTATAAGAGATGTCATAACTTTACTTAATCGGTTAGCCAGAATTTTTGACAAGATTTTTACATCTAACTGGATCAGGGAAATTGGACAATAACTTTTACACTCACTTGGATCTTTGTCTTTTTTAAGAATCAGACTGATCCAGGCTTGTGTCATGGTTCGAGGAAGCTTTCCATTCTTTAATGATTCTGTATAAACTTCTAACTGAAGTGGAGCCAGTTCTGTAGCATGAGATTTGAAAAACTCAGCGGCAAAGCCATCTGGCCTTGGAGACTTGCCTGTAGGCAGGGCCTTAATTACCTCGCCAAGCTCCTCCAGGGTTATCTCAGAATCAAGAGCATTTTTTTGCTTCGTCGTCAATTTCGGGAGTTCTAATGGTTCCACAAAGTTTCTAATATCTTCATCAGTAGACGAAGACATTGAACTATAGAGATCAAAGTAAAATTCTTTAAAAGCATTATTAATATCAATGGCCGAGGTAAAAATTTCACCACTAACAGACTTCACTGCGGGAATGGTAGAAAGGCCTCCCTCTGTTTTATATATCTAGCCAAAAGTTTTCCTGCTTTGTCCCCCGACTCAAAGTACGACTGTCTTGCCCTGAATAACCAAAACTCCACTTTCCTCGACAAAATAGTATTATATCTATATTTCAATCTGGTCAACTCTCTTAGACCATCAGACGACATTCGGCACTTCAGCTCTGCCTCTGCACTTTTAATATGTTCTTCCAACTCCACGAGTTCTCGTGCTTTGGATTTTTTAATGAATGAGGCATACTGTATGATCCGACCCCTAAGAACCGCCTTAAGTGCCTCCCACGCCACGCCCACAGAGGATACTGAGGACCAGTTGGTCTCCATATAAACATCAAGTTCAGTCTTTAACATTTGTCGGAAATCAGGATTTTGTAAAAGAGATACATTAAAGCGCCAACTAAATGATTTCTTCTTCTCCGTTTGTGGCCACACCTCTAAACTCACCAGGGCGTGATCTGAGACTAGAATGTTTCCGATTGAACAATCAGCAACAGATGAAATGAGTGATTTGGATATCAAAAAAAAATCTATTCTACAATAAATCTTATGGACTGAAGAAAAAAATGTATAGTCCCTACCAGATGGGTTCAAAAGTCTCCAAATATCTGCAAGACCAAGATTTTTACACATCCTGTGAAGCGTCACTGTTGCTCTAGGGGGCTTACACACTTTTGCAACACTATGATCAAGGACTGAGTCCATCAAAAGATTAAAGTCTCCTCCCAATATTATATCATGTGGGGTGCCAGCAGATTGCAACATCCCTTCAAGATCTATAAAAAAGCCCTGATCATTAGCATTGGGTGCATAAATAAATATTAAATAACAAAAATAAGACTTTGCCCCTGAATTTCTGCTAAAACAATAATTACTCTCCCTAATTTACCTTTAAACTGTTTGAGACATTTAAATTGTAGATGCTTATTTACCAATATAATGACTCCCCTGCGCTTACTTGAGCCAGCACTAAAGAAAACATGACCACCCCATATCTTCCCAAATTTTTCAGCTCCCTGCGGGGAAAGATGCGTTTCTTGAAGAAACACAATATCATATTTCTTATGCTTAAGAAAAGTAATGACCTTCCTTCTTTTTATGGGGTGTCCTAACCCATTCACATTCCACGTGGTGAGAGATAGTACACTCATATTAACATCTGACATTTTGATATAACAGAAAAAATTAATTGTGTGCCAAAAACAAAATTATGAAGACCACAATTCAACAGTGATCCAACAATAAAACCCCAAGCTTCCCCTGAACAAAACAATCAGAAAAAAGAAAAACATGCGCATCAACCCCGCGCATGACAGCGCCAATCGGCGCCAATCCCCCTAAACTCAAAGAGCCCATGTGCGCCTACGAGAGCCCCCGCGACAACTCTGCCATCGGATTGCACGATTCTGCCTCACAAATTTGTGAGGCAAAATTACATAACATAAAATATTTTCTAAAATAAAATACACCCCAACCAATAAGCAGAGTAAACACAAATAATGTATAGACTAATTCACAGAACTGCCTCAAAGGTGTTCCTTCACAAAACAAAACAAATTCCAGCCGATATAGAGCCGTTCAACAGCCTCGGACAGACAAACGAATAATCAGCGAGCCGGCTGTTATGAAAGAATGATGTCATTATTCCAAAGTCCCGTGGAAGTACTCCACAAATCGGACTTCAGCCAACAGGAGGCACAAGCGCAAGGAGCGAGCAGAGACATCTGCCACTGTCCTGAAGCAGTGTTATTCAACAAAAGAAGCCCCGCCGCTAGGCGGAGCCAGCACTAAAGGAAACAAAACCGCATCCCGGTTCCTCTGATGGTCAAGAGCCAATTCACTCGGAGGCCGCATAATTTTGCGGTCGTCTGTAGTATCTATTATTAATCTGGGCTGGAACTTCATTGTAAAAGTGATCTTCCGTCCATGCCAAAGTTTCTTTAAGCAAGTGATATTTCATAAAACAAAACAACCTCTAGCCATTCGGCGGCGCCAACGCAAAAAGAAATAAAAAACGGTGCCCATTTCCCTCCGAAAGCCAGAGTACGCACAGCGAGTCGACCTACTCACAAGAGAAACATCCAATGGATTATTCACCCATTGATTCAATAAAAGACATTGCCTGATTGGGACACGTAAATACTTTGCTGCCGTCTTTGGTGTTTATTCTCAGTCTGGCCGGAAACATCAGTGCAAAAGTGATCTTACGTTGGTGCAAGACTTTCTTGCATTCCTTGAACCGATCGCGTTTCTCTCTTGTCGAGTTCGCAAAGTCCAGGAACAAGAAAATATTGTGATTCTTCCAAGAGAGCTTTCCTTTGCTCCTCGCCTGGCGCAACACGAGATCTTTATCGGATGATCTCAGAAACCTGGCCAGGATTGGTCGCGGCCTGTCTCCCTCGCCAGATCTCCGAGCCGGGACTCTGTGGGCCCGCTCGAGTTCTAATTTGTGGCCTGTTATGTCAAGCAAACTCGGAAAAAGCTCGTCCAGAAATTTCACCATATCTCTGCCTTCTTCATGCTCAGGAACTCCAATAATCCGCAAATTATGCCTTCGGCTTCGATTTTCCAAATCTTCCAATCTTTCAAATATTTTTTCCAAGTCTCTCTTGGTCGCGGGCGGATTAGCGGATAATGCCCTTTCCGAAGACTCAAGATACTCGATTCGTTTCTCAGCATCCGCCACTCTTGTAACTAACTCAGAGAATTTTATTTCTATCGCGGTAATCGAACGTCGTATTACAGTGAGATCTTCCAAGTCAGCAACAACCTTCGTCAACATCCCCGACATGTTGGAGAGTTGGCGCTGGATTTCTTCTCCCGCCACACCACCCAAAATGAGCCCGCGGTCTCGTCCGGGCTTCCATCTTGAACACGTAAGTGTCTTTTAATGTCTCCAGAGCTCGAGGATTTTAACTTCTTTGCCATGTTTACCTCAAACAGCAAAAGTGTTACTGGGTATACCGAATTTCACCAGATTATATAATGAAAATAATTAGAAAAATTAGCAAAGTGCACAGAGCTGTCTTTCACACGTCTGCCCTTCGCATGGCGTCATGTGTCCTCCAGATCTGAAGTTGTTGAATGCGCTGGGTTGTGCTTTCTTGGGCACATGTACTATGCAGGATGTCTTCCAGATATTATGCACCTTCTTCAGCCTCAAGGACAGGCCAAAAAGATGCTGAAACACTCCTGCCAGTTGGTCTGCACACATTTTACCACGCATGGGTTGATGTTGTCGAGTCCTCTGGCCCTGTTAATCTGGGTCTTAGTGAGCTGCCATCTCTCTTGGCTGATTGTGATCTTGATGACTGGGGTAGATGGGGATATGGTGGAGGTGGGGATATGGGGAAGGGGTGGTTGTGGTGATGATACTGTCTTCCTGGGTGTGGGAGGTGTAGTTATATCATTCTTTGTGTTTGCGTTGTCTGCTGATGAGAAGAGGTGGGCTGTGGCTGTCAGCCTGCATTGGTGAGACAAACCTATTGAAAAATTGGTTTAAATCATTGGCCCTTTGTCCCCTCAACTGTTCCTTCTAATCTTTTCATGTCAGTAATGCTCCTCACTCCCTCCCCACACATCGCTCTGGGATTGTTAGGTTGCAGCTTCCCCTCAATTCTGTTCTTATAGAAGTCTTTAGCCCTCCTCAGCTCCTTCTGTATTCCCATCTTGGCAACCTCAGTGTCCCCTGCAATGAAGGCTCTCTTCTTCCTGTTCAGCAGAGCTTTGATGTCCCTGCTGATCCAAGGATTGTTGTTGGGCAATCAGCGGGCCTTCTTGGTGGGGACAACACTGTTCCCACAGAACCTGATGTAGTCAGTTACACAATGAGTGAGACCCTCTATGTTAAACCCCATGATATTCCTGAAATAGCTCCCATTCAGATGTCCTGTAACACTCCATCAGGGCCTCCTCTGCCTCCACAGACCACATCTGCACAGTCCTGGTGGTGATAGGCTCATAACAACAGGTTTGTGCTGTATGTAGGAGTGGGCTGTGTCAGACAGTCTTATTTGCCCAGGGGGGAAGGTTGGTGGTGCTGTAGGCCTCCTTAACACTGGCATACAGCAAGTCCAAGGTCTTATCCCCTCTAATGTTGCAGGTTACATATAGTGTAAAGTTGGTCAGAATCTTTGAGATTTTAACATGATTAAAATCTCCATTTGTTATGAGTGCACTGGGATGCCATGTCTGCAGATCTGCAATGTCACAAGTGCCTGCCCCCACTGTTGACAGTGGAATGTAAACAATAACAACAGTGGTGGCTAAAAACTCCCAGGGCAGACAGTATGGCCTCAACTCGATGGCCAGCAGACCAACATCAGGTGTGCAGGTTGTTGCCTTCGTAGTAACATGCCCTGGGTTATACCATTTGGAGTTAACAAAGACAGCAAATCCTACTTCCAACTTCCTACCATTCAGCAAGATGCTGGTTAGTTCCTCTGAACAGTCAGGTATTTTCCTGTTCAGGCATGTCTCCATCAGACATAACACGCTGCACTCCCAGTACTTGCGCTGCCCACTAACCAGGGCCGAAAGTTTGTCCATCTTGTTAGTGAGTGAATGTACACTCCCCATGACAACAGAGGGAAGACAAGGCTTGTATTTCCATTTGCTCTCCATTGTTTTGTTCCTCACCATTGTCCCAGCTCGAGTTCCTCACCACAATATCCTTAACTCCATCGGGATCTCCTTGGGACATGTGACTGGTCGATTCTGGTATTGAAGAAGATCCTCATGTCAGTAGACTATGTTGCATTGTTATTTGGTGGTCACGGTGTCCTTTGTCTTGCACATTGTTAAAAAACTAGACTGGTAAACTTACTTACACAATAAATAGTACAAGCTACAATCTATTGTAGTTTTGTTCAAGTAATAAAATATTGTAATAAAAGTAAAAAATATGTAAATAAAAAGAATCAAAGTAGGAATGGGAGAGAGAGCTGCTGTGCCGTTCTGCCACTTGCTGCAGCCCTGTTCACACTAAAATAGGGGTGTAAAGATGGTTGGTAAAAAAAATATTTTTTTAAACTTGTGTAAAGAATTTAATAGGGGGGCGCTGCTGAGCTGCCAATGGAGAATAACACGAAGTTTGAGGCTCCTGCTGATTTCGATTAAAATTGTAATTAACTTGTACTTTTCGGTCATACAATAGATTTTGACTTATTCTACTCCGTTTTTTGTTTGCATGTTTAACTTTGTAATATGTTAAAATGTCTGGAAAAACACGAAAGCTCGTAGTACTATTCAGACACAAATGAGGCCTAGTGTATGCACCACAAGCGAATCGCCTTCTTCCCCTGAATCTGCCTTACCGGGCGTTGACCCTGACTTCGCCGCCCTCGGGCTCGAGTTTCTGGCTTCGCTGAGGAAAGATATTGCCAATATTTTTTAAAAGGGAACTCCAGGAGACTCTCTTGGATGCTTTGTCTACTATCAAGCTTGACCTGCAAGCCATGAAGACACAGCTGGTTAGTGATAAAGTTGCTACCGATGCTACCATATCAACACTGAACGGTACTGTTGGGGAAATGGAGCATGCTCTCTCCAGTTGCACCGATGACATAGCTCAGATGAAGACTACTATCGAGTCTCTCACTGCTACCGTAAAAAAGTTAGAGAATAAATGTGAGTACTTAGAGTCTAGGTCACGGTGCAATAATATTAGGATAGTGGGAGGAGGAGCCTGACACCTGTACAACTGCTGCTGTAGCAGCCTTGCTGAAGGAAGCGTTTGATCTGGAGAAGGAGCTGGTTTTGGACCGGTCCCACCGGACCCTTAACCCTAAGCCCAAGCCTGGTGAACGACCATGAGCTATTGTGTGCAGATTTCATTATCACAGTGATTGTGGGTGGCAGTGGTGGCTTGGCGGTTAAGGCTATGGGTTACTGATTGGAAGGTCGGGGGTTTAACCCTCTCTGCTCCAGGGGCACCATATCATGACCCTGAGCTCTGACTCCAGCTTCCCGACAGGCTGGGGTATGCGAAGAAAACAATTTCACTGTGCTCTACTGTATATGTGACCAATAAAGACTCATTATCATTGTGTTGACACTTTACGCCCCGCGAGAGAGCTCCAACGGATTAAAGTGAAGGATTTGACCATTTCAGTCATCCCGGACCACACAGCCAAGATAGCCCGGGCTCAGGCCGCGTTTAACAAGGTTAGGCATCAACTTTGTGGCATTGAGTACGCTCACTATGGAATACTTCACCCATATTTTATGGCATTACAGACATTTCCACTTGAATTTTTATGCCTGTTGTTGGATTTTACAGTGTATACATAACCAGATATAGATATTGGTTAGCCATGATTAACCAAGGTGGGGTGGGGGGGTTGTTTAGTTGATTGTACTCTTTAATTTTGTTTTTCTTTTCTACACTATGTATGTATGTATGTGTCTATTGTAGGGAGATAGCTCGGGGGAAGGGCAGAGCACAGACCCACAAGAGACAGGTTGCAGTTATTAAGGGTGTTTTATTTTAGCTTTGTGCGAGTGTGTCTGAGTGCGTGGGGGGCGTGGCTGTCGCGTGACCTTCTAAGCTTGCTACTAGCCACTTCCTCTTCCATGGGCCAGTCTATATTGAGCTTTTCAATTGCCCTAGTAATCACTTCAAGCAACTCCTTCTATGCTTGAGAGCTGCTCTCGGTTTTTGATGCAATGGCACCCCCTACTGGCTCTTTTGGCTTTCCATAGTGGAAGGAGGGGTCGCGATGCAAGCTCCAAAGACCTGGAAGAGAGAGCAAGAGATGGAGCTGTGCTCGTCACCGGCTCCTCTTCCAGATCCATACGAGATCCCCAGGACCTGAGCCAGCTGGGTGATTCGACAGTGGCTGGCCCAGATCCACGAGGCTAGGAAACCCATCGTCTCATTTTCATTGTCTCAAAGCAGCTTTACAGAAACATATAAACACAGGATACAGATTATAAATGTGTAGATTTATCCCAATTGAGCAAGCAGGTGGCAAGGAAAAACTCGCTAAGATGATAAGAGGAAGAAAACTTGAGAGGAACCAGACTCAGAAGTGAACCCATCCTCATCTGGGTAATAATGGATAGTGTAAAAGTAAAAGAAAGTGCATTATGGTTTTATATGAAGTCTGTTTGTTGAACTAGTCCACTGTTCAAAGGAGACCCAAGTGCAAAACTGCATGTTGTAATTGCAGTCCTGGGGCCTTAAAAGCAACCGTAGTCCCAGCAACCACAGTGAGAATGTCCATCTGGAATTGGAGTTGATGAGAGCTCCATCTAGATGTAGGGCATCCAAACAGATCAGGCAGGTCCGGAGAGCAGAAAGGATCAGGATCACTAGTATCTCCATAAAATCATGTGTGGCTCGGCAGAAGGAGAGAGGGAGAGATTGTTAAGTAAGACTGTGCTTTGCGTAACAGAAAGTCTACTCATGGTAAGCTTGAGTAAACAAATTTGTTTTAAGCCTAGACTTAAACACTGAGGCTGTGTCTGAGTCCCGAACACTAATTGGAAGTCTATTCCATAACTGTGGGGCTCTATAAGAGAAAGCTCTTCCCCCTGCTGTAGCCTTCGCTATTCGAGGTAGTGACAAATAGCCTGCCCCTTTTGATCTAAGTAGGCGTGGCGGATCATAGAAAACGAAAAGTTCGCTTAGATACTGTGGCTCAAGATCATTTAGTGCTTTATAAGTCAATAATAGTATTTCATAATTAATGCATGATTTCACTGGGAGCCAATGCAGTATGGATTAGATCGGGGTGATGTGGTCGTATCTTCTGGTTCTAGTAAGGACTCTAGCAGCTGCATTTAGGACTAACTGGAGTTTGTTTATGCTCCTACTGGAACATCAGGACAGTAAGGCATTACACTAATCTAGTCTAGAGGTGACAAAAGCATGAACTAATATTTCTGCATCATGTAGTGGCATTATATTTCTTATCTTAGCAATATTTCTGAGATGAAAGAAGTCTATCCTAGTAATATTATCTACATGAGCATCAAATGAAAGACTGGAGTCGATAATCACACCAAAGTCTTTTACTGCTGCACATGACAAAACGGAAAGACCATACAGAGTTACTATGTGATCAGAAAGCTTACTTCTAGCTACACATGGTCCTAGTACAAGTACTTCTGTCTTAGCAGAAAGTAAGAAGGAAGTTAATAAGCACCCACCGTCTAATGTCTTTTACACATTCCTCAACTTTATTAAGCTGCTGTCTGTCATCTGGCTTTGCTGAAATTTACAGCTGTGTATCATCAGCATAACAGTGGGAACTAACTCCATGTTTAATAATAATTTGACCCAGAGGTAGCATATATAAAGTAAAAAGCAGTGGGCCTAAAACAGAACTTTGTGGAACACCAAATTTAATCTCGGTATGCGTGGAGAAGTCGCCATTTACATCTACGAATTGATAACAATCGGTCAAATAAGACCTGAGCCAGGAGAGGACCATTCCTTTAAAGCCAACAATGTTTTCTAGTCTATCAAGGAGAATAGTATGATCTATAGTATCAAAAGCTGCACTAAGGTCAAGTAATACAAGCAACGAGACATAACCCTGATCAGAGGCCAGTAGTAGGATGTTTACTACTTTAACTAACGCTGTTTCAGTCCTATGATGAGGCCTAAATCCTGATGGATACATTTCATGGATGTTTTTCCTGTGTAAGTACGAGCATAGCTGCTGTGCAACAACCTTTTCTAATATCTTGGAGAAAAAGGGGAGATTTGATATATGTCTATAGATGGACAGTTGAGAGGGGTCAAGGTCAGGTTGTTTAATCAGGGGTTCAATAACTGCTAATTTAAATGATTTTGGTACATAGTTAGTGCCAAGGGAAGAATTGATTATATTTAGAAGGGGTTCAATTACTCCAGGACAAATCTGTTTGAAGAAACATGTAGGTAAAGGATCTAGTATGCAAGTTGATGATTTCGCTGAAGAGATTAATGAAGCTAGTTCGGTCTTTCTAAGGGGAGTAAAACATTCTAAATGTTGATCAGATATTGCTATATTATCACCTACAGGGCTAGTTATAATACTGTCTGGTTTTAATTTAATAGCCTGAATTTTTACATCTAATATTTTCAACTTTAAAGACAGCAACAAGAGAATGAGTTATGAGCGGAGCTGCCTAATTGTAAAGTATTCAAAATGCTCACAATCAGACCCTTCGAGGGCTGCTGTGACCTGCTCTACCCATAAACACTTCACACAGAAAGTGTGTCCATCCCCCTGTGATGAAACAGGAGCAAGGCGTAACACACTTCCTGAATTCTCTTTCAATCATTATTTTTTCTTCTTCTTTTTTTAAAGGGACAGAAAAGTCAAGAGATTTTTTAAAAAGGTACAGAGGAAATGAAGCGTCTTTTTGCGAGCGTTACACAAACGACCGACATGCAGTCTCACTGAAGATAATAAGGCTGATGGCGTGGTTCACAGGTGCCGTTAAGCTTAATTGCTACATCACCTGATCACGGCAGGCCTATAAATAGGCATGATGTTACATAAGCTTCAGATGCCGGTTGTGCGCGAGGGCGCTTCCCATAGCATTGTGCTAATGCAACATGGAGTAACCTTTGAAAGTGAACCCCCAAAACAACAGTCAGTGACCTCATCAACAACCTCCACAGGGCATGTGGGGTGAAGGTATCACAATCCAACATTTGGTGAAAACATTGAGAGTAGAAATATAGAGGCCATACCACAAGGTGCAAACCGCTAATCAACAGGAAAGACTGGAAAGCCAGGTTGGAATTCACAAAGAAATACTGAGATGAGCCACAAATGTTCTGGAATCAAGCTTCTCTACCAAAGTGATGGAAATGCCAAAGTGTGGGGAAAGAAAGGAATGCTAATGATCCCAAACATACAAGCTCATCTGTGAAACATGGTGGAGGTAGTCATGGCCTGGGCTTGCCTGGCTGCTTCTGGAACAATTTGGTGATGTCGGTGAGTCACAGGCTTGATACGGTAATTGCAAACAAGGGATATGCAATCAAATATTAAGTGTTTACTTGAAGACTTTTGTTTCTATACTTTTACTGACCTAAAATTGGGTCGTCTGATACAAAAGGTTCTAAGTTTTATGTAGTTTAACACATCTAGATGTAAATACTAGGAATTAAAAGCTAAAATCCTAAACTCTCATCTCATATTGATCTCAGATTGGTCTCAGATCTCATATCAAATCTCAACCCCAAATGTCTTTGGTCTACAGCACAAACAAATTAATTATCCTTGCTGTATCAATAGTTTTGGAGGGGACCGTATATCAATCATTGCCTACTATTTGTATTTTCATCACCATAGCTATTCAAAGTGTAGGAGAAGAATGTTGACACAAAGTTTTATGAGTTTGAATGAGGCTCTTGCAGAACTTCATGCAAACGTCACGCTTCGGTGTAAGAGCGCAGTGGGAAGATAAACAGATGGGAAGCACATGTGTGCTCTGGTGAAATGGGTTTTTATGCCTATCTGAATGTTTAATAAACTGATTCAGAAGTTGCATTGTGTCCTGCACTGACTGAGGTTCACGGCTAACCAGCAGATAGCCTAGGACCCACGAAATCACGCTTGGTAAGAATGGTCAGTGGATCAACGCTAAGCTCATGCACTACCACAGTATGTGGATGGCAGTTTTACAAAAGTATAAGAAGTCCACGTCATTTTAGATTTCATCTGTCATTTGGTTGGAGAAATTGATGTTGCTTTTTTTATTATTATTGTTGAAATCCCACTAATACTAGCAACACAGTAGTTTAATCAAAGCAACATGAATCAAAACAAATGTTATAGGACAAACATTTAGTATTGACATTACATAAACGGTAAGGCAAACATTGTGCTAAGCTTCTAAATTGCATTAAAGATACTAAGACGAAAGCAGCTGGCTTAATCCAGATGCAAAAAGCTTGTTTGAGGATACAGGCTATGTGGTGCTCAATTTCCAGCATTTAATGCGTTAGATTACATAATTACACTTCCAACAAAGTGCAGCTGTGATCATTTCAGCTTAATTACATTTGCAAGCACATTTCTTAAAGTTAAACAATTCTCCAAAATAACATATCTTTTCTCTAGAGAAAAGATACGTGGCAATAATTGGCAATAAGATGGCAATAATTCAATTACAGGCAGGGAGAGAAAAAAAAAACAGCCATGAATAATGTGGCATACTGCTTCCCTATTAGAGCTTTTAGCAAAAACCTATTTGCTCCAAATTTAACTCATATTTTCATATCCTTCATCAAATGTTTTGGTTAGTCATGGGTTGACAAAAAAAGATGGCTTGTGTTGTTTTTTTAATCATTCAAACATCTAAGCTCTTTGCCTCAAACACCACCCACCTCCAAGTTTTACAGGAACTCATGTCTTTGTAGGCAGAGGTTTGCAGAGTCAAACATTAGTGTCTCCACAAATCTCGCTTGAGATGGCCACCATAAATTAGTAAAGGAGACATAATCTGCAGTGTCTGGAAAGCAAGAACAGAATGCAGTATATAATGCCGCTGGTCCTTGATTGTCATTCAGACATGAGCTGCATCAGAGAAAAAGGCTTGCATGCACCCAATAAGGCCCAGACCCTGAGTAAGTCATAAATCATCTGAACCAGTCACTGATGTGTTCCCAGCTATTCAATACCAGAGAGAGGGAGCGAAAAAGAGTATAAAGTGGGATATGTACAATTTGGCTCTTTATTTCTTCTGACAAGAGTTTGTTCAGTACAAAAGCCTGACCTGGTAAATCATCACCATAGTTTCACATACACGAGAAACAGCCTGTAAATATAGGCTTCTACAAATACAAATCACACCCACTATTTTTTCAAGATGGCCTATTCATCCATCCATCCATCCATCCATTTTCTATACCGCTTATCCTGCAGGGTCGCGGGGAATCTGGAGCCTATCTCAGAGAGCATTGGGCACACAAGGCAGGATACACCCTGGACGGGGTTGGGTTATTCATATGGATCAGAATTGCTCCATATGAATATGAAAATATTAGGACTCACTAATATTATAAATGGATGTGTCTTTTAAAAAGCTGCCATTATTTCAGGGTCAGATTTATATGAAGGACTAATGGTGTATCAAACTTAATGCAGATTGATCAGAAGCATAGTACATAGAGAATCAGATTGATGCCGTGAAACTGAATATGCCTTTTGCTCCTGCATAAGCATTTAAGGAAAGGTAGAATATTATGCAGTATCATTTGATTTATGGTCATATAGGTTTATATATTCTTTCTTTATAGATATAGCTAATCCAGAGCAAGAGTCTCCTACCTTCCTCACCAGCCCGCACATCTGTTCACTCATATGCTAAAAACTTATCCAAATCCTTTGGCCAAACACAGTGTGAGGGATGTTAACATGTGATACACTCTGTTAATATAACCATGCTCGGCAAATCCTGTTCATCGACACTTACACTCCCAAAGGGATTAGCCCCAGACTCAAGGCTTCATGGCCAATCTCACAGAGGAGCTGCTTTCTCTTAACCATGCATCCTTCTTCCTTCACTTCTATGCTTACAGTAGAAAATGCACATTTAAAAAGCTGCAGAAGTTTGCATATTATTAGGAGATGAGCATGCAATGTATAGCGTCAAGACATTTAGTATGTTAGGATTTCCTTCATTATCACATACAACAAAAATAGTTAAATATTGTATGTTATTAAGATCAAAATTGACCCTGAGCTCAAGTTACTGTCTGTATGGAGTTTTACATATTCTCCCAATGCCTGTGTGGGTTTCCTCCATGTTCTCCACTTTCTTCTCACCTCCTAAAAACATGCAGGTAGTTGAATTGACTACTCTAAATTGCCCCTAGGTCTAGTTGTGTGACTATGTGTCAGTGATGCTCTGAAATATACTGACATCCAAAGCAAGGTGTAATTTAGCCTTCCACCCAGTTTTCCTGGAATAGATTTGCAGCACCCTGACCAGGATAAAGGGGTTTCTGAAGATGATTGAATGAATGAATGAACTTTGCCTCCAACTTCTTTCACATTCTCTGAACAGATTTTGGATCCTTGAAGTTTTAATATTTGTCTTGTAGCCCAATAAGTATACATTCCCCCTGACTTATACAGTATGTACTATCTTTGCCAGATGTGGTACACTTCCCTTTTCACTTCTGGACACTGAGAGTGTCAGGCTAAAAATATTTTTGTGGATAAATTGCAAATTAGTGGTGCATTTTAATTTTTTTCCACCAAGTCAGATGTCATCCAAGGTGGAAAAAAAAACAAACAAAAAAAACAAGTAGACCCAGTGAAAAAAAGCCTAGTGTCAAAGATTCCAGCACACATGCTTTGTTTGGAGGCATGATGGCTTATGATCTCCAAACATTAAACACAACGTGCTTTATAGTATCACAGAATATAACTGAATATCTCTGAATTTTCTTTCCTTTTATATAATATATAAGATATATTATATCTGACAGATTATAATTGGCCAGTCAGTGGTAAATAAATGTTTCCAAATAACTCCTGCTCTTCTGAAATTTTGTGTAGTTTATGTGCCAGTAATGAAATTTTAATAGGAATCATTTAAACACATTAAAGTAGACATAGTGGAAACCTACTAGGGTCACAGGCACCAGAATATTCCAAAGCCAGGTTGCTGTGGCATTGTATCAACCTGGATAATTCAGCAAAGGTTTTCAGTTCTAGGGATACTTACTCATGCCACATAAAGTATATTACAGATGAAAGCCTGAATATCATCTCATATAAAAAAGCTACCCCTTTAGAACACTGATCACATAGTGTATGCAAGCTTCACTGAGCTACATGTTCATGCTTTAACCCACCAGACACAGACCAAGAAATCTTAAGACAGTGCACTTGGAATTAATATGTTTTCTTGTAATTTTTTGGTAACCTTTCCAACAGGTGTGGGGAAAATCCAGAGAAACAGCACTTAAGGTGTCAGGGATTTCCCCCAAGTGCTGCACACCGAAACACACATAAGTAGCACATGCTCCTGAGTTATATCTTTGTTTATGTTGCCATGCATGTTTTTGTTTTGGTTTCTGTCCTATCTCTGCCCCTATATTGTTTATTAGATGTTTCCCCTTATGTGTCATGATCAATCTCGCCTGTTCCAAGTTTAGTTTTGATTAGTTTGTGTATTTAAACCCCTTGTGTGTCTTTGTTCATCTCACAGTATTGATCATTTTACCGCCTGAGGCCTGTTTCACAGAGTCGGTTTCGGTGGCTACCCAGGTAAGTTTGAGTTTAGTTTGAGCAAAGTCTGTTTATTAGTCTCAAAAAGGTGGATTGGTTTTTAGTGGGTTTCATTGCCATGGTAACGTACACTTTACTTGGCTAACCTGCTCCAGAGTAGGTTTTATTCTGGATAAGAGAACTCAAAACCCAAATTGGACCAATCAGCTGTGAGCAAAGTGAGATAAATCTGACACATCAAAGTTAACACTTTAGTGTTTGTGTTGGCTTTTCCCGATGACCATCTATATGAAAGATACTGATTTTTGGCAGATGGTATAGTTTATCTATACCGGCTTCTTGAGCCAAACACTAAAAATCTGACACGCTGAAGCCACGGTCTTACTGTACTGCAAACTGTATGTATTGCTTGACTTTATTTGCGGTTCTTGTACATTTCATGTTGTGGCATTATTCCTATCCTAATATATTTTCACAAATTTATATTTATTTTATTAATATTGAATTACAAAAATTACATTTTATATTAAATTAAATTGTATGAAATATGTTGGTTAATTTAGACATTTACACAATCAGCAGATTTCCTGTAATTGTGTTGCTTTTTGTCATTAGTGTAAGTTTAAATTCCTCATCTTTTTGCATAATAATTTCTTACTCTTCAACCAGAAGTATGCACTCCTGCTTTTTTCTATGTTGAACACTATTGGCTGTTAATTCAACCCGTTTCGTGAAACAGGCCTCTGAACATTACCAAACTTTTTTGTTTTGCTGTTTATTTCTCTGGTTTTGACTTTTTCCTGTTCAAGTTTTTGATCTTGCCTGCTCCCTTGTATCGTTGACCTCTGCCTGTTTCTGGATTTTGCGTAAGCAGTGCATGCTTCTGGGTTATGTCTTTGTTTATGTTGTCATGTATGTTTTCGTTTCTGTCCTGTCTCCACCTCTGTATTGTTATTGGATGATTCCCCTCATGTGTCGTGATCAGTCTCACCTGTTCTGTGTTTAGTCTTGATTAGTTAGTTTCTGTGTTTAATTATTCATAAGCAAAAGAAAACATTTTTAGCTAATTAATTAACAATCCAGGCAGTTGTATTTATTTGTTTGTTTGTTTGTTTGTATTTTTAAAAATAAAATAATAAATGTTAAATTTAATTGTCCCATTCTCCTTTGCTGGGCATCTGCTGGTTACTATAACTACAAACTATTAGCTAAACAATTTACTTAGTACTGGACTTGGATAACTAGTATGGTTTTATCCCTAATTTCTTATGTACATAATGCAACGTTTCTCTGTCAGTGATGGAAGGATGGAAATACCTAAATGCACAAAAGAGACGACTTCCATTACATAACTATTACAACTTGGATTAACCTCCAGAGATATAAATTTTAAGCTCCTTGCAGTATTCTGTTGCAGATGGTTACAGGCAGAATAAGATGGCATCTATCTACATGTCTTTGATATACTATAGAATATAAATGTATGGACAAGAATCCAAGGGTTAGTGTCACCCTGTGACTGTTTCTCTTTTACTTAAGTTGACTTTTTTTTTTTTAATGTTCACTTTGTTGCTTAAACAAAACTCTGCCCTTCATTTTTTTTTTTTACAGGGTTTTTCATTATGGTTTTGGAAAGCAATATTTCATTGTGTGTGCCCATGTGTGTGTTTTAGAAAGGCATAACAAGAATTGAGAGGCACAGTGTAATGCCAGATAGCCATATGTACTTTTGCAAAGGGTGTGCACTCCTTCTGTAACAGCTAGACCTTGTGTTTAAAGAATCACAAATCTTATGAACAAAGTCAATACTTTGATTGCATCAGTTCTGCTTCTCTGAATGGGAAATTATGCTACACCCATTACAGTAGATTGTAGAAATTATGCAATGCAGAAAACAAAATTCACTGACTAATCTAGGATTATATTGATAAGTAATTCATAATGGCACTCTAAACTAAACTTTCCACAGTGCTGTACACTGCTGCCTACTATAATCATACTTGGAGTACATGGAGACACTCAAATTCTTTCAGTGTTATTCTACAATATCTGCAATCAAGTCCTCATCATCTAAAAGTTTATATTTAAGATGAAAAACTACTGTCATATCTTGAATTCACAATATCCACATTTGTACACATAAGCTCACTTACACTGCATTATTTAAGAGTCGATAACTGCTAGCAGTCTCTGTACCTTTTGCTTCTCAGAGGCTGCTCCACATGGTATTGCTTGCTTTGTTTAACTTGGCCCAAGGTGGTTCTGGGTCTATTTATAGCCAGCTAGGTAAAAGCGGCTGTATTGGCATCTGCATGTCTGGCCAAAATACTCCTATCTCTCCTGATGTGTCTCTGGCTCAGGTGGTGGATGTGACACCCACAGCTTGGAGGAGAGTAGCTGAACAAGAGCCAGGTTTAACTTAGCAGGAGCGAATCCCAGAGAGGAGTCATACAGCAGCACGAGTCTGTCACTGACAGCTGCATTGGCCACCACAATATAATGTTATCTTATTTAAAGGGATTCATTGTAAGAAAATTCAGACTGCTGGCTCTAATTTTGTTAAGACATTACAAGATGCCACATTTTTATATTCATTTTCTTGATCTGTAAAATATGACTGTTTTGTGATATCTAAACTAAATGAAAAATTTTTTCACTAATCAAAGTGACCATATATAATTTGCACTTTGTTCTTGCCCTTTTACTTGGTCAATCTTCACTGGCATTTAATATCAACATGGCAGCATCTTTTGCTATGAAAATTAACTACAGTCTGGACAACTGTCCAGTGCTTATGGCTCTCCTGTTTAATTAATTTCACTTTTGCTTTAATTGATCCTTATTTCCCATGATTATGATTGTAATTAAACAGCAGAAACTAATTCCAACTCTGTGCCATCTGCCTAGACAGCCATACACCAGGAGGGCATATGGATTTCTTGGCATTCACTGGCTGCAAAGAACGTTGTTTCAGTTTTCATTTGACTCATTCATTTTGTCACTGTAAACACAAGGTTATATTTAAAAGCAGGACATGAGGCTGGTAAATACACTACAGGAAAAGACAAGAACCATAGAGATTTGTTGTAGCACATGCTGACAATTTCTCTTCCTCATTCCATTTTGTAATATAGTAAGATATTTCTTTTTCAAAGTAGTTTAGAACAATTTATTTATCATTCTCCAGGCAAGTGACAAATAAAAATGCTGTGATAGAGAATTGTAATTTGCTCTTCAAAAACATAAAGAAGCTATAAAACTAAAAATATGAATGTGTCAAATATGCATGATGTTGCTCATCTGTTTATGATGTTTTGAGACAAACAAAAGTAACAATGTAAAAGCAAGGTCTGATTATGAATAACCTTGACAATCCTGAATGCCTATCTATAAACAATGTACCAATGAAACAGAAATTTTGTCATTATTTTTTCAAACTACACTAAATAAAATCAAGCTCTGTCCTCACCAAATTCGCTTCTTTTGTACCTTGCATAAGTGGAGGATTATTTTAATCAAAATCAGAATCAGAACCATTTTAATCACCATATACATTTACATGTATTCAACATTTTTCTTGGTATGTCATCATAACACAATACATTAAATGCAACACAATTCCATTTTAATACACAAATATTGCTCCTTAATCAGAAATGGTAGGCTCAGTTGTTATTTACATCACAGTGGAGGTAGAAATAGCAGCTGGATGCAGTTCAGGGTGTGTTAAACAGAATGGAACAATTGTGATATAAATAATAGCAATGATGTATAATAAATAAAAAGTACTATATACATATATAAACACATTCTTCTTCTTCTTTTTCTTCTTCTTCTTATTATTATTAATAATATAATAATAATAATAATAATAATAATAATAATAATATTAATAATAGGGGCGCACGGTGGCTTAGTGGTTAGCACGTTCGCCTCACAGCGCCAGGGTTGGGGTTTGATTCCCATGACTCTGTGTGTGTGGAGTTCTCTTCTGCATGTTCCCCGTGCTGCGGGGGTTTCCTCCGGGTACTCCGGTTTCCTCCCCCAGTCCAAAGACATGCATGGTAGGCTGATTGGCGTGTCTAAAGTGTCTGTAGTGTGTGAATGTGTGTGTGATTGTGTGCCCTGCGATGGACTGGCACCCTGTCCAGAGTGTACCCCGCCTTGTGCCCAGTGCTCCCTGGGATAGGCTCCAGGTTCCCCCGCGACCCTGAAAAGGAGTAAGCAGTTGAAGATGGATGGATGTATAATAATAATATGCAATTATCTAGTTCAGGAACCAGGAATACAATTATTCGTAACATTTACTGCATGATTGCTTGTTACTGGCTGTTCAGCATTGTAGTGATTACCCAATGTTGCCTAGCCAGCCTGGTTAATAAAAGAAATTGCCAGAGGAAAGAAATTGTTTCGATATGTGCAATTTTTGTTATTAGGGAACGGAATCGCTTTTCTATTGTAGTTTTTGGGAATTGGTAATTAGTAGGGTCGGAAGTGTCACTGATGATTTTCCTGCTCACCTCTTTGTCCTGGTGATGTACAGGTCAAGTAATGACAGACTGCAGCTGATGATTTTCTCAGTGGTCTTGATAGTGTGTTGCAGCTCCTCTTTTCTCTGGAGGAGGCTGCAACAAAACGAGATAGTGACGGCAGACATAAGGATGCTTTCTATAATGGCAGTATAGGATTGCACCAGTATAGACTGAGGTACATGTAATTATGCCAACTGCCATAAGAAATACATCCTTTGTTGAGCTTTTTTATGGATGATGTATGCATCTGTATAGAGCTGTTGATGTATGCGCCTATAATAACTCAAATAAGCACTCCTTACATGTGAACATTAAATGAATCTCTTGACCTGTATCTGCATGTTTTTGTGCATTTTTCTGCTGCCACATGATTGAATGATTGGATAACTGCATAAATGAGCAGGTGTCCAGTTGTTGCTATTAAAGTGGATGGTTTGTGTATGTCTACAAAACAATTACAAAGAAGCAACAATCATGTATCATAGGACTGTGGGGGTATTTTTGGCTTTTAAAAAGCCTAGTTGACATAAAGAGTATACATTCTTGCAACCACAAGAATGCTTTTGTGGAATAAAAATGAAAGACATTAAAACACCTACATTACATTTTAATTTTCTGGGATTATGTCCTCTGCATTAAATTTAACAAATTGAAAATCTATTTAATTTTTTTTCCTATTCCTTAAATTTTTTATACATCCTGCTCCTCAATCCAAATGTCATCACAGCGGCATGTTTTAGGGAGAAGCAGCTCAAACAGGGTTGGTGGGGTCACCGAGAGTGGAGATCTAGAATGCACAGGGTGATGAGATGTGTGCTTTTCTAAGATTCTAAGGTTGAACAGGCAGAGGTCTGATGATGGTGAGAGAGCCCAGGACACTTCTAATGCCCTCCTATACACCTCACCCTGTCCCAGCCTTCCCAGAAGGGTGCATGGGGTCAGGTTTAGTGAGCCACGAGACATTTCTATGCAGCATTCAAATTCTCTCTGTGTGTGGAATCCATCATGCTGTCAAAACTTTCTTCAAATTAAAATGAATTACATCCAAAGCAAAACTCAATTTTCAAATTTCTCACTAATAAGTAAATAAATACTGACCATTGGGAAAATTACATCAGTTCCTATTTTTTTTTGGTCAAATTGTTAATGTAATGCATCAAAAATACAGTATGTATTAGGCATGATAACACTCTCCCAGTGTTAACACTAAGGTATAGTTTGACATTATAGTATTTTATTTAATTTTCCTTTAGCATAATTATCCCTTGAATCATGATACAATATGTTATATTTAGTTTACGTCAACTCTGTAGTATCTTTTCCTGCTGATGTCATAAGCCTGGTAATAATGGACAATCATTAATATATCATTAACATGTAAGTATTTAAACCATTTAATGAGGCCATCATTCAATATTAATGGATGTGTAATCATTAGCAATGGCTTTGACATCTTTACCTGTTTCCTCTGATCAAGGCATTTCTTTCAGTCTCAGACTAAGTTATATAAAATGAATAATAAATTTCAAGGATGAGATAGGGCCATAAGCTAGTGATGACTATTAAGTCATCACTAGATTATGACCCTATCAAATCCTTGAAATGTATTATTCATTTTCATCTAGAGATTCTATTCATAGAATAGCACCTAGGTCCAGAGCAAGATATCCAGTCAAACTATCTACCAGTTTCTCATACATTCCCCTCCAAATGTATTAGAACAATTCAATTGTTTGTGCTATACGCTGTAAAAAAAATTGAGTTTGAGGTGAAAAGATGAATATGAGACAATAGATCAGAATTTCATCTTTTATCTACTGATTGTCACGTACCGTGGTTGAAGACGGAAGCAGATGCAGGTGACAGAATCAGGCAGAATTATCCAATGGAAAAGACAAAGTTCGTGGTCAGTAAACAGGCGAGGGTCAGGCGATCAGGCAAACAAACAAAACCGGATTAGGCAGAAATCGAGGTCGGGGACGGAAACACTGGTCAAAGGTAACTGTAATAAATGCATGTGAAAAGCGCTTAGAGAATGGCTGAGAAACTAGTAAACAGAACATTACTTTGCGAAGTCTCTTCACTTCCAAAGTCTCTCTTATGCTGTTGTGTGAGTGGGTTTGTAATGAGACGAAGGTGTGTGTGATCAGATCTCCGGGGAAGGTGAACGCATGCATGTGTGGGAAGTGTAGTCCTCAGCGGCCATGTTTGTAGTTAGTGGTGTTTCCCGGGAAACCGAGTTGTGGCTGGGCTGAGATATGACACTAATATTTACATCTAAATATGTTAAACAACTTAGAAAAAATATTGGAACACGTGACTGATGGGGTTTTTTTTTTTTGTTTTTTTTTGGCCCAAGTGTGACCTGTTAGATTAATTGTTTAAAGAATTAATAGCTTTGGATGTCTACTCTTGATTTGAGCCCTGGTTGTCACTTGTGAAGACTGCATTTGTCCAGAAGACCAGAGAACTCTCTATGGGAGATAAGCAAGCCATTTTAAAGCTGAGAAAGGAGTAAAAATAACTCAGAGGTATTGCACAAACATTAGGCATAGCCAATACAACAATTTGGAATGTCCTGAAAAAGAAAGAAAACACTGGGCTACTAACAGTCAGACATCAAACAGGTCAGACAAGGATAACAACAGCAGTTGATGCCAGAAACATTTTGAGAGTCTTCTGTTTTCCCTTCTGGGGATCCTTTTGAGCTTTGAGTCCTTTCTCATTCCATGGCATGGGCCTGGACCTGAATACACGCTACCAACTCGCCACATGGCAGCAGATATTATTCTGTGGGCTGAAACCCTCATTGCTGAGCCCAGCATTTCTGGTTTTCCCCCCACCTCTTTGCTACAGGATTGACCCTACCACGGTTTCTATGGATGCTTGCACTCAGACAGAGACTTCTTCTGTTTTCCCTTCTGGGGATCCTTTTGAGCTTCCTCCTGATGAAGATATGGCTATCTCTGGGGTTGACCCTAGCTTTAGCCCTGCTTCTGACTCTCTCTGTCCTACTCCGTATTCACCCAGCAGCCCTAAGTATTCTCCTGCCTCTTCCCAACACTCATTGTCCCAGTATTTTCCATTTTCGTATTCTCTCACCGATTATTCCCCTACCAACCCCACCCCCCTTCTTAACCTATGTTACCCTAATAAACCCTTATTTTCCCACAGTTGTCTCCCTTGTGTTTTATTTTTGTCATAATTTTCATCCAACAGTCCCCCCATGAAGCTTTCCAAGCCTCACCTCTTTAATTTAGTGGGTATCTGTGAATAAACTGATTCTGATGCACCCTTAGCCCATCTTTGGTCAATTGCCTAATTGTAATTTCTGCATACCCATAGTGTCAGCAGTCATACTCGCCAAACATTACCGGTCGTCTGTCATGACTACTTCTGCAACACTACAATTGGGGTGATTCCTAAGGAGTGTTTGGAGGGCTAGTGGGAGAGAGTCCACTGCCATCCTGTTAGGCCATTCAAAGTAGATTGGCAACTGGAGTACGGGGCGTAATGAATCTCATCTCACCTGGGCAGGAGCCACATAAAAGAATCTGCTCATGTTCTTTCAAAGATTAGTAAGGTTAAATTTCTTAATTTTAGTGAGATTAAATACTGACTAAGTGGTATATGCCTTATTAATTTTAAGTTTACCTTTTCTTGTCTCTATTTTTCTTGACTAGGCTTTTCTACCTTCCGTCTTGTATTCTTCAAGACTCAAGGTTTCCAACTCTCGCTATCCTTGCTTTTCCCAAACTATTTCAACCTAAGCATCCAAGGGTGGGCAAAAAAACCTCTTTGAGGAAAAATTCCCACCCTGCCAGCACTTTAGTGCTCAACAGTGCTTTCAAACTCTTCTGTACCTGGTTGCCTATCAACATTCATACATTGCCCATGTATTACAACATTTTGTCACAAGTCATTGTCCACTGTTTGAAGTTTCCCTTTTGTGGTAGTTGTGGCAGTGTCCTCTTTGCGCTGGTTGTCTTAGACCCAGACACTTTACGTATCATAGAGGGCCACCCTTGGGGAGAGGTTAGACTAGCAGTTACACCCAGGGTATGGCTCATCACTTCTTCTTCAGTCCTTGGACACATATATACAGAATAAACAGAGCACACAACATGGCACATATCAATCAGGCCTGAATTAACAGCTCATTTTTGCAATAAAAGGCTATTGGTTAAGCGCACAGCAATTTGATTATGTGATAACATACCTCATTACGCAGACTGTTTAGATATGATTAAATACATGATTAAGTGCAGTGTTACCTTTTATGGCTATGATGGGCATTCTCCCGACCAATAACCTCCTAAATGAATCCAAAATTGTACACCTGATTGTAAGAAACTGAACTTAAGGACTTACACACGTCATTAAACCTGAGCTACGGCTATACATTTGTAGCAATGTGGCACGTTTGCTTCGTTTTGTACCAACTACACCACCCCGAGAAAACGGGGAAAATAAAAACTACGCCACGTGTAGCAATGTGGCTCGTATCGTTTATATTCTATAGTGATCCTGCAAACTACGCCACGTGTAGCAATGTGGCTCATTTCGCTCTACAACTACACCACTTGTAGCAATGTGGCTCGCTCGTTTCGTACCAACTACACTACCCTGAGAAAACCAGGAAATAGCCCAATAAAGACACGCAAGTACGTTCCACTTAGAACAGGCAAGAGGCATGGGTTTCCATATAAAAATACATTTTATTTTGAAGTTAAAAAGACCCTGCTGTAATAATGATAGAATAACTGGGTATACCTGTGATGGACTGGCACCCTGTCCAGGGTGTACCCCGCCTTGTGCCCGATGCTCCCTGGGATAGGCTCCAGGCTCCCCCGCGACCCTGAAAAGGAGTAAGCAGTAGAAGATGGATGGATGGATGGATGGATGGATGGATAACTGGGCATATTCCTTCCTCCTTGGGATGGATGGTGTTGTTTACAATGACTATGACTATGTTTCACTTTAGCTTGATGCGGTGTACATGTTACCTGTCCTGTACATATAGCCCATAATGTGCCAGGTATTCAGTGATTTCAGGATGAAGGATGCCATCATTGCTGTCAGATTTGAAAACTGGAGACAAACAACTGCAGAGCCCATCATTAGTGTGAGTGACATGTTCAATTTATGTATCAGATCAAGGCCTAGTAAATTTCCTTTCTTTGCCCACTTACATTGTCCCTCTGTCTACATATTTACTCAGACCCTTCATAAACATGACACATTTAAATTTTGTTTAGTTTCTGTAAATATATAAATTTCAGGATTATTTAACTGTCTTCCAGTTAGTCCAATTTACCCCTTTCAAATCCAAATTGTACTCCCCAAATTGTAGGTAAATGTGTATGCACACTCCTATTGGTATCATCAGACAATGTAATTGATCTGACTCCGCTAGTTCCACAAGTGCATCCCCCAGAATGGAAGTTTTTCCAGTTTCTTCTTATTATAGCCTCCCAGTTAACACATGGTCACTCTATACTCATCTCCTCTAAGTTAGTGAATTGTGTTATGCTTTGTTTAAACACTGACTTTTTCTGTTCTCCAGTTCATGAAGCATTTCCCCTAATAATCCTCATACCAGCTCTCCCAAAAAAATGCATTCTTGTCCCTCTTGCTTCTTATGATATGCATACTATGCTCTCTGTCTTCTTCTTGTATTTCCATTCACCTTCCAGAATGGAGCTACATGCTACTCACACCCCTTAATTTACTACCAAATGCTTCTTTAAATAGCCATGTCTCAGGTGATCAATGCCCTGTGTTTTTAGGGGCTTTGCTCTTCTACTATGCTTTGTCCAGAATACCCATCTTAATGCTGGGGATATTTCAAGCACAGGGTTATTTATAACCTTGCCTGTTTCTCCTTTCCCAATCTTGTAACCCTTCTCTACCTCTCATTTTAGTAAGCATTCCACTAGTCTACCAATAGGTAGCCTAACACCGTACACTGAGGAAAACTGGGAACAAGACTCATCCAGTCGGGACTCCAATAGATCTATTCTGCAGTTTACTCCTACAACCCAATTCCAATTCATGCATGGCCACTCCTCTTCTATTTCTGCTATATTCTTTGTTCTAGTTATTCATACCAGGAACTTGTTCTTTTTCCACTCTGTTAGCTCCTGTCTTATACTTTTCTCATCTATATAGAATCGCTCTTTCCAAAAATGATTACTAATTCTCCTTGTTTACACCATAGCTTGACACACTCTCTCATTCATTGATTTTAATCCTTTTAATTTAATGTACTCCTAAAATCAAATGAAAAGCAGCTTTCATGAACTTGATATCTCCAATACCCATACAAGCTCAAGTAGCAATAATGATTTCTAATCTGATTTCCGCAAAAGTAAAGATCCAATCTGCAAATATTAATTATTCCCCCTTCTTTAATAGCTTTTCTACCAGTAGAAGGGCCAACTTCCTCTATTCTAGGATGATCCATTGCATATGCTAACCTAAAGTTTACAAACCCCAATGGTATGAATGAATAATACTCGCAATAATGTGGAACTGAAAGACAGAATGTGTGAGGGTGAGAAGTAGACATTTAATCTACAGATTGCTTAACAGGGACCAAGTCTCCGCATCTGGGTCACAACGGCTACAGTTTGGGGCGTGTCCAACCAACACGCAAAACCAATTTCTAGAGAGAATCCTAATACTAGCTACACTCTCAAAATCAACACTTTCTCTTTTGTTATTGGATTTGACAGTAAGCACACAAGCACACACAAATAAGCATACTCCTAGGCCCACTTAGAAACACAAGGCCACACATCCAATCATTATAGGAAATATTTAAGAGTGCTTTCCCTTTTTGAGCATTAAACTGGCTCGCTGAACTTGTACACTTGTGATCTGTACAAATAATGTGATCAGCCAGATGAATTCAATTACTTTATGGTTAACTGTGAACCAGTTTCCCCTATCTTCCACTATCACATGCATGTTAGCTCGCTCCACTGTAATTCCACATGGGTGTCCAAATTCCCTATGTGAAGTCAAATGAGCATGCAAGATTTGGAAAGGGAGCACCTTGTATTTAAAAAAATATTAAACAAATATATCATTTGTTCTGTTTTACTTAAACTAGTTTTCTGCTTCTTCTTTGTAGGGTGCTTTGTGACATAGAAAATAAAAAGGAACTTCAAAACTCTGTGTCAGCTAGAGCACGCGAGCACGTGCACACACACTCCAGTGCTTCTCTTTCTCTCGTTTCTTCACACACACACACACAAACACACACACACACACATACACACACACACACACACACACACATTCTTCATCCAAACACCGGGTCCACTTTTCCACAATGGGTTTTGACTGTTAAGCCCTTACCCTGTCCAGCGGAGACCCAGACCTGGGCCCAGGATTTCTTTTCCCCTCTATGCAGCCCTGACTCTCGCAACAGTAAGACAGTTCCCCACCAAAGCATCCCTGCCCTCTCGGCAGCGGCATCTGGGGAGTGAGGCCTCACTTCACCTATCTCCTAAGCAGCCCCGCTGGAATGAGCCTCTTGCTCTTTGTCCACAGCGGCGGTATCACCTGTCTCCTAAGAAGCCCTGCTGAGACGAGCCTCTCACTCTCTTCTCCAGCAGCGGGATCACAGGTCTCTATATTCCTTTTACTTGTTCAACACACACACAGTTCAGTTCACAAACACAATAACCACAATTTAACCACACTCCTTAGTTAGTTACTCACATCAGCCAGTTCTCTTCTACAATTTCTCTTTTACCTTTCTCTCCCACTTTGGTTCGCTTTACTAATTATTCTAAATGTCCAATTATTCATCCAGGTTCTTTTTGGAGACCAATTATGTCCTCCCTTCCTCTCCAGGGCTCCCCTCTCCTGGCAGCAGATTAACTAATGCAGAACTTTGAACAAACAGGTGTCTGCATTACCCTTTTTCTTATATGGCCTGTCTGCTGTCCACAGAGTGGTGAAGTCCCACGAAAGGGGTTCAGACCTCTGGCCTAAGCCAGTCCCACTGGGGTGCCAAATGTTGGCTTGAAAAACGACTAATATTATCTACTATCATTTAAAGTCAATACTTATATCAACTAGACCAATTTGTGGATGACGACATTAGGGAAGAGACGATACCAAAAATCTAGTAGTCAGTACCGATACCACCAAAAGTACACGATACTCGATACCAAAGTCGATACCACGGTGTGGTATGAAAATAATAATAAAAAAAATGTAATTAAAAACTCTCCTTTAGGACATCTCTGGCTGATACTGGCAAAAAGAGAGAGAGAGAGGGGGATATTTTAGTTATCAAACACTGTCTGACAATGAGTGGAGGCTACAGTGGAGGTGGACTCCTAAACCCGGACGTGGAGCATAACGTTAACTGGTTTCACGACCACAATGCCAGCTGCCTCAAACAAACATAATATAGGGTTCATCTTTCAGGTGCTTCACCAAATTCCAGGTGTTTCCTCACTTTGCTTGAAATGAACGATTTTGCACACCGGCTTCAGAGCATCAGTTATATGTTTGTTGTCATCCGCCTCGAATGCGAAGTATTTCCATATTCCCTACCACCTTCCCTCTCAATGAGTCGGGGCGGAGCTAAACTTCTGTAGTTTTTCCCGTGTGCTTGTAGTTGTTGTTGTTGTTCTTCTTCACCACTTGTGGACCAACTAAAACACTTGCGTGTATTTGCTGTCCACATCAGGTCCGGAAGAATTGCAACCTCGGTACCTTCATTACAAATGGAACCTACGCTCCTGCAGAAAAGCAAGTACCGTCATGACTTGGTACCAAAGTATCGGTTCTTGTGACATCCCTAGAAGAGATACACAAGAACACAGCAGCTGAGAGAAGCAAGGGTTCAAGTCTATTACCAACCACCACGAGATCCCAACAGTGAGACGTCCCAAAGCAATCTGATCTCCCCTCACTTGGGGCTTCTCTTTTATACAGTTTGCTATCCCTTGTGTACGCCCCTAACTCTTTTCCAATCCTGTTGTGTGCATTTTTAGGTATTTTCTGAGGCCCATTATGTTTTGATTTTTCTTATTTTCGATCCCCTTATTTCTGACTGGTTTTCACTCCCTTTTTTTTTTTGAAAAACAACTTCAGCTCCACAGGTCATTATTAGTCTAACTGTTAACAAGTGAGGACCTCAACTATCTCTTTTAATCTTCCTTTGCTTTTTAATATGGGTAAGTGTATAAACTGTTTATTTCTTTTAATCATCTTTATTTCATCTATCTAGTGTGTTTACATATCTTGCATGTGTGTGTGTGTGTGTGTGTGTGTGTGTGTGTGTGTGTTACAAAGTAAGTGAGTGTTAGTAACTTATGATACTATTCTCTATACTTTAGAAATTTGTCAAGACAGCAGATTCAACTATGTTACACCTGAAACAGATCGACTTATGGCTGATTGTGAAAGATTAAATCCTATCTCACTGTTGTTATCTTCCTACAGCTAGGCAACTTCCTTTTTGTCCTTTCTCATTCCATGGCATGGGCCTGGACCTGAATACATGCTACCAACTCACCACATGTCAGCAGATATTATTCTGTGGGCTGAAACCCTCATTGCTGAGCCCAGCATTTCTGGTTTTCCCCCCACCTCTTAGCTACAGGATTGTCCCTACCACGATTTCTATGGATGCTTCCATTCAGACAGAGACTTCTTCTGTTTTCTCTTCTGGGGATTCTTTTGAGCTTCCTCCTGATGAAGATATGGCTATCTCTGGTGTTGACCCTGGCTTTAGCCCTGCTTCTGACCCTCTCAGTCCTACTTTGTATTCGCCCAGCAGCCCTGACTATTCTCCTACCTCTTCCCAACACTCATTGTCCCAGTATTTTCCATATTCGTATTTATTCCCCTACCAACCCCCCTTCTTAACCTATGTTACCCTTTTTCCTTAATAAACCCTTATTTTCCCACAGTTGTCTCCCATGTGTTTTATTTTTGTCATAATTTTCATCCAACAATGCAAAGAAAAGAATTTCACTGTGTGGTAATGTATATGTGATAAATAAAGACTCATTATTATTATTATCATTATGTCTTCAGGCCAGAATGAGTACAAAACATATGAAGTTTGGTGCAGATTTAACATTATGTCTGAGTGTAAAACATGCAAGTCTATGTTGGCAGCAGGTGGCGTTATGACCATAACTGAATATTGGCATGTAGGTAGCCTCAGGCCAGGTTTTGTACAAAACATGTAAAGTTTGGTGCAGATTGAACATTGCATGTCTGAGTTAGTGTAAAACATGACACTTCCTGTTGCCAACAGGTGGCACTTTTACTATAACTGAACATTGGCATGTAGATGTCCTCAGGCCAGGATTTGTATCAAATGAGAAGTTTGGAACAGACTGAACATTGTATGTTTGAGTTAAAAAAAACTTCCTGTTTAATAGCATTAATAGCACACTTTATCACTTAGCTAAGTGTTGCTAGCATGTTTCATCATGTTTCTACCGTGTTGCTAGCATGTTCAGAATTTGCTGGCTTATTTTTATATGTTGCTAGGAATACATCAGTGTAGAACATGTCACTTCCTGTTGCCAGCATGTACATGTACATGTACATATACATGTCAGTAGTCAATTATAGTCATAGTGCCACCTCCTGATAAAAATAAATTACGTTTTATATCGTGATACACTCCTAACAACATATAAATGCTAAAAATTGCTACAAAATGAATCGCATTTTTGAGAGCCAAAACATTCCCGAAAACTCACAAAACTTTGCAGTCGTGTCACAACAGTTGAACCTTTACATCTGATAGGGGTTCCAGAATTGAGTGTGACAAAATAGCTCGATAGCGTCAACTACAAAATTTCAACGATGTGCACCTCACACATGTATGTACACAATTCGGTCAACATATGTAACATTCCAATACTTACAAAAACATCTCTGGAAGCCATGCCCTAAACTCAACAGGAGTCATGCCCTAAACTCAGCCATTTTTGTTTTTCTATTCAATGTTTTCTCAGTTCTTGCCATTTCCAGGCCTCGTACTTTAACAAACTCATCCTAGAGATTTAATCGGATTGACGACATATTCGGTCAGTCTCATCTAAAGCCCTTGATAATGCAAATTTTTTGAGTTTCTGCTGCATGGTGTGAGAGTGGCAGTCTCACAAATTTCAATGTTTCACCATGAAAAAGGAAGTTGTTATAACTCAAACATACAATGTCCTATCTGCTCCAAACTTTACCAGTTTGATACGAATCAGGGCCTGAAGACATCTACATGCCAATTTTCAGTTATAGTCATAGCACCACCTACTGGCAACAGGAAGTGCCATGTTTTACACTTAGCTATTCCTAGCAACGTATAAATATATGCCAGCAAATTCTAAACATGCTACCAGCATCCTTGACATGTTAAAACATGCTAGCAACACTTAACAAAGTGCTAAAGCATGCTATTACTGCTACTAAACAGGAAATTGTTATAACTCAAGCCTACAATGCCTAATCTTCCCAAAACTTCACGTTTGATATGAATCCTGGCTTGAAGACATCTATATGTCAATATTCAGTTATAGTCATAGCGCCACCTGCTGGCAACAGGAACTGACATGTTTTACACTGTGATGCACCAACATATTAAAATAGCAAAGTAATAAAATAAATCAGAATAAAAACAGAATGCAATGATTTGTAAATCTCATAAAACAATATTATTCTCAATGGAAGACAGAAAACATATCAAATGTTTCAACTAAGTAAATGTAACATTTTACCTAAAAAAAATAAGGTAATTTTGAATTTGATGGCCGCAATACATCTCAAAAAAGTTGGGATGGGGACAACAAAAGTCTAAAAGTAAGTGTTACTAAAAATAAATAGCTAGAGTTTAATATGCAACAGGTCAGTAACATGATTATATAAAAAGAGTATCTTAGAGAGGCAGAGTCTTTCAGAAGAAAAGATGTTCAGAGGTTCACCAATTTGCGGCACTGCATTAAAAACAGGCATGATTCTGTAATGGAAATCACTGCATGGGCTCAGAAACACCTCCAGAACTCATTGTTTGTAAACACAGCTTGCTGTGCCATCCACAAATGCTGGTTAAAGCGCTATCATGCGAAGAAGAAGCCATATGTGAACATGATCCAAATGCTGCCATCTTCTCTGGACCAAAGCCCATTTAAAATGGACAGAGGCAAAGTGGAATACTATTCTGTGGTCAGATGAATCAAAATTTTCTATTCTTTTTGGAAACCATGGACACTGTGTCCTCTAAACTAAAGAGGACTGAAGAGGAGAGGGACCATCCGGCTTTTTATCAGTGCTCAGTTCAAAAGCCTGCATCTCTGGTGCATTAGTCCCTATGGATTGGGCAGTTTGCACATCTGGAAAGGCACCATCAATGCTTCCATCCAGATTCCATCCCATTTTTACTTCTGAGAGAATCTGCCTCCCTATGATACGCTTTTTATACCCAATCATGTTACTGACCTGTTGTGAATTAACCTAATTAGTTACAAAATGTTATTCCAGCTGTTTCTTTTTAGTAACACTTATTTTTCCAGCCTTTTGTTGCCCCAACCCAACTTTTTTGAGATGTGTTGCAGCCATCAAATTCAAAATTACCTTTTTTTTTCTTAAAATGTTACATTTACTCAGATTATACATTTGATATGTTTTCTGTTCTATTGTGAATAACATATGTATTTATGAGATTTGCAAATCATTGCATTCGGTTTTTATTTAAATTTATTTACATTTTACACAGCATCCAAACTTTTTTGGAATTGAGGTTGTAAGTCTGTTATTAATTGTGTGATTTTTCCATTCAACAATACCTGAGCTTTGAGGATGGTATGGTGTGTGAAAGTTCTAATTGATGCTACCGTATTTGCAAAGCTTTGAATCCACAGTGAGCAAGGTGTGTTAGGAGAGCCAGTGTGCGCTGTGTACATATAGAGCTGTCCACAGCAGAGAGAAGAATATTCTCTGTGTACTGCAGGGGGGCACAATCATTAGGGAGGACCAGAGAGGAGAGGGCCGAGTGCATAGTGGAAGAAAACACAGGCAGGTCCAGGTGTATTGTTTCTGTTTAAATGTAAATGAAAGATGGGCTGCATCTGCTCACTCACAGGTACACTGAAAAAAGCACTGCATAGATCAATAACTGTGAAATAGGCATGATTATGAGGAATAGAGGACAGTACTGAGCATACGTTAGGCACCAATGGGCTAATAGGTATCACCAGATCAGTAATGAATCTGAGATTGTGTGTGAAGTGCCAACACTTACCATTAAGCTTTCTCACTGGGTTGACAGCAGTGTTGTAAGGGGACAAAGTGGGAACGAGGACATGCTATGATAAAAGAGAATGAATAACCTCACACACACCCTCTTCCTTCTCAGGGGAGAGTGGGTATTGTTTACAGTATACAGGCATAGGCGATCGCAATTTACCAGTGTAGGGGGCCACCTATATATGTCCCACCTCATTGGCATGTGTCACCCACAGCGTGTGCAGGATGTCAACAAGGGCAACAGGAATTACCAGGTTGTCCTGTGTCTCTGGCTCGGGACAAACAATGGAGGAAAACAAGTAATTGGATGGGGTGCACAGAATGAAATGGCCCTGCTTAAAAGATAGAGAACAACACAGTTTAGAAAAAAGATTGCAGCCTAAAAGGTTAAACGGTGAAGAAGGAATGACAACAAATTTATGGTAAAACATAATATCATGATCATCAGGGCTGGTGACTGGAACCCCATCTATTCCAACAAAGTTAATGCTTGTGCTCAACATAGGCCCACAATACTGTTTCCCAAATGAGGTGCATGTAGCCCAGGTATCTACCATAAAGGGGTACACCCTATCAGCAACACACAAATGGACAATAGGGAGTGACTGTGGGTCGCTGGACAAAATTAAAGAAAGCATGGAGGGGTTCTCTGAACTCTGTGGGCAGTTCACTGGTTGTTTGAAAGTCCACTGGGAAGGGTTGTTCCCATTAGGAATGGTATCCAGAGACTGTTGGGTTTGTTGAATTTGAGGAATGGAAACCTGTCCACATCCAATCATTAGTTGTTATGGACACAGACACAAGGGTGAGGGATTTGAACTTGGGTCAGCAGTCTGATGCTCAGCCATGAGAGCTGACTGCAGAGCTGGTGAGCCACGAGGGAAGCAAGGTGGTGCTGGGCGTAGCAGGAAGTGAGCCGAGGGTGAGCAGATGGGCAGCGTGAGTAGCGATAACGATAATGAGATAATGAGTGGTATTGGTCACATATACAGTAGAGCACAGTGAAATTGTTTTCTTCGCATACCTCAGCCTGTCAGCTAGGGTCAGAGCGCAGGGTCAGCCATGATACAGCACCCCTGGAGCAGAGAGGGTTAAGGGCCTTGCTCAAGGGCCCAACAGTGGCAGCTTGGCAGTGCTGGGGCTTGAACCCTCGACCTTCCGATCAGTAACCCAGAGCCTTAAGTGCCAAGCCACCACTGCCCCCATAGTGGATATGGAACATGAGGAAAACACAGTGAGCACAGGATAACACTATGAGGGAAAACACTAAACAATAAAATAGAAGGCAACTGGGAGTTGAGCCGGAATTGTAATGCACTAGAAGCCAGAACAATCTGGGGATGAGTGGCTGAAGAGCCAGGGTTTATATATGCAGCTGTTGAGATGAGCAGATGAGGCAGGTCCAGCAATCAACCAGCAGAGTTGGGCTGTCGTGAACCGGCTTAAGCTGGGAGACATGAAAGGTGGAATGGATGCTCAGGGACCTTGGGAGTTTGAGTTTGACAGCAGTGGGATTAATAATGCTTTCAATGGTGAAAGGACCCAGATAACAGGGGGAGAGTTTCTTAGCCTTGGTCTTGAGTGGGATGTCTTTGGCTGCAAGCCACACCTTTTGGCCTGACTGTTGTTGGGAGCTGGAACTCGTCAACGGTCAGCCACGTGGCAGTTGTGCTCAGTGGAGTGGAGAAGGGTGGAACAGGCCTCTCTTCATACCCTGCAGCAATGACAGATGTGAACCTGCACAGAGGGAACAGCAATGTCATCTTCCTGGACTGGGAACAAGGGAGGTCTGATAGCTCAGCGAGCACTCGAAGGGGTATATTCCAGTGGCAGAGCTAGTTAGCAAATTGTGGGCATACTCTATCCAGGGTGGCTGGGAGCTCCAGGTTTTGGGGTTGTTGGCAGTGACACACCACAGTGCTGCTTCCAGAAGACAAACTGACAGTGAACACAAAGAGCATTACAGAATGACCTCCAGACTTTGGAAATTAACTGAGGCCTGTGGCCAGAGACCATGTCCTGTGGACTGCCGTGCAACCGGAAGACATGGCTGACGAGGACGTATGTGGTTTCTCAGGCAGTAGGGAGCTTAGAAAGGGCCACAAAGTGTCTACTATGGTGAGGATGATAGTGTTACCTTCGGAAGGGGGTAGACCAGTAAAGGCAATGTGGGAACAGGGGTGACCAGGAACAGGCAGGGTTGTATTAGGCTGGCAGGTGGGCGGTGTAATTATTATTATTATTATGGACACATATGGACCAGGCAGTGACAAAAGCTTGGGTGTCAGTGTCCATCGTAGGCCACCAGAAGTGCTATTTTAACAGGTCTAGGGTACGACTGGAGCCAGGGTGACAGGCAAATCAGGAACACTGAAGGACCTGGGACCTGGGATGAGAGAGGACATCAGGCTTAGCATTCTTAGAACTGGTGTGGTAGGGGATCGTGAAGTTGAACCGCCCAAAGAACAAGGCCCAGCATGCCTCATAGGAGTTGAGGCGCTTGGCAGTCTTTACCTGCTTTGCTTTACTCCTCTTTACCTACAAAACTCTCCCTATATACTGATGTCCAGGATAATCTAGTTGTCCTCAACACACTTATGACTTGGTATCAATTTAGACGGCACTTTAAATTTGTAGGTGCATCCTCTTTGGGTCCTTTAGTCAACAACCATCTATTTCCTCCATCGTATTTGGACTCCACATTTTCAGTATGGTATGACAAGGGTATTAAACAAGTTAGAGATTTGTATGCCGATGGTGTGCTTGATAGCTTTGCCAATCTGGCATCCACTTATGACCTCCCTGTGACGCATTTTTTTCTGTATTTTCAAATTCGGAATTTCGTTTCTAGATGTTTTCCTGATTTCCCCTCCACGCCTCCTGAACAGGCTTGGGAAAGCTTGTTTTCAAACAATCCACATCAGAGAGGAATGATTTCTAGGATTTATGATTTTATTCTGGCGCTAGGTAGTGAGTGGAGTAACAAAATTAGGAATGCGTGGGAGACGGAGTTAGGAGTACAGATAAGTGAGGAGTGTTGGGAACGTGCTATAGGGAGGGTACAGTCTACCACTTCTTGTGCTCGTCTTGGACTTATACAGTTCAAAATTTTTAAACAGTTCATCTGTCCAAGTCGAGACTTTCTGTGATGTATCCTGACGTAGAGGACAAGTGTGATAAATGCCATGGCTCTCCCTGCCATCTTGGCCATATGTTTTTCTTCTGCCCTGATCTCCATGGTTTTTGGTCTGGTTTTTTTACCATCATGTCCACTATTCTTAGGGTAAATTTAAAGCCTTGCCCATTGATTGCTGTATTTGGGATTCCTGATGACTAAGTTCCATTGAGTTCCATTCAATTTTTTTTTCTTCTTAATGGAATATTTGGGAAAGGGAGGGGAGGAGAGAAGAAAAAAGGTGATGTTCAGCAGACATGTTTGGTAGACGTGTTCAGCAGAAATGTTCAGCAGAAATGTTTAGTTCAGCAGATATGTCCAGCAGATATGTCCAGCAGAAATGTCCAGCAGAAATGTTTAGTTCAGCAGAAATGTCCAGCAGATATGTCCCGCAGAAATGTCCAGCAGAAATGTTTAGTTCAGCAGAAATGTCCAGCAGATATATCCAGCAGAAATGTCCAGCAGAAATGTTTAGTTCAGCAGAAATGTCCAGCAGATATATCCAGCAGAAATGTCCAGCAGAAATGTTTAGTTCAGCAGATATGTCCAGCAGATATATCCAGCAGAAATGTCCAGCAGAAATGTTTAGTTCAGCAGAAATGTCCAGCAGAAATGTTCAGCAGAAATGTTTAGTTCAGCAGATATGTCCAGCAGATATGTCCAGCAGAAATGTCCAGCAGAAATGTTTAGTTCAGCAGATATGTCCAGCAGATATGTCCAGCAGAAATGTCCAGCAGAAATTTTTAGTTCAGCAGAAATGTCCAGCAGATATGTCCAGCAGAAATGTTCAGCAGAAATGTTTAGTTCAGCAGAAATGTCCAGCAGATATGTCCAGCAGAACTGTTCAGCAGAAATGTTTAGTTCAGCAGATATGTCCAGCAGATATGTCCAGCAGAAATGTCCAGCAGAAATGTTTAGTTCAGCAGATATGTCCAGCAGATATGTCCAGCAGAAATGTCCAGCAGAAATGTTTAGTTCAGCAGAAATGTCCAGCAGAAATGTTCAGCAGAAATGTCCAGCAGAAATGTCCAGCAGAAATGTCCAGCAGAAATGTTTAGTTCAGCAGAAATGTTCAACAGATATGCTCAGCAGAAATGTTCAGCAGAAATGTTTAGTTCAGCAGAAATGTTCAGCAGAAATGTGTAGTTCAGCAGAAATGTGTAGTTCAGCAGAAATGTCCAGCAGAAATGTCCAGCAGAAATGTCCAGCAGAAATGTTTAGTTCAGCAGAAATGTTCAGCAGAAATGTTTATTTCAGCAGAAATGTTCAGCAGAAATGTACAGCAGAAATGTTCAATAAAAATGAAACTGGAAGTTGCTTCTGGCTGGTAGGTCTGGCCCACTCACTCAGGTCCAACTTAGTGAAGCTCCATGCAGCAGTTTGAAGGCGGAATTGAGGAGTGGCAGAGGGTACTTATTCCTTACTGTAATGTTGTTGAGGCCCTGATTGTCAATGCAAGGGTGGAGGGCCTTTTTGGGGGAAGGAGGAAGGTCGGATGATGCCGGCTGCAAGGGACTGCAATATGTATTTCTCCATGGCCTACAGTTGACCAGATGGCGGAGTGGCCCCCGGAAGAAGGTCAATGGCATAGTGTTATGGGCGGTGAGGTGGTAGTGAGAGGGCCCAGTCCTTGCTGAAGACCTCTCCCAGGTCATGATACTTGGGGGGCAAGGATGAAAGGTCTTGAGGGCTTAGGGTAGGAGGTGCATTAGTGAACACAATGGGTGGAAGGGCAGATTTCAGACATGAGGAGTGGCAGAAGGGGCTCCGGTTAATGACCCTCCCAGCTGACCAGTCTATTTGGGGGTTGTGTTTAGTTAACCAGAAGTGGCCCGAAATCAGGAGGGTACTTGAGAATGAGATGAGTTTAAAATGGACCTGTTCTCAGTGGTTACCAGAGAGAACCAGAGGCAACGGAATGGTATGATGGGTGACCTTGGCCAAGAGTCTCCCATCCAGCACATTAACCATCATGGGGGGTCCAGAGGATCTACTGGGAGGTTAGACTGGGAAGCTAACTCCAGATCCAGAAAACTGTCCTCTGTGCCATAGTCGATCAGTGCAAGTAGGGGGATGGAGATTAGGTTGTGGTGCAGGGTGGCTGGAATTTTGAGGTGGGACAGGGAGAGCTGAGATGTTTGACTCACAAATAACTCCCTTTCTACTGGTGAGCCCCTTCCCCCCTTTTGGATGAAAAAAACAGGTGCCAATGAAGTGGCCTGATTGGCCACAGTAGATACACACTACCAACCAGGACCAGGCCGTCGCACTCAGCTGGGGTGAGCCAGGCCTGACCTACCTGCCAATGGCCAAGGCTCATTGGCCAGGTTTATAGATAAGTAAGGAGGAAGACGGGGCTTGGGACCGGCCAGCCTTCTCTCAGCACCACTCTCGCATGCTGTTATCCAACCTAATGGTGAGGGAAATTGGCGTGTGGAGAGTCTGACTCACCTTTCATAGCAAGCTCATCCTTCAACTGCTCAACAAGTCCATGCAGGAACACTCCCTGGACTGCCTCCTTGTTCCACCCAGATTCGGCCACCAGGACACAGAACTCAACCAAATACTCTGCCACACTGCAGGGCCCCCGGTGGAGGGAAAGCAGGTGACTGAGGACTACATAGCTGGCTGCCGATTACAAACAGCGATGGCCCATGCATGTATAAATGGGAGTGTATTTGATTGCACCATGCAATGTATTGGCACCCCATCCAGGTTGTACCCTGCCATGTGCCCAAGGCTCCAGGCTCCCCGCAAACTTGTAGGATAAGCAGTATAGAAAATGGATGGATGGATGGATGGATGGATATACAGCATGCTCCACTAATATTGGCAAATTGATAAATATGAGCAAAGAAGGCTGTGAAAATTTGTCTTTACTGTTTAACCTTTTGTTGTTTTGTTAAAAAAAAAATTCTGTCTTGGAAGAGGAAATTGTTCAAACATGACTTCCTGTTTCACAAGGGTATAAATGTGAGGTAACATAGACCAAATTACCTTAGTCATTTATAACAATGGATAAGACGAAGGAATATACAGTATCTCACAAAAGTGAGTAGACCCCTCACATTTTTGTAAATATTTATTATATCTTTTCATGTGACAACACTGAAGAAATGACACTTTGCTACATTAATGGCTGTGTTTTGAGTTATTTTGAGCGGACAGCAAATTTACACTGTTATACAAGCTGTACACTGACTACTTTACATTGTAGCGAAGTGTTATTTCTTCAGTGTTGTCACATGAAAAGATATCATCAAATACTTACAAAAATGTGAGGGGTGTACTCACTTTTGTGAGATATTGAAGAAAGAATTCTATTTCTTATTTTAGCAATATTTCTTAGATTAAAGAAGGCTATCCTAGTAATATTATGTACATGAGCATCAAATGAAAGACTGGAGTCAATAATCACACCAAGATGTTTTACGGTTCCACATGATGAAACAGAAAGGCCATCCAGAGTTACTATGTGGTCAGAATGCGAGTTCGTAGATGTAAATGTTGACTTCTCTATGCATAATAAGGTAAAGTTTGGTGTTCTGCAAGGTTCTGTTTTAGGCTCACTGCTCTTTACTTTATATTTGCTATCTCTGGGTCTTGGTATATTAACTAGTGATCAGTCAAATAAGACCTGAGCCAGGAGAGGGCCATTCCCTTAATGCCAACAACATTTTCTAGTCTACCAAAGAGGATATGATCAGTTGTATCAAAATCTGCACTAAGGTCAAGCAACACAAGCAGAGAGACACAACCCTAATAAGAAGCCAGTAGTCATTTATCACTTTAACCAGTGCTGTTTCTGTGCTATGATGAGGCCTAAATCCTGACTGGTACATTTCATAAATGTTATTCCTATGTAGGTAAAAGCATAGCAGCTGTGTTACAACCTTTTCTAAGATCTTGGAGATAAAGGGGAGATTTGATATTGGCCTATAGCCAGACAATAGACAGGGATCGAGGTCAGTTTTTTCAAATCAGGGGTTTGAGAACTGCTAGTTTAAATGATTTAGGTACATAGCCAGTGCTAAGGAAATAATTGATTATTTTTAGAAGGGGTTTGATTACTTCTGGAATAATCTGTTTGATGAAACATGTAGGTAAGGGATCTAGTATACAAGTTGGTGAATTTGATGAAGAAATTAATTAAATTAGTTTGGGCTCTCAAAGGGGAGTAGAATATTCTAATCATTGATCTGATATTGCTATATTATTATCTACAGGGTAAGTTATAAGACTGTTTGGTTTTAAATTAATAATCTGAATTTTTTGTCCAATATTTTAAATTTTGCCAATGAAAAAAATCCTGAAATAATCACTTCTATATAATGATTGTGTGAATGTTTCTATGGTGGTTTTATTCCTAGTTAATTTTGCTACAGTATTTAATAAGTATCTAGGGTTATTTTTGTATCTTCAATTATGGTGGAGAGAGACTGATCTAGCAGCACTAAGAGATTTTCTATAGTTCAGGAGGCTGTCCATCCATGCTGTTTGAAATACTACCAATTGGGTTTGACGCCATTTATGTTATAATTTTTGTTATACCAGGGTGCTAGCTTTTTCTCTCAAATAATTTTTCTTTTAAGTGGCCCTACCATATCTAGCGTATAGCGGAACATTGACTCTAATCAAGTTCATTGGGATCAGATGGTGATTCAATCATAACTGATATCTCTAGGAGGTTATTGACACAACTCTGTGCAGTAGCTGACGTGAATGTATGTTTGATGTGGAAGTGTGGCAAGGTGCATATATTATGATCAATATACAATTTAATCGAGATGAGATAATGATCTGAGATAGCTTCAGACTGTGGAAATGTGACTATATTTTCTATATTTAATCTGTATGTTTGTATAAGGTCAAGAGTGTGACCACAATTATAAGTGGGTCCTGCTACATTCTGATTGACCCCTACTGATTCTAGAATGGACACAACCACTGTTCTCAGAGGGTCTTCTGGGTTAGTAAATGAATATTTAAGTCACCAACCATTAATGCTTTGTCTAAAGAAGCAGCCAGGTTCAAGGTGAAATCTACAAATTCACCAAGGAATTCAGAATATGGCCCTGGGGGTCTGTAAATTAAATTAGCAGAACTGACTCAGTAGACTTATTTTATGGCTTAAGAACTTCAAAAGTGTTGAAATTATGACTATGTTTATGTGTGACAACTAGATTATCATCATAAATGAGTACGACAACTGCTCTGCCAGTTAGACAGGGCTGATGTATATAACTGTATCCAGGAGCACTGGCTTCATTTAGTGCTATGTACTCATTTGGTTTAATCCATACTTCTGTTAAACACATTATGTTAAACTTTTGATCAGTAATGGTTTTATTAACAATAAGTACTTTAGACATAAGAGATCTTAAATATTAACAATCCTAGCTTCAGATCAAAGGTGCTGGCTGTGCATTCAGTATGCACTAATTTTATGCTAAAAAGTAAATACTAAAACAAACTTTCTGAAAATTTCTACATTTTTGTTTAGCTCGGGGAATAGACACACTCTTGATATTGAGGAACCTAGGTGACCTAGGTGCAGCTAGCAGATAGTTGGTTAGCCTTCTTGTCTGCTATTGGATTGTCAACGATTAACTAGGCCTGTTCTGTGTGCTATGCTGCAAGAAATGAGAGCAGCACCTTCCTGAATGGGATGGATATGGTCCCACCCTAACAGGCCAGCATTTCCCTCAAAACTACTCCAATTATCTATAAAGCCCACATGGTTTTTGGAGCACCACCTGGACATCCAGCAGTTCAGCAATGCACCACACCACACTGGGATGGGGTCAGAGTATACTACTGCATCTGACATCACCTTCGCTAATTTACACACCTCTACAACGTTACTCTTAGTAACCTCTGACTGACAAAGGTATATATCATTAGCTCCTACATGAATAACTATCTTTGAAAACCTGTGCTTGCCTAAGACCCTAAGATTACCTACTATGTTTGGTGCCCTGGCTCCTGGTATAGACCTAACTAAAGCTGCTGGAGGCCCTAATGGCCTAGCTAATTTCATATGCCTTAAAATAAAGTCTCCCATAACAAGAGCTCTTTCAGGTATCTCAGTGGGTGTGTCACTGAGGTGAGCATAACATGTGAAGTGGAGAGGAGTGGTGCACCTGTGAGTGAGCCTTAGCGTTTGCTTTGCATTTATGCCACTGAGTTGTCACCCATTCGCCCCGCTATGAGGGCTCTAATGCTGGAGTTCGTGAATTGCTATCTCTTCCCCCTACAGAAACTACACAACTCTCTCTAACCCTCTCTAGAGTCTGGATAAACACCACTAATGCTGCAATCTTCTCCATCAGAGAGCTAACTAGTATACACAAATAAAGATTTTGCTAATGATGGAGGAAGAATGACTAAACATCCTGCACTCAACACACTGAATAAGCTGAACGTTTGCCATATTGGGTGTTTGATGTACCTTAGTTGAAGTTTAGTTGATATTATTTTAGACCGATCTGACATGGATGGACTCCACTTGCTGTCTTTAGTCAAAAAACAAAAGCGTTCTCGAAAAAATGAAAATATGGCAGAAGGGAAAGTGAAACTACATCAAATTAGAACAATAGCTCAAAATTATTAATGAAAAAGAAAGGGACAGAATAATTTAAATGCCGACACAAGCAAGAAGCTCCTGGCAAACTATTCGAAATCTGGAACTGTCTGTGAATGTTCTCGATCCATTTTTGGTAAGGCATAAATCAGGGCAAGGACATAATTCAGTTACGAATGCTTTGTGTATTCCCAGGACTACAGTGATCTCAATAATTTTGCAATAGAAGAAGCTTGGCACAAGCTTGAACCTTGCTAGAGCTGTCCATCCAGCCAAATTGGGCATACATGAAAAGATGGGCCTTGGTCAGAAAGAAACCCAACAGTCACTCTAAAAGGGCTCCAAAAATCCTGTGCAGGAAGAAACTATTGGACAGAAAACCACCTCTGCAGTATGCCATAAATCAGGCTTTCATGACAGAGTGGCAAGACAGAAGCCACTGTTGAGTAAAAAGCATATATCAGCCTGATTTTTTCAAATGGCATGTAAAGTACTCTGGCAACATGGAAAACGATACTCTGGTTTGATGAGAAAAAATTGAACAGCAAGCACTATGTCTGGCGCAAACCAGGCACTGAACATCACCAGCCAAATAACATCCCTATGGTAAAACATGTTGGTGCCAGCATCATGCTTTGGAGGTGGCTCTCAGTGGCAGGGACAGGGAGACTGGTAACAATTACAGTAAGGGACAGACGAATGCAACCAAGTACAGGAACATGATCATGAACTTGAATAAAAACTCCTCCAGATCCCACAAAACAAGACTGGGGTGATACTTCCCCTTTCAACATGACAGTGACCCTAAGCATATAGCCAAAACAACACAGGAGTGGCTTTGGGGTAAATCTCTGAATGTCCCAGTGACTTGCTCAGACTTAAACCCCATCAAACATCTGTGGAGAGACCTGTAGATGGCAGTTGAAAGACAATATCTGACAGATCTTGAGAGAATCTGCCATGAAGAATGGGATAAACTACCCAAATGCAGTTGTCTATAGCTTGTAGAGACATATCCAAGAAGATTTGCCAAAGTAGAACACTGGTCTGAATACTTTTGTGAATAAGAGATTTGAATTTTCTTTATGAATTTTTTCAAATCTTTAAAAACGTGTTTTCACTTCATCATCATGGGCAATTAGACTGATGGGTAAAAATGGCACGTGTGTGTGTGTTTGTGTGTGTCTGTGGGATACTCAGAAAAAAAAAGTTTGTTGAATTTCCTTTATCCAATTTATTGAGTTGAGTTACATTAATTAATTTACATTAATTAATTGATTTGCATACTATATGTCAGAATCTCGCCGGCAGATGGTGCTGTGGCGATGACGTGCACGAGCGGCTTCAAAGCGCGCACGTGCACGTGCTTAAAGTGCGCATGGACACTAAAACTGTGTCAAGTGTTGCCAGCTGTCAGCAATTAAGAGAATGCTGACTGGTTATTTAAACCCCTCATGTTGCTGCGCACATCGCGCAGCATTAAAGCAAAGTATAGAAAGGATGAACAGAGAAGAAGACGGAATGTACAATGGTGCCAGGTTGTGATGTTGCCATGCTCTGTCTGTTTTCCTGTTCCTTAGCTTATGCCTTGTTAAAAGTGTTTTTCATCGCGTGGTCTGGATCTGCTGGGGTGGCGGGTCAATGGAAAGCCCCAGCCTGACCCGCCCTTCCACCTTTTCTACAAGTGGGTGGACATGCCAGACTCCGCAGCTCCCAAGTAGTTGAACATGCCCGAATCCATAGCTTCACGTCAGGTTCCAGTCGACGTGGTGGAGAGGACACCGAGATGCATGTCTTAGGGCTGTGGGAGGGAGACTCAGTTACAATGCCCCACCTGCAAGAAACTGGGTCTCCAAGAAGCGTTCTACTGTTTGAAGGAATGCTTCAAGAGCAGCTGGCGAGAGCATAAATGCCTACACCGGAAAGCCCGTGCGGAGCTCCAGCCTGAGGTCAACCTGGCGACCTCTGGGCCCCCGTCGGAGGTTAACCTGGCAACCTCAGAGCCCCAGCTTGAGACCTACGGGGAGGTCTCAGCTCCGGAGCTCCAGCCCGAGGTCAACCTGGCGACCTCTGGGCCCCCGCCTGAGGTTAGCCTGGCGACCTCAGAGTCCCAGCTTGAGACCTACGGGGAGGTCTCAGCTCCGGAGCTCCAACTCAAGGTCATCTTGGCGACCTCGGAGCTCCGGCTAGAGACCTGCGGGGAGGTCTCTGCCACTGAGAAGGCTGCCCTGCTGTCTTGTCCCACCATGGAAGCTGTCCCGTTGTCCGGTCCTGCCGAGGAGGCTGTCCCGCTGTCCGGTCCTGCCGAGGAGGCTGTCCCGCTCCGACTCCGCAGAGGACGTCCCTCTGAGCTCCAGCCCAGTAGAGGACGTCGCCCAGCGTTCCAGTCCCGCTGACGAAGGCACCCCGATCTTCAGTCCCACTGGGGGTGGTGCTCCAGCCGTCTGCTGCCCAGTGGAGGCAGCCCTGTTTTCCGATGCATCAAGAGACAGCTTACACAGGGGCCCCGGACCCACGTTGGAGTGGGGTTCTGTCACGATTTCGCCGGCAGATGGCGCCGTGGCGACAACGTGCACGAGCGGCTTCAGAGTGCACACGTGCACATGCTTGAAGTGCGCATGGACGCTAAAACTGTGTCAAGTGTTGCCAGCTGTCGGCAATTAAGAGAATGCTGACTGGTTATTTAAACCCCTCATGTTTCTGCGCACGTCGCGCGGCATTAAAGCAAAGTATAGAAAGGACGAACAGAGAAGAAGACGGAATGTACAATGGTGCCAGGTTGTGATGTTGCCATGCTCTGTCTGTTCTCCTGTTCCTTAGCTTATGCCTTGTTAAAAGTGTTTTTCATCACATGGTACTGGCAGACTTTATACATATATTTAACATTTATACATATATTTGAAGGAACGATGAATGGAGCCCTTTACTGGGAGATTCTTGAGAAGAATCTGCTGCCATCCACCAGGATGTTGAAGATGAGATGTGGATGAACCTTCCAGCAGGAAAACGATCCAAAGCATACTGCAAAGGAAACTCTCAATTGCTTTCAAAGAAAAAAAATCAAGGCGTTAGAATGGCCCAGTCAATCACCTGACTTGAATCCAATTGAACAAGATTTAAAGACAATATATTTAGAAGAATGGGCCAAAATCACACCAGAATACTGTGGCCAAATTTATGCATTTTGGCTCAATGAGAAATTAAAGTAGTCTTTGTAAATAAATATATTTACAAAGACCACTTTAATTTCTCATTGAGCCAAAATAAATATATTTACAAAGACCACTTTAATTTCTCATTGAGCCAAAATGTGTAAATAATTAGCTGATTTTAGAGCCAGTTACATTTTCTTCATCTATTATGTGCATCATCTATCATTTGAAAACCTACACACACCACCAGTAAAAGCCCCAGTCATGGGAAGCAGTTTTGTGTTTCTACGTATGTTTTCTTTTTGTTGCTAATGGCTAAAATGCATGAAGATGAATTATATTTAAAAATTCTGTGTAAAAATTGCATCCGTCCATTTTCTATACCACTTATCCTACTGCATTGCAGGGAACCTGGAGCCTATCCCAGGGAGAATGGGACACAAGGCGGGGTACACCCTGGACAGTGTGCCAATCCATTGCAGGGCACATTCACATACACATTCTTACACCCATTCATACACTACAGACACTTTGGACATCCCAATCAGCCTACCATGCATGTCTTTGGATTGGGGGAGAGTGCTAGAGCACCCCAAGACTAAAGTATCCCAAGGAAAACCCTGCAGCACGGGGAGAACATGCAAACTCCACACACACAGAGTGGTATAATAATTGTGATTATAAAAAAATTTAAGGAACACTGCTGTATAGTGAACTGATTTTGGAGTAGCAACATGCCTTGGTGGTAAAGGACCACTCAGTACTGAAAATGCAATGGGTCAAAAGTCAAGCCAGGAGACAGTGTGGATAGCTTGCTATGAGTGGCATCATTATTGATTACTGCTAGGCACTTTAATACTGTAGTTGTTTACTTAAACCCATGAATTCCTATTCACAGTTAAATCCACAAAATTTGATATTTCAGGTCTGTGTGGCCACTGAAATTGTTTTTGCCCTTAGTGGAATAGTTTCACATTTCAGTACCTGTTTGATTATGATCTTAGCAGGCCTCACTGAGCATACATGAAAGACAGAGACATTTCTGGAAATGAAGCCTTTTTTTTCCTGATTTGAAAAACAGTTACGCACATTCACCCCGTCCCTTATTTTCTCTGACAGCACAGTGATGGATTAGATCTTATTGCTCAGAAACACATTGTTTTCTTTAGCACAGCAGGTATTCTATTTGTAGAGTCTCCCTGTGAAATATTAGGCATATCTATCACTGGCTATGTGCTCCTGGTATGCAATTCCAAAACGGGAGCATGTGCAAAGGATTGCTGATCTGCTTTACTCTCAGGGGCACACATACAAATACAAGGTAATGATCTCTTGCAGCTGGTGCTAAATGGCATTCACACAAAGACAAATGTTTGGAAAAGATACAGTTAGGTTAAGACTGGAGAATGATCAGTGTCTGTACCAGCTAATTCAGAGCCACAGAGGCCATACACAACAGTGACTGAGAGATTTGTGTTTACTGACAAAATCAGTTACAGGTCACAATGCCCAGATCTGTGTGGAAAACATTTAGCAAAACACATCAGAACATCATGGTTTTAAGATATAAACCAATATTTATCAGTTAAAATTAAATGCTTGAAAGTAGATGCAAAAGCAAACTCAGGTATTTATAAAGTTATATTTAGGGTGTGACATAGATGGTCAAAGATGGACTGGACCTGTAAATCCTTTTAAATTATGTAGTATATCTTATTGATATTACCATAATATCATATCTTATTATGTGCTCATAGAGAAAGGACACATAAAATTGTGGAGCATGCTTTTAATTAAGCACACATTTGTCCGATGATGTCACATGTTCAACTTTACTGTTCAATGTGCAATTTCAGGGCATAACATGTTAAAAGGCACCATCACAGATTTTTTACATGTGATCCCATATTTCTCATATTCCTAATATGAAATATATGTGTGTGTGTGTGTGTGTATATATATATATATATATGTAATTTTATATATATATATATATATATAATGTAATGTAATGTAATATAATACATGGTCAGTGGAACAAGAAGATGAGGCCAAAGAACATGTTATCTCGACACCAACAAAACGGACACTGGCCTAGGTGTAGAACAGATAAAAAGGAAAGTCCAAGACTGGAAAGCGTGGCGAGAGATGGCACATAGAATTGCCGAGAGTTGGACCAACTGAATGGATAACATCATCATATATACAGTGCATCCGGAAAGTATTCACAGCGCTTCACTTTTTCCACATTTTGTTATGTTACAGCCTTATTCCAAAATGGATTAAATTCATCCATCCATCCTCAATCCATCCTCAACCGCTTATCCGTTATCGGGTCGCGGGGGCAGCAGCTCCAGCAGGGGACCCCAAACTTCCCTTTCCCGAGCCACATTAACCAGCTCTGACTGGGGGATCAGAAGGCGTTCCCAGGCCGTTGTGGAGATATAATCTCTCCACCTAGTCCTGGGTCTTCCCCAAGGTCTCCTCCCAGCTGGACGTGCCTGGAACACCTCCCTAGGGAGGCGCCCAGGGGGCATCCTTACCAGGTGCCCGAACCACCTCAACTGGCTCCTTTCAACGCAAATGAGCAGCGGCTCTACTCTGGGTTACTCGCGGATAGCCAAGCTTCTCACCCTATCTCTAAGGGAGAAGCCAGTCACCATCCTGAGAAAACCCATTTTGGCCACTTGTACCCGCGATCTAGTTCTTTCTGTCACTACCCAGCCTTCATGACCATAGGTGAGGGTAGGAATGAAAATTGCCCGGAAGATCGAGAGCTTTTCCTTCCGGCTCAGCTCTCTTTTCATCACAACGGTGCGGTAAAGCGATTGCAATACCGCTCCCACTGCTCCGATTCTCCGGTCAATCTACCGCTCCAATGTCCCCTCACTCGTGAACAAGACCCCGAGGTACTTGAACTCCTTCACTTGGGTTAAGTACTCATTCCCTACCCGGAATAGGCACTTCATCGGTTTCCTGCTGAGAACCAGGGTCTGAGATTACAGGTGCTAATCCTCATCCCAGCCGCTTCACACTCAGCTGCGAACTGATCCAGTGAGTGCTGAAGGTCATGGACCGATGGCGCCATCAAGACCACATCATCTGCAAAAAGCAGCGATGAGATCATCAGGCCACCAAACCGCAACCCCTCCCCACCATGACTACTCCTTGATATCCTGTCCATGAATATCACAATCAGGATTGGTGACAAGACGCAGCCCTGGCGGAGACCAACCCCCACCTGGAACGAGTCTGACTTTTTGCCGAGAATCCGGACACAGCTCTTGCTTTGGGCGTACAGTGATTGGATAGCCCTAAGAAGGGAACCCCTCACCCCATACTCCCTTAGCACCTCCCACAGTAAACCCCTGGGGACCCGGTCATACGCCTTCTCCAGATCCACAAAACACATGTAGACCAGGTGGGCATAGTCCCAGGCCCCCTCCAAGATCCTTGCGAGAGTAAAGAGCTGGTCCATTGTTCCACGACCAGGATGGAATCCGCATTGTTCCTCTTCAATCCGAGTTTCAACTATTGGCCGAACCCTCCATTCCAGCACCTTATAGTGGACTTTACCAGGGAGGCTGAGAAGTGTGATACCCCTATAATTGGCACACACTCTCTGGTCCCCCTTTTTGAACAGGGGAACCACCACCCAAGTCTGCCACTCCTTTGGCACTGTCCCCAACTTCCACGCAATGTTAAAGAGGCATGTCATCCAAGACATCCCCTCCACACCCAGAGCTTTCAGCATTTCTGGACGGATGTCATCAATCCCCTGGGCTTTGCCACTGTGTAGTTGTTTGACTACCTCAGTGACCTCCACCAAGGAAATTGACGATGATCCATCATCAGCCTCCACCTCTGCCTCTACCATAGAGGGCGTGTTAGTCAGATTCAGGAGTTCCTCAAAGTGTTCTTTCCACCATGCAATTACCTCCTCAGTTGAGGTCAACAGTGTCCCATCCTTACTGTACACAGCTTGGATGGTTCCCCGTTTTCCCTTCCTGAGGTGGCGGATGGTTTTCCAGAAACACCTTGGTGCCAACCGAAAGTCCTTCTCCATGTCCTCTCTGAACTTCTCCCGCACCCGCTGCTTTGCCTCTTTCACGGCAGAGGCTACAGCCCTACGGGCCTGTCGGTACCTTGCAACTGCCTCCAGAGTCCTCCGGGATAACACAACCCGGAAGGCCTCCTTCTTCAGTCGGATGGCTTACCTGATCACCGGTGTCCACCATGATGTTCGAGGGTTACCACCCCTTGAGGCACCTAAGACCTTGAGACCACAGCTCTCCACCACGCTCTGGTACCATGTACACTTATGAGCTTCCCTCTCTGGGAACCATCACCTTATCGTGGTGGAGAGGTTTGTGTGTCCCTATGAACCTGAGGGCTGTGTTGTCTGGAGCCTTGTGCTCCTGGTAGAGTCTCCCAAGGCAAAGTGGTCTCAGGGGAGGGGCCAGACTAAGAATGGTTCAAAGAAACCCTCATGAAGAAAGCAAAGAGAGGAGGAGTTACCCTGCCTGGAGGAAGCCCAGGGCCCCCGTCTGGAGCCAGGCACAGAGGGAGGGCCCTACTGCGAGCACCTGGTGGCTGGATTTGCCACAGAGCCCAGCCGGGCAGAGCCCAAAAAAGCAACGTGGCACCCCCCTCTCCATCCTATGGGCCCACCACTCATGGGGTGAACTGTGGGGGTCAGGTGTGCTGCTACAAGGGTGGCAGTGAAGGTCATGGGCCTCGACGGACCAGGCTCCAGTGGCAGAGGCTGGCTCTGGGGACGTGGAACGTCACCGCTCTGTGGGGGAAGAAACTGGAACTTGTGCAGGAGGTGGAGCGCTACCAGGTAGATCTGGTGGGGCTTACCTCTATGCACAGTCTCGGTTCTGGAACCGTACTTCTGGATAGGGGATGGACTCTATTCTACTCTGGAGTTGACCAGGTGTGAGGTGCCGGGCGGGTGTGGGGATACTCACAAGTCCTCGGTTGAGCGCTGTTACGTTGGAGTTTACCCCAGTAGATGAGAGGGACGCCTCCTTACGCCTATGGATTTTGGGGGGAGTAAACGCTGACTTGTCTGTGCATATGCACCGAACACCAGTTCAGAGTACTCGGCCTTCTTGGAGACCCTGAACGGAGTCCTGTATGGGGCACTAGTAGGGGACTCCATAGTTCTGTCGAGTGACTTCAACGTGCACGTGGGCAATGATGGAGAAACCTGGAGAGGCGTGATTGGGAGGAACGGCCTCCCTGAACTAAACCCGAGCGGGCGTTTGTTGTTGGACTTCTGTGCTAGTCATGCACTGTCTATAAAGAATACCATGTTCGAACATAAGGAGGCTTAAGTTCATTATTTTCCTCAAAATTCTACAAACAATAGCCCATAATGACAACGTGAAAGAAGTTTGTTTGAAATCTTTGCAAATTTATTAAAAATAAAAAACAAAAAAAGCACATGTACATAATTATTCACAGCCTTTGCTCAATACTTTGTTGAAGCACCTTTTGCACCAATTACAGCCTCAAGTCTTTTGGAGTATGATGCTACAAGCTTGGTACACCTATTTTTGGGTAGTTTCTCCCATTCTTCTTTGCAGGACCTCTCAAGCTCCATCAGGTTGGATGGGGAGCATCGGTGCACAGCCATTTTCAGATCTCTCCAGAGATATTCAATCAGGTTCAAGTCTGGGCTCTGGCTGGGCCATTAAAGGACATTCACAGAGTTGTCCTGTAGCCACTCCTTTGATATCTTGGCTGTGTGCTTAGGGTCATTGTCCTGTTGGAAGATGAACCTTCGCCCCAGTCTGAGGTCCAGAGCACTCTGGAGCAGGTTTTCATAAAGGATGTCTCTGTACATTGCTGCATTCATCTTTCCCTCGATCCTGACTAGTCTCCCAGTTCCTGCGGCTGAAAAACATCCCCACAGCATGATGCTGCCACCACCATGCTTCACTGTAGAGATGGTATTGTCCAGGTGATGACTGGTGCCTGGTTTCTCTCCAGACATGACGCTTGCCATTACAGCCAAAGAGTTCAATCTTTGTTTCATCAGACCAGAGAATTTTGTTTCTCATGATCTGAGAGTCCTTCAGGTGCCTTTTGGCAAACTCCAGGCGGGCTGTCATGTGCCTTTTACTGAGGAGTGGCTTCCGTCTGGCCACTCTACCATACAGGCCTAATTGGTGGAGTGCAGCAGAGATGGTTGTTCTTCTGGAAGGTTCTCCTCTCTCCATAGAGACACGCTGGAGCTCTGTCAGAGTGACCATCAGGTTTGTGGTCACCTCCCTGACTAAGGCCCTTCTCCCCCGATTGCTCAGTTTGGCCGGGCGGACAGCACTAGGAAGAGTCCTGATGGTTCCAAACTTCTTCCATTTACTGATGATGTATGCCTCTGTGCTTATTGGGACCTTCAATGTTGCAGAAATGTTTCTGTACCCTTCCCCAGATCTGTGCCTTGATACAATCCTGTCTCGGAGGTCTACAGACAATTCCTTGGACGTCATGGCTTGGTTTGTGCTCTGACATGCATTGTTAACTGTGGGACCTTATGTAGACAGGTGTGTGCCTTTCCAAATCATGTCCAATCAATTGAATTTACCACAGGTGGACTCCAATCAAGTTGTAGAAACATCTCAAGGAGCTCCAGTGGAAACAGGATGCACCTGAGCTCAATATTGAGTGTCATGGCAAAGGCTGTGAATACTTATGTACATGTACTTTTTTGTTTTTTATTTTTAATAAATTTGCAAAGATTTAAAACAAACTTCTTTCATGTTGTCATTATGGGGAATTGTTTTTAGAATTTTGAGGAAAATAATGAATTTAATCCATATTGGAATAAGGCTGTAACATAACAAAATGTGGAAAAAGTGAAGCGCTGTGAATACTTTCCGGATGCACTGTATATACTCTAAATATATTTTTCTGTGCAATATATATACTTTTTTGTCAACCCATCTTCATTTCAATCTTTCAATGGTGTACTGGCCCTTTAATTTCGCGCGAGCAGTGCGGCAAAAAAAAATTAAGATACACTCGACGCCGAAACTCCCACTTCACTGCTGCTCACTTCCAGTGTAAAATTTTAGCAGTGCAGAGGTTACAAATTGCAGTTTTGTCATCATTCCACACAAGAGACATCATCTTTACACACAGCCCAAATTCCATGTGTTTTTCCACCCTCTTTTGATTGACAGGATACAATTGGCCTTGATTGTCAGATCATTGGATTACAATCGGCCGATAGCGTGAACAATTGCCTTTCTCAGCCTGTACTGATTATTGGCCGATACATCGGTGCATTTCTAATCAGGGTTCTATAGTGCGACCATTTCACTCGCATTTGTGACTGAAAAGTTCTTTGTGCGACTGTGAAAAAATATTTAGGAGCACCGAGTGACCTGTTTGTAGTTGTATAATACAATCAGAATAAAAAGTAAAACTCCAAAATGCATCTATACTGCGCAACAGTTACTTTCACACTGCTTTTCATTACTTCAGTCAACCAAACAAGTGTGTAAATACTGCAAAGAAGCCATTATGATGACAAGAGTAACTCTATAAATCATCTGCTTCTCTCAACTTCCCGATCTCACAAACGCCATCTTTTATTGGTCCCGCAAAATGACCTACACGTGCGACATGCTCGTGTAGAGACAGCGGTAAATTAATAATAATGCTAACGCTATAAGGTGGGTTTTAATTCAAACTTCTTTATTAAATAATTCCTCACCAATCATAATCAAGAGTAGCAACTGTTCAGTCTGTAAACATACAGTACACTGCTGCTCTCCTTCACTCTCTTCACCAGCTCGTCCAGGCTCACACTCACAGCGCATTCACTTCATTTAAACTCAAGGTTGCCAGATATCACTAGAAAAGTCGACTCCAGTTTCCATGTTTTGATTTAAATTCCAACAAAATAACACAATATTATCAGCAGACATGGCAACGCAGTACTGGGGGAACCGATCTAAAAGGAACAACTGATAAACAAAAATAAAAACTAATAAAATGTAAAGACAGAAAATGTGCTTAGTTATAAATACATAATTTAATATAAAAAATAGATATTATAATAACTTCATAAAATATAAATAAAATGAGAAATTAAATTATGTTTAATTACTATGCATTGCACTTAATATCAACTTGACATTAAGCTTATTAGGCTATCGCCATAGAAGGCTATTAGCCTTTTTCCTAATATGGATCATGCTTGTGTTAGTCTACTTTTAATTAGGACTCATTATTGTTTAAAATATTTATAAATAAATATTTTATGCATGTTTATTTATCAATTAACCAACAGTATTTCCCATTGCTATAATTTTAATTCAATTAACAGTGACCATGAGCCGAGAGCTTACATTTAACTGTTTATGACAGACCTCCTGATTAAAGCTTAAACAAAAAAAGATTGGTATCTGGATCGGTATCAGTCGTAAAAATCCTGATCGGTGAATCCCTAATGAACACAATTAAACTAAAGCGGTTTGCATCTGACGGATAAATGAACTCACCCAATCACATCCTATATGACAGGGGTGTCCAAACTTTTTGCAAAGAGGGCCAGATTTGGTGAGATGAAAATGTGTGGGGGCCGACCATTCAGCCTGACATTCTTTGAACCATTAACATTCAATGCAAATGAACTATTTCATTAATTTTTTATTGCAAATGGCATGCTTTTCATTTCTTCACACAGAGCACAAATAAATCTAAACAAGTTTTTACCAAAATCACTCTGCCTATTTGAAGACCACATAAAATGAAGAAAATGTCTGTCAGGAAAAAAAAAAACTTTTGGGAAGATTAAACATATTTATATTCATTTGAAACATTACATATTATTCACTATTAAATGCTCACTGTAAACTTCTAAATTCAAAACATGTGAACAGGAAAATAACACCAACAGTTATCTTATTCAGAAGTACAAAACATTGAGGGCTATATGAATCCTTGTATCACTCGTTCTTTCGTTTTTTAATTGACCATCAAAAATTAAAAATATGCTATTTGATTTCGAATCGGATATCAAAAACGAAAAAGGTCGTGTTCTCTTGGCAAACTAGGCAGACACAGTTGTTTCGTATTTCAGTGAAAAAATACTCCAATTTCCACTTGTCCTGGAAGCGCCGGACCTCGCTGTCAACTTTCCTTTTTTTAGTTACAGTCGCCATTTTAGTAATGTGCTGGAAAGGGTCACACAAGGGTCATGCAGTGAGAGTGCAGCCAAAGGGCTACTGCCATCTTCTGGTGTAATATAAAATAGCTTTTTTGTACACGTGTATTTTATACTGTGGTCAACAGTGCTGGTGGGCCGCAAATTATTGATTTTATGACAGAGGCTGCGGGCCGGTGGAAATTTGAACACGGAATTTGGACATGCCTGCTATATGAGATTATTCAGATATATATACACAATATAAGTAGAGTGCTTCGAGAATTGGCTCCAGCCCAGAACCATGAGAGTAGAAAATGTCTAATAGTGTAGCTTTAAATATATTTAAGAGGAGCAGACTTCAAAGACTGTACATTGATGTTTTTTGTATTTGTTTACAAGGTGGAACATGTTAAGGGGTTGTTTTGTTTTTTGTTTTTTAGCATACAGCCAGTAAAATTAACTGAAAATATTAAATTTTGTTTATCACAAGGTAAACTAATTTCTCATGGCTCAGACAATGTTCCTAAATTCTGTTATAATTGACAAGCTCATGTTTTCTCATGCCTACTTGTGTGATATACTGTGGCACATTAACGTTACTATCTCTAAATTTCAACCGTACACCTTAATTTTTGACTGTGCTCCTAAAAGAAATTGTTACTGTAGAGCCCTGCAAATATATATATATATATATATATATATATATATATATATATATATATATATATATATATATATATAATATATACATTAGGGATGCTTATATATAATATAATGAAAAACTTGGCCGAAAGCCAAAGGTCGAATACCGAACACGTTTTTTCGCGTTTTTTCCATTTATTTTGCCATTTTTTTCACCATTGCATAAATTATGTAGTCAAAATGTGCTTTTTACTATTTTGTCTTGCTTTTCAAAGAAAGAAATCAATTACAAAAACTATAGTTTCAAAATATTTATTTAACACTGAACATTTTTTTTTCATTCCATCAGGTATAGGCTACCAACAAGGCACAATATAACTTTAAATGAATAAATGAGTAAAATAAAAATATTTTGATGTGGTCATCTTGGTGCCCCCCTTGAATAGCCTATGTTAGGCCTATAACTGACTGCTGAAAGAATGTAACACTCTGTAGCCTACAACAAAAAAGTGCATTAAAAAATGCATTGACAAGAGTGCAAAAATGGTTCTATTCAGTTCTATACGGCTGATTATATTGGGAATATATACCGCTCGCGTCCCTGTACACCTCGCAGAGTATTATAGTAGATATAGTATAGTTAGGTAAGTTGTTAATGTTATGTTCCTTGATAGATTTAGTTAGTTTAAACTATAGATCAGTTCATTTAGTCCCAGCTGGTTTTTCCGCTCCCAGTCCATAGTACTAGTTCATGTTTCTTGTGTTGTGTTTTGATCATTCTGTTTTCTGTGACTGCGACTTTGATTCCTACTTTGCCCCGTTTATGCCTGTTTGCCGATCGCCCGACCCTTTACCTGTCTTGACTACGTTTTTTGGATTACAATTTGGATTTGTCTGCCTGCCCTTAAATAAATACGTCTTTACCTGCTACCGTACTCTACTCCCATACGTCTCGCGACGTGACAGAATACTTCCGGAACAGAAACAAAACAAACGCACGTCCACGCACGTTTACTGTCCACAGGAAACATCCGAAGGGCATGTAGGTCGTGCATGCGCGCGCACCCTCATCGAGGTCGTGACATTCGCGCGTCTCACTCTGGTTGCTAGGCTATTTATGCGTGTCATCAAACGCATCACTGTTCGGTCAAATTTATTCAGCCTTTTCACTTATTTATTTATTAATAATTCCGGTTGCCAAAACATTCGGTGCATCCCTGATATATATATATATATATATATATATATATATATATATATATATATGTATATATATAGATAGATAGATAGATAGATAGATATAGATATATATATAGATATATATAGATATAGATATCTATCTATCTATCTATCTATCTATCTATGTATATATATATATATATATATATATATATATATATATATATATATATATATTGTGCCTTGCGATGGATTGGTACCCTGTCCAGGGTGTACCCTGCCTTGTGCCCCATGCTCCCTGGGATAGGCTCCAGGTTTCCCCGTGACCCTGAAGGATAAGCAGTATAGAAAAAGGATGGATGGATATATATATATATATATATATATATATATATATATATATATATATATATAAATTGTGGCGACAGACCGGCGGGCACGGTCGGGAGTTCCAACCTGGCGATCGGGTACTCCTACTAGTGCCCAGTAGCTCCTGCAAGTTCCTGGCCCGGTGGCAAGGCCCGTACACAGTCCTCAAGCGGAAAGGCACCGTGAACTACCGCCTACAGCAGCCTGGAAATCGAGTAGAGGCAAAGGTCTACCACGTGAATCTGCTGAAGAAGTGGATAGAACTGGCACTGCTAGTGTCAGCGTTCGTGGCCCTAGGCACACATCATGGCAAGGGTACCTTGGTAGAATTGGGGGAAGATCTTACCACCACACAAAGACGGGAGCTATCAGAATTGGTGGACCAATTCACTGATGCGTTTTCTACCTCCCCAGGAATGACGCAGCTGGTCCACCACGAGATCAAGACCCGTCCGGGAGTAATGGTAAGACAGCAGCCCTACCATGTCCCAGAGGCCCGTTGCAAGGCTATCGAATGCTGTGGGATCACATCCACATCATAGAGGGGTCCAACAGCCCCTGGTCCAGCCCCATCCTCGTCGTGCCGAAGCTGGACAGAAGTATGTGGCTTTGCAATGACTTCCGAAAGCTGAACCAGGTCTCCAAGTTCGATAGCTACCCCCTCCCCCGAGTGGACGACCGTGTGGAGCGACTGGAGAGAGCCCGGTTCATATCATCCCTGGACCTAACGAAAGGCTACTGGCAAGTGGCGCTGGCACCGGACGCAAGACCGAAGACTGCCGTCAGCACAGCCACCGGTCATTGGCAGTACCAGGTTCTCCCCTTCGGGCTACACGGAGCGCCCGCAACGTTCCAGCTGCTGATGGACATTCTCCTGCGACCCCATCCTATGTTCCCAGCCACCTACTTGGACGATGTGGTCATCCACTCCTCCACTTGATCGGACCACCTATTCCACCTGGGGGAGGTGCTGAAGGAACTCCGGAAGGCCGGGCTGACAGCCAACCCCAAGAAATGCCACCTAGGGCTGACCGAGGCACAGTACCTGGACTACCGTATTGGCCAGGGCATGCTGAAGTCACAGGCGAAGAAAGTCGAGGCAGTGAAGGACTACCACCGGCCCACGTCAAAGAAACAGGTACGTGCCTTCTTGAGGTTGCCGGGGTATTACCGCAGGTTCGTGCCTAACTTCTCCTCTGTAGCTTCCCCCCTCTCAGACCGTACGAAGAAGGGCCAGCCGGACCGGGTGAAATGGTCTGCGGAGGCAGAGCAGGCATTCCAAGCCCTAGAGGAGGCTCTCAACAACTTCACCCTTCCCTTCTCCATGCATACCGATGCATCCGAGGCTGGGCTGGGCGCTGTCCTCTCGCAGACCTTCAACGGAGAAGAACACCTGGTCCTCTACATCAGCAGGAAGCTGTCAACCACTGAGAGGAAATATGCTGCTAGAACGTGAGGCACTAGCGATAAAATGGACCATCGAGGGGCTCCGTTACTACCTGGAAGGACGGCACTTCACGCTCGTGACGGACCACACTCCCTTGCAGTGGATGGCCAAAGCCAAGGACACAAATGCCAGGGTAACGCGATGGTTCCTTGCATTACAAGATTTCTCTTTCCAGATCCAGCACTGGGCGGGAGCCCAACACGGGAACGCAGACGGCCTCTCACAATGGGATGCCCTGTGGGCCCGACATACAGCAGCAGTAGGCTTGGAGCTGAGGGGGGTACTGTGGCAACAGACCGGCAGCTGTCGCACAAAAAGGAAAGAGCGCTCCTCCCGCGACTGCCGCTGGGCTGCTGAAGAGACAGCTCCGCTTCAGCACCCCCAGTGTTTTGGACAGCCGGCGAGCACGTGGTGGCAGGGTCGAACTGCCGAAATACACTGCTGGCTAAACTCGCTACAATATATATATATATGTATATATACATATATATATATATATATGTATATATACATATATATATATATATATATATATATATATATATATATATATATATATATCACTTTGTTGCTACCTTGAGCACCTTGTATTAAATGAAATCATTTGTTTGATAGCCGTTTCATGTTGCTATTTTTTAAAATATCTTCTGAGAAGTACATGCAAGCTAGTTTAGATGTGTTTTGCATGGCCTGCACAGAACCCTGATCTCATCCCTACTGAACACCTTTGGGGTCAAGTGGAATGCTTACTGTGCACCAGGCCTCCTTGCCCGACATCAGTATCTGAGCTCCATAATGCTCTTGTAGCTGAATGGGCAAATCCTCACAGCCACGTTCCAAAAACTAAAGCCAGAAGAGTGGAGGCTGTAATAACAGTAAAACTAACATGGTTGTTGAAACATTGGCGCTTGTGTTTTTCTCTTTCTGTGTGCGTGTGTGTGTGTGTGCGCGCGTGTGTGTGTGCGTGGCTGTACAGGAGGGGGTTCTGGCTATGGTGTTCCAGCAGACTAGGGAACTGAACTTCTGACCCTTTCCTGAGTCGGGGTCCAACAGTCTCTGCTGTATCAGAGACCTGACCAACTCCAACCATCCCCCTTCCCCCAGCCCCCCCCTGACACCCCCCCCCACCTCCACACCCCCAAACACACACAATTGCCATAAAAACATTAAGTATTACTGTACATATTTTCAGATTTGCTCCACTAACATGCCTGGCTGCTGATCACCAGCAAACACAAAGATTATAAAATAAAGTTTGGAAGTTGCTCTCACACCAGTCAGCATCTAATGTGCCTTCTTTTATTTTACAATGTGTCTTAATACAAAGATGCACAAAATATGATGTGAATTTCTACAGATATCATTTTTTGAAGATTACTCTATTAACTCTTAGTAAAATGTGTGTGTGTATGTGTATATATATATATATATATATATATATATATATATATATATATATATATATATATATATATAAAATACTCAAAATTGTATATAGTGAGTTTTTATATCTTTGAAAAAATAAAATCTCTATATAAATTGATTAATTAATTAATTAAAAATTAACAAAACAAGCATGAAATCAACTGAAACTCATATTTTCACAGTATACCTACTCAATTGATTTATTATTATGCAGACTTATTTTATTTCTTCTCTTTAAAAATGTAAGCAGAAACCATGGTGTACTGAAAACTTGTGTATTGGTTTATTGTGTTTTTTTGTGTATATTTTGTCAGGGGGTTCATCTTCCATCACTAGCTTATACAATTAATTAAAATTTTGATTACAAAATTATAGTGAATTTACTGTTAAGGAGAGAGAGAGAGCAAGAGAGAGAGAGAGAGAGAGAGAGAACGGTTGCAGTGAAGCAAAAGAGTGTGAGTGCCCCCTGCTGGCCTACTGAAACCTCTGGCCAGGTGACCCCACAATCTGCCCTGGGCAACTACTGGAGCACTGTGTGTGTGTGTGTGTGTGTGTGTGTGTGTGTGTGTGTGTGTGTGGTGAACATAGTGGAGTGGGCAAATGAAGTGACTTCATATTCATGGAATAATGCTGCACTCAACTGAAACTCACTGGATGAGACCCCCACAACTCAGAATTCTTACAAGGAAACTTGAGGAGGTCCAGTGTTGCATTTGACTAAACTCTGGAGTGTGAAGTCAGAGCTTGGAATGACAGCAATCTGTACAGACAGTGTTATAAATTTAACAAGCTTATATATCTGTATGTTGATTGTATATTGGCTGTATATACATCATAACTCATTTAGTAAGGAGTGCTACTTTGTTTCCTGTTGATACTGTGGGCAGCCACTTTGTAGCTCGAATGCAGGAAATGACATAATTCTGAGTTCCAACTTCCAACTGATGTAAGTTAAACACAGAACTGCTTCACCATACATCACTTCACTAGTGGCTTTGAAAAAGGAGTGTAGATAAAATGCCAAGGGATAAGGCAGGATATTTCTGCAATATGTATGTTTGTGAGTAGATACAGTCCCCTCTTGAAACACTGGAACAGCAAGACCAATTAATTTGTTTTTGCTATGCACTGAAGACATTTGAGTCTGAGATCAAAAGATGAATGAAACAATAAATCAGAATTTTAGCTTTCATTTCCTGATATTTACATTAGATTTGTTAAACAGCTTAGAATATAGCACCTTTTGTTGAACCCACTGTAGGTACCACAGAGCCACAGATAGGGTGTGTACCTTTATTAAGGTATTTTACCAGCAACTGAAGGTATATAAGATGACTATACTTCACCCCACAAATCATCAAAAAGACTTCACCAACCTTTGTTCACTCTCTCTGGGTCAGTAGAACCCGGTGTGTGAGGATGTGGAGGAAGACTCAGGAGGCAGGTGGAATTTTATCTGAGCTCCAGGCTTGCATTTATTCAGACAGTGCTTTCAGCCTACTTTCAAAACTCAGCAAAACCAACACAACTCAACAGAAATGGATTCATCCTGGGCATGGTTTTTGTTCCATCAAGTTCACGTTCCACAGTGTGTGTGTATGTACAGTGGTGCATGAAAGTTTGTGAAACCTTTAGAATTTTCTATGTATCTGCATAAATATGACGTTTAAAAGGTCAAATTTTCATAGATTTTTAACCCAATTATACAAATGAGACCAAAATAGTATACTTGTCATTTATTTATTAAGGAAAATCATCCAATATTACACATCTGTGAGTGGCAAATGTATGTGAACCTCTAGGATTAGCAGTTTAATTTGAATGTGAAATTAGATTCAGGTGATTTCAATCAATGTGTCATGGTTTCCCCTGTAAGCAGCGCACTGGAAAGCATGTGGGCGTGCATGCACGAGCAAGGTGCGTGAGCACCTGCTTTTCGTATGTTGACAATCGTGACATTGTGTACATTGGGCACATGCTTTTGTTATGTTTCTGTTATGTCTCCTACCTGTTCTGTCATTGGCTGTTATTTCACGTGTGTCTAGATTGGTGTCAGCCGTCAGCAATTTACCATGATTAGGTTTGTATATATACCACATGCCTCCCAGCACAAGGCGCGGAATATTAGATAAGTTACTTACGTATTATTAGATTCGTTTAGATTCCATACGATAGTTAATCACAGTCATAGTCTTAGTTATTGTCCTTATTATGTTCCATGTTTAGATTAGTGCATTTAGTCCATGCTGGTTTCTCCGCTCCCAGTTCCTCTTTATAGTTTATGTTTCTTGTTTTGTATATCGACCCTGTATTCCGTGACCGCGACCTTGATTCCTGCTTTGCCCTGTATATGCCTGTTTGCCAATCGCCTGACCTTTGCATGTTTGTGGATTACGTTTCTGATCATGATTTGGATTTACCTGCCTGTGTCTCACATTTAATAAACTGTTAAACTGCATTTGCATCCGTCCTATCTTCATTACATCTCGAGACGGGACACAATGGGATGAGAATCAGGTGTGAGTGAACACCCTGTTTTATTTAAAGAACAGGGATCTATCAAAGTCTGATCTTCACAACACATGTTTGTGGAAGTGTATCATGGCATGAACAAAGTAGATTTCTCAGGACCCCAGAAAAAGAGTTGTTGATGTTCATGTGACAGTGAGAATTATGATCCTGGTCCAGGTGCAAAGAAGCAGAAAATACATTTCAATCTAGTTAAAACAAAGATAAATCAAATGTTATTAGCTGTGTAATAGGTCATAGGTCTATGGACTATTTTATTTATGGTTAATTAAATACTGACTGTTGTGGGAAAATACATTTAAGATTATTTTATTATAATTTTAGAATAAGTTTTTTTTATTATATGTGTATCAGACTTGGTAATTTGAGAAGCAACAGCATCAGCTGTATTCCACTGTTAAACAGAATTGCTAAGTGGAGGTCTCTGCCAGATCCTGTTCACCTTTTTGTGAGTCAAACAAAAAGGCTTACTGAAGCTATCACCTTTGATATGTGTTGGCTCTTGGTGCCTCTGTCACAGTCACTGAATTGACAACCATCATTCATGATTTAATCATTGTCTGAGTAAAATGTAAATTGAATTGCTTAGGTGTAGACCTTCTTTTATCTCTATGATAATTAAGTAGTCTGAATGATATAGTGATATGCTGATTGGACTACGGGCTGGTGAAACTCCAGGAGGGGAGGGTTCCTACAACTGCTTACTTCCTTTGTACACTTTGTTTACAGTCATCAACTCAATACTGGAAATAAGTATTGAACACATCAAACAAAAATTCAGTAAATATATTTCCTATTAGGCTATGATAATGAGTCTTTACCGGTCACATATATATATGCACAGTGAAATTCTTTTCTTCGCATACCCCAGCATGTCAGGAAGTTGGGGTCAGAGCACAGGGTCAGCCATGATACAGCGCCTCTGGAGCAGAGAGGGTTAAGGGCCTTGCTCAAGGGCCCAACACTAGCAGCTCGGCAGCGCTGGGGCTTGAACCCCCAACCTTCCAATCAGTAACCCAGAACCTTAAGTGCCAAGCCACCACTGCCCCGCCTAGGCTATTCAAATGAAAGTTTCCCCAGACATCAGTATTAACTCAAGAAATTTGGAAATATAAAGAATTCACAACATTAAAGTCCATAAATAAAGTTATGTGTAATGAAGTGGAATGAAAAAAGCATTGAACATACTAAGAAAAAACAGTTCTCAAAGGCAAGGTAAGGCAAGAAACAAGCCGAAATCCATTACATTTATTCACTTAGCAGACGCTTTTATCCAAAGCAACTTACAAATGAGAAAGATACAAGCAAAGCGAAATATCAAGCAGAGAACAATACAAGAAGTGCTACCATACAAGATCTATTAATTGAATTCCAGAAGAAGCAAAGGGCAGAGTAGAGGTGTAAGTGCCTTTTTTTTAAAAATTTTTTTTTTTTATTATGAGTTGGTTAGGTGTTCATGGAAGAGGTGGGTCTTTAGCTGTTTTTTGAAGATGGTGAGAGATTCTGCGGTCCGGATTGAGATTGGAAGTGCATTCCACCATTGAGGAACAGTTAGTGTGAAGGTTCTGGAAAGGGACCTTGCGCCACGCTGAGTTGGAACTGCTAAACATCGGTCGCTAATCGATCGCAGATTGCGAGAGGGAACATAGGCCTTCAGGAGAGAGTTGAGGTAGGAGGGTGCTGTTCCTGACAAGGTCTTGTAGGTGAGCATCAAGGCCTTGAACTTGATGCGGGCAGCTACAGGAAGCCAGTGGAGGGAGATGAAGAGGGGTGTGACATGGGTTCTCTTGGACTGGTTGAAGACGAGGCGCGCTGCAGCATTCTGAATCATCTCAAGGGGTTTGATGGAGCTGGCTGGGAGGCCTGAAAGCAGTGAGTTGCAGTAGTCCAGTTTAGAGATAACAAGAGCCTGGACTAGTATCTGTGTAGCCTGTTTGGTGATGTAGGGTTGGATTTTCTTGATGTTGTAAAGGATGAACCTACAGGACCTTGCAGTTGCTGAGATATGGTCTGTAAAGGTCAAGCCGTCATCAAGAATCACCCCAAGGTTCCTGGCCGTCCTGGTTGGCATGAGTGTGAGTGAGCCGAGCTGTACAGTGAGGTTGTGGTTGATTGAGGGACAGGCTGGGATCACAAGAAGCTCAGATTTTGCCAGGTTAAGTTTAAGTTGGTTTTCCTTCATCCAGACCGAGATGTCTGAAAGGCAAGCAAAAGTTATGTGCAGAGACGGATGGATCGTCAGGCTGGAAGGACAAATGGAGCTGGGTGTCATCAGCATAGCAATGATATGAGAAGCCATGAGACTCAATCACCTGCCCTAGAGATGTAGTGTAGATAGAAAAGAGGAGTGGACACAGAACTGACCCCTGTGGAACGCCAGTTGTGAGTTGCTGAGTTTCAGAAATACCTCCCCTCCATGATACCTTGAAGGATCTGTCAGAGAGATAGGATTCCACCCAGCGCAGAACCGTTCCAGTGATGCCCAGGCTGGAGAGAGTTGACAGGAGGATCTGATGGTTCACAGTGTCAAAAGCAGCAGAGAGGTCAAGTAGGATGAGGACAGATGATCTAGAGGTTGCTCTTGCTAGTCACAAGGCTTCAGTGACGGAAAGCAGAGCAGTCTTCGTGGAGTGGTTGCTCTTGAAGCCAGACTGCTTGGTGTCCAGGAGGTTGTTCTGTGTGAGAAAATTTGAGAGTTGATTAAAAACGGCTCTTTCAAGAGTTTTCGAAAGAAAAGGGAGTAGGGAAACAGGTCTGTAGTTGTCAACTATAGCAGGGTTGAGTGATGGTTTTTTAAGCAGTGGGGTAACCCAGGCTTGCTTAAATGAGGTAGGGTATGTGCCAGTGGAGAGCGATGTGTTAAAGATGTGTGTGAGTGCAGGTAATAGTGTGGGAGAGATGGACTGAAGAAGGTGAGAAGGGATAGGGTCAAGAGGACAGGTTGTGGGATGGCTAGAGAGGAGGAGTTTAGAGACATCAGTCTCTGAGAGGGGAAAGAAGGAAGTCAGTTGGGAGTTACACGGAGGAGGAGTCAGTCTATGCATGTCTGGGGCTGAGAACAGGTTTCTGATTGATGTAACCTTGTTGGTAAAGAAAGTGGCAAAGTCATCTGCAGTGAGAGAAGTAGGGGAAGGGGGAGGAGGGGGTACAGAGTAGAGAGGAAAAGGTTTTGAAAAGAATGCGGGTGTTGGGAGAACTAAGAATCTTCTCTTGGTAGAATGTGGCTTTAGCAATGGAGATGCTATTGGAAAAAGAAGAGAGAAGTGTCTGGTAATTGGTTAGGTCAATTGGGTTGTTTGATTTGCGCCATTTCCTTTCAGATGCTCTTAGTTTGGCCCGGTTGCTACGCAGAGCTTCTGAGAGCCAAAGACTAGAGGGTGATGTGCGAGCAGGTCTGGAGGTTAGGGGGCATATGCTGTCAAGAGAAGATGTTAGAGTGGAACATAGCATGTCGGTTGCGGTGTTTAAGTCAAGTGAGGAAAGGTGGCTTTCGGAGGGAAGTAAGGTTGTGACAACGGAGGAGAAATGTGAGGGGGAAAGGGAGCAAAGATTGCGACGAAAAGAGATAGAGGGAGGAGACATTGATGGTGGTGAGCGGAGAGAAATAGAGAACTGGATAAAGAAATGGTCAGAGGTGTGGAGAGGAGTAATGAGAAGATTATGTGTGGTGCAATTACGTGTGAGGATGAGGTCAAGCTGTTTACCGGCTTTGTGGGTTGCTGGTGTGGTGAACTGCTTGAGGTCGAATGTTGGAAGGAGAGCAAGAAAGTCAGCTGCATGTGGCTTGTCTAGATGAATGTTGAAATCACCAAGGACCAGAAGAGGAGTTCCATCATCTGGGATGGTGGACAGTAGCGTGTCAGATTCATCGATGAACTTCCCCAGTTGACCTGGAGGACGGTAAACAACAAGAAAGTGCATTTTGTCAGGGTCAGTGACTGTAACAGCATGAAATTCAAAGGACGTGTATGAGCAAGAGGGAGAAAAACAGGTAAATTTCCATGTTTTGGAGAGAAGCAAACCTGTACCACCCCCTCGTCTGTTGGGGCGTGAGGTATGGGAGAAGTTGAAGTTGGAGGCCAGGGCAGCGGGTGTGGCAGTGTTCTCAGCATGGATCCAGGTCTCAGTCAGAGCCAGCACGCTGAGATTGGAGTGGGTTGCAAATGCAGAAATGAAATCTGCCTTGTTGACAGCAGATTGGAAGTTCCAAAGTCTGACTGAGAATGAGATGGAACCTGCAGAGGCTGCATTCAGAGAGCGTAGGTTGTCCAAGTTGCGTACGTTTCTGGGAGAATGCCACGGTCTGCGCCTGTGGCAAATAACAGGGATGAACTGATGACACATGTTAGTGTGTGGAAACAGGTACCAGCAAGAGGAATAAAGGGAGAAAAGTATACTTAGCAGTACGTGTGGTGTCTTGTCGGTGTCCTTGCTCGGTGGACTTGCGCAGGTAGACTCGCAGGTCTTTACACGAGCTCGGTCTTCACACGACAAGGGCTGACGCTTCCGCCTCAGCGTTTCTTAATTAATAAATACTGATGTGTTTCAGCTGAGCATGCCTCTTTAATTAGCAAAACAAAGAGTAGTCGCGAGTTATTTGCTTTAATCTAGCAACAAGTGTACAGCTCGTAGCAACAAGGAAGCACAGTTACAGCTTCTATCTGACAATCGGTGCTAAAACTAGTTTCAACTAAAAAATCCAGAAAGAAACACTTACCAGTTACTGTTCGCCTGGGTCAATAATCGCTTCTGCGATTAAATCCATAAGTAATTATACCTCCTATGTTTGCTATGAGTCTTCAAAAACAGAGAGTGGTGATAAAAGTGAAAGCACATCTTACTCCTTACGCTGCAAAAGCAGTGTCTTGCAGATACAGCTGCTAAACAAGCCTGTTTATACACCACTGTGCAGGTGTGTGCTGGCATGACAAGACCTAATGTCATTGTGCCTCCAGACTCTCTTATTGATCTCTACAAAGATGTTCTCCTTTCTGAGGATCAGACATAGTTAGATGAAGGAGCTGTTGCTGACTCTTCTGGCTGCTGGACTAAAGGGGGAAAGTATGTTGCACTTGAGTCACTGCTACCATATCTGGCCCAGCAGCTTCACAATTTAGGTCAAATTAAACTAGCAGCAATGATTAATTGTTGCTCACATCAAGGGTGGAACCCTTAGTTCAGAGCAATAGCGGCAGAAACAATAAAATGATGTGTTGTTATGTCAACAGAATAATGATATTCCAGCAACATCAACAATATCAGCACACATCCCAGCCCCACTGGGGTCTTTTTGACATCTACAGGTAGACTACATCTACAACTGATGTCTTAGTAGTTGTGGACAAATTCTCAAGATGGATAAAAGCCTATCCCATAGGACGAGCCATGGCTACACATACAGCTAAATGTCTGATCACTGACTTCATCCCTAGATGGGGTTTGCCTGATTCAATTGACCCAGATCAGGGTTCACACTTTAGAGGGGAAGTTGTAAAGGAAGTAGCCAGGATGCTTGAAATCAAGTGAAACCTTCACTGTCCGTATAGGCCACAAGCCTCAGGTCAGGTAGAATGGGCAAACAGGACAATTAAGACAAGGCTAAGTAAAATACATCAGGAAGGTATACACTGGGTTGAAGCTCAGCCAGCAGTATTATGTAGCATTAGAGCCCCCCCAAATCGGTCAGTTGGACTCGGTCCACATGAAATTATTACAGGACACCCTATGTCTATGCCAGGGGTCATTGACCTCAGAAGTGCCAACGTACACATTGCTTCAGATGTCTAGATAGCTTACTAGGAAAATCTCGCTCAGGCAGTACAGAAGGCTGGAAACAGGGTAACTGCTTGTAGGCAACCTCTACCTGAAAGGGGACCTGCTATCATTCCCGGACAATGGGTAACGATAAGGTCCTTTTAGAGTAAACCATTAGAGCCTAAATGACAGGGACCGTACAAGGTGTTGTTAATAACAGATGCTGCAGTATTGTGCCAATGAAAGAAAACTTGGATTCATGTCTCTCATTGCAAAGTAATTCCACCACCCACAGGGACAGATTAGGACACACAAACCAATAAGGAGCCCAGGGAAGACCCAAAGTGCAATGGGCTTCGGGGGCCAACCCTGTGGTGAAGACTCCCTCATAAGTTTCCCTTTTCAGTAGGTTATCCCTACCTAACTCAGGGGTGTCCAAACTTTTTGCAAAGAGGGCCAGATTTGGTGAGATGAAAATGTGTGGGGGCCGACCATTCAGCCTGACATTCTTTGAACCATTAACATTAAATGCAAATGAACTATTTCATGAAATTTTTATTGCAAATGGCATGCTTTTCATTTCTTCACACAGAACACAAATAAATCTAAACAAGTTTTTACCAAAATCACTCTGCCTATTTGAAGACCACATAAAATGAAGAAAATGTCTGTCAGGAAAAAAAAACTTTTGGGAAGATTAAACATTTATATTCATTTGAAACATTACATATTATTCACTATTAAATGCTCACTGTAAACTTCTAAATTCAAAACATGTGAACAGGAAAATAACACCAACAGTTATCTTATTCAAAAGTACAAAACATTGAGGGCTATATGAATCCTTGTATCACTCACACTTTCGTTTTTCAATTGACCATCAAAAATTAAAAATATGCTATTTGATTTCGAATCGGATATCAAAAATGAAAAAGGTTGTGTTCTCTTGGCAAAATAGGCAGACACAGTTGTTTCGTATTTCAGTGAAAAAATACTCTAATTTCCATTTGTCCTGGAAGCACCGGCCCTCGCTGTCAACTTTCCTTTTTTTAGTTACAGTCGCCATTTTAGTAATGTGCTGGAAAGGGTCACACAAGGGTCATGCAGTGAGAGTGCAGCCAAAGGGCTACTGCCATCTTCTGGTGAAATATAAAATAGCTTTTTTGTACGTGTGTATTTTATACTGTGGTCAACAGTGCTGGTGGGCCGCAAATTATTGATCTTATGACAGAGGCTGCGGGCCGGTGGAAATTTGAACACGGGCCGCATTTGACCCCCGGGCCGGACTTTGGACATGCCTGGATTAGGGAAACTGCAGTTTTGTTAATTTTACTCCTGTTTCTGTGCTATGCTAGCTTCTGTGTTATGAAACGTATCAAATGGTGAGCTACTACCCCATCTCACAAAGAAATAGTCTGGGTTTCAGTAACAACCAAGAACTATTACTCTTAGATTCTTTTACCTCATTAATGGGTAATACAATAAGATTAAGTGAAATGTGCCTGTGACTGTTCAAAGTCACAAGATTAAGTATACTGGCCTTATGCTTATTACTCATGCCAAAGAAATTTTGTATATAGGTTGTTGTGTATAGCTTAAATTTAATTGTGTGAGAGTTATTAGAACTATCAAATGGGGAACTGTGGGAATATACATTTACGGATGAGTTTAAGAATAAGTTTTTTTTTTTATATGTTTATCAGACTTGGTAGTTTAGAGAAGCAACAGCATTAGCTGTATTCCACTGTTAAATAAAGTTGCTAAGTGGCAGTCTCTGCCAGATCCTGTTCACCTTTTTGTGAGTCAAACAAGAATGTCTTACTGAAGCTATCATCTTTGGTATGTGTTGGCTCTTGGTGTTCCCATCCCAGTCACTGAACTGACGACCATCGTTCATGATTTAATCATTGTCTGAGTCAAATGTAAATATAATGGCTTAGGTGTGGACCTTCTCTCTATGATAATTAAGTAGTCTGTGTGAAATAGTTATGCTGATCCGATTAAGGGCTGGTGAAACTCCAGGATCTGGGGAGGGTTCCTACGACGGCTTATTTAATTTGTACACTTTGTTTACAATCGTCAACTGAGTGCTTTGTCTGCTCATGGAAGCACAGCCCCCCAAATATCTTTAAAACTACAACGTGTAACTAATTGTTTTAGACAAGACAACTTCAGCGCAAGACTGCACGTTCTGACCTGTAGATTGATGCTCCTGATGTTCGACAATAAAAAATCCTGCTGAAGCTTTACCTCTCTTTACCTGGTCTTCGCTTCTGAGTTTCCTACACTGTATACAAAAATGTTAATTGAATGTTGATTTTAGTTGATAGTGTCATTCTTGTATAGCCCAAAATTTTAATGAGTTCTATGGAGGCAAATCCGCACTGTAAAAAATGTCTGTGGTATTAATGGCGAAAGAATGTAAAATAGCGAAGGTAAAAAACTGTTATAAAACATGAAATTACCTTTTAATTAACAGATAAATGCTGTTAATGTAAATACAAGAACAGTTGACACTTTTTGCCTTATTGTTTTGTAAAAATGCATTATTTTACTGTGAAAAAAACAGAAAACCCTTAAAGCAACGATAAAGTACATAAATAAGACTAAACACTAAATCACTGTATTTTCTTCAGATGCATACTGTTAAAAATGTTTTTTTCTTGTATTGTTTACAATAAATCACAATCATATGGTGACCAAGAATATGAATGTACTTCTATGGGAATAAACGATTTTAGGCCCTATCTCTCCCATTAATTAGATTACAACCTGTCGCATGAAGATTCACAGAGAACTTAAATTGAAGAGTGTTCATCATTATAAGTAATGATTTTTTTTTACTTCAAAACCATCTTGTATCATTACTAATAGCCTGCATCAGAATAACATTGAAAATGGCACGAGGGGCACTGGCCCCAGCTGAAATCTGATTGGTCCCTGAAGTGCCCCTGTCTTGTCAGTCATCGCTGATCAACAAGTGTAAGACCTTTAAAAAAAGGTTGTGGCAAGGGATTTAAAAAGATCTCCAAATTACAAATTACATCATTCCACTTTAAGGAAAATGAGATACAAACAGCACAGATTTCAAATGACTGTCAATTTGTCCTGGACTGGTAAATTCAGCCCAAGAGCAGACAATCTGATGCAAAAAGAAGTCTCCAAGGACCCCAAAATTTCATCACAGGATCTGTTAGTTAGTCTTGCAACTGTTGGTGTCAAAGTGCATGCTTCTACAATCAGAAAGAGATTGCACAAATTTGACTTGCACGGGAGGTGTGCCAGGAAAAAGCCTTTGCTGTCTAAAAAGAACATTAAAGTACAGATTGCCAATGAGCTTATAGGCAAAGACCAGATATTTTGATAGAGTTGTTTGGCCACAGTAACAGCAGACACATTTGGCAGTGACCAAAGACAGCTTTTCAGGAGAAGCACCTGATACCAACTGGGAAGCACGGTGGTAGAAATATTATGGTTTGAGGCTGCTTCGCTGCCTCAGGGATTGGAGGGCTTGCATTCATTGATTCAACTATGAATTCTGCATCATATCAAAGAGTTCTTGAAGATAATGTGAGGCCATCTGTCCGAAAGATGAAGTTGAACTGAAAGTGGACCTTTCAAGAGGATAATGATCCAAAGCACACTACTAAATCCACCAAGGAATGGCTCATAAAGAAGAAATGGAGGGTTATGAAATGGCCTAGTCAAAGCCCAGATTTGGATCCCATTGACATGTTGTGGGGGGATTTGAAATGGGCAGCACATGCAAGAAAACCCTCAAACATCTTGCAACTGTAGCAAATATTGCATGGAAAAGTGGTCAGAAATTCCAGCAAGCCTCGTGGACAATTATGTAACATGCCTACAAGAAGTTATTTCTGTTAAAAAGTCGCAATACTAGTTTCTGAGGCCAAGAATGTATTTACTATGTCCACAGAAGAATATTACATCTATTGATATTTCTATTGAATAAATGATTGAAAAAGCTAATTTTGTTCAAGTATATCAACTTCAGGCACTGATGTTAGGCAACAATAGGCACTGTTTCAAAGATGATCAAATGTTTGATTGTCCAAATATGTTAAAAAAAAAAAAAAAAAAAAAAAAAAAAACCAATTTCCTTGCGGTGTACTTATTTTTTCACATGACTGTGTGTGTATATATATATATACATATATAATATGTGCATTCATAAATTTTATTTAGACAATCAATCTCTTCTATCATATTAGTGCAGAACTATATTTATGAAGCCTCTGCTGCATTCTATCATTTAGTTCCATCTAATAAAATTAAGAGTGTGTGGTTTTACCTGTTACACAATGCCCCTGCAATTCAAAATGATAATTCTTCTTTGCTCATGCTTTATTAACTAATGGAGCTTAATAATGATTCATGAGTTATTATTGGAATCTTAGCCAGTAATTATCATTGTTTCAGGGAAATATGGGTATATGTTTTCATTAACCATCACATAGAGTTTATTAATCTTAATTACAGGCTCTCTGTCATTTTTTACTCATTTGTTTTGTTGGTTGCTGGTATACAAATAAGGATTACTGAGAAACATTCATTCAGATGACTTGCCATGCCTTCTGAAAATATAAAAAATTACTCTGGAGGTCTCATTCTTACAGCAGCACTTAGCATGATTAAGAGATAGCCTGCAATTCTTAGTTTGGTATAAGCTAAATAAATTATATAATGAATAAAATGGCATCCATTTTTTCAGCAGGGGCGCAGGATTAATTAGATATCATGAAGAAACACATTCCTCTAATACTGCTCTATGTTTCTGTGGAATTGAAGATAAATCTGGTTATTCTGACAGGTTTTAGCCCTGTTGACTACAAAATAAATCTGAAATATACACCTGTAAAACTAAAAAAAAAAAAAAAAAAATTACAGTGTTAATTTAACTCCTACATTATTTCAAACAAATTACAATGTAGGAGTTAATTAGGTATTACTAGGACATTACATAGGCAGCTATTTTAAATGTTAAAACTAATATTTATTTTTTATTAATTGTCAGGCGGCAGGAATGGATGTAAGTACAAGTACAAACACTTTATTTATTTAGAAAACTTCAAAATGAATAAAAAAGTTTCTTGGAGATGAAAGCCACAAGGTGTTTGGGCTTCTCTCCAAACCTCTGTGACAAGACGGCCCCCACTTTGGGGCTTCTTTGTAGTTCCTTCACAGTCATGAGAACAGGCCAGTTAGTGAAGGCTGTGATCTTATCTTGGTCCATGAACACACCTTCTGGGCTTATGATATAGAACAAGACCTATTTATTCACCCTTAAAATACACCTGATTTTCCAGCAGCTGAGCAAGAAACTTTTCAACATAGTGGACGTGTGTTTGGGAGTAGGTCAAGATGTCAATGTGGGCGAAGACGACTTTGCCCTGCATGTTCTGAAGAACGTCATTGATGAGGCACTGGAAGAGTGCTGGCACAGAAGATAGCCCATATGGCATCATGCAGTACTCAAAGTGGACAGAGGTGGTGCTAAAGGCTATGTTAAGTTCGTAACCCCTGTGGATACACACGAAGTTGTAGGCACTGCATAGGTCCAAATTCAAAAAGATTTTTGGCCTCAAAGAGTTGCTCCAACACAGAAGGAACCAATAGCAGAGGACAGTGATACTTGACAGTAAACTGGTTCAGTCTTCAGAGAAGCAGATAGAGACAGTATCACTGAGGGAGCTAGTATGAAAGTCTTCATGGTTTGGAGCTGTGCTTGCTGTGTGCTGAACATGGCTATCTACACAGTACAGTGAGCATCGAAGCATGAAGTCTTTACAGGGGGCGGGATCACCTGCAGAATTGTCTGGTTTGTAATGAGCGGAGAAGCAGATAGAGATGGTGTGGCCAAGGGAGCTAGTACAGAAGTCATTGTGGGTTGGAGCTGTGCTAGCTGAGTGCTAAGCAGTGTACAGTGAACACTGATGCATTAAACCTTTACAGTTATGTGCTATGCATGTGTGACGATTTCCCATGTGAAGGGAGATGTCCACCCTGCCGACCACACCAGAATGGGGCAATATTCCCAATTGGAGGGAGACGTTTATCCCAAATACAGTAAATCCAACTACACCACCCTGGGGAAGAACCAGGGAAATACTCCCAAACAAAAGGCACACAGAAGCTTCACCAATCGGGGCAAGGAACATGAGTACGAATAAAAAATTTTTAAAAAATTATATTTTATTATGACACTTCAGCATCATTTAAAACTTAACATGGAAATATAAAATCACTTTCCCATGAAACACAATAAGGGTTTTAAAACTAAGAACTTCTCCAGGCCTAGGCTTGGCAGGGACAAGGCAGGCCAGCTACAACTTGGAAGGTCATCCAAACCCACTGCAAGTCACACCAAAAATCACACTACCTGCACCATAAGGAAGTTGTGTTGGCACACCGAGCACGCTGTGAAGCACACCACCGACTAAATGCAGCTAGCCTCCCCTGTCCCACCAAGACTCACTGGCTCCTGGAGAGAAAGAAGACACCAGTTAACCCAAAGTTACACAGACACTAAACAACAAGACACGGAAAGACAAATATTACAGACACTGTGGTATGGTAGCTATATCACCCAGGCCCACTGACACTACCACAAGAAATGGAGGCAGTTGACAACACCCAAGCAGAACCAGAATTATGGCCACCATAGCATGTAGACAGTAAGGCTCAACATATACCCTCTGAGTAGTAAAGTGGTTAGGTGGAATAACAAACCTGAAACAGGTTTGAAGCTAGGAAACACTAATGTTACCACTCTCAGACTGCTCACTCTTACTATGTGTGGTTACAAAGCAAACCAGACATACATCCAAAACAATAAGGAAAAGCAAAACAATCACTAAGCAAAACACAACTGTTGGGGTAAAAAAAAAAACCCCACAATAAATCAAACGAAGAAAATAACTTAAACAAAAACCAGGTAAAGCAAAACAGCAGCGGCGTCACATGTAGTGTCTTCGGCTAGTAGTTCATCTTAGAAAAGACTTAGCTCAACTCCCCACTCTCACCTTAACACAAAGATCAGAGTGTCAACCTAAATCTACCAAGTCCCAATGTGAAAAAGCGAGAGGTGCACTTACCATTAGGTTGAACAAACACCAGACGTGAAGTTGTATGATTATTCACAGGTACCGCAGCTCAACATACACGTCATTCAGCCACCGGCTAAATGTTGCGATCTCTTTACGCGATCTCCAGCTATCAATGCTATCATTTTAAATCAATTAACAGTGACCATGAGCAGAGAGCTTACATTTAACTGTTTATGATAGACCTCCTGATTAAAACTTAAACAAAAAAAAGATTGGTATTTGGACTGTTTTGGTCAAGCAACATGACAAGAAAATGGTATCGGCTGTAAAAATCCTGATCGGAGCATAAGTAATGAACACCATTAAACTAAAGCACTTTTCATCTGACAGATAAATGAACTCACACATTACATCCTATATGAGATTATTCAGATATATATACACAATCTATGCAGAGTAGTTTGAGAATTGGCTCTAGTCCAGAAACATGACAGTGGAAAATGGCTAATAGTGTAGCTTTAAATATATTTAAGAGGAGCAGACTTCAAAGACTGAACATTGAGGTTTATTGTATTAGTTTACAAGGTGGAACAGATTAATGGTTTTTATTATTTTTTTTGCATACAGCCTGTAAAATTAACTGAAAATATTAAATTTATTTTCAGAAGGTAAATTAACTTGTCATGGCTCACACTATGTTCCTAAATTCTGTCATAATTGACAAGCTCAAGTTTTCTCATGCCTACTTATGTTATATTGTGGCACAATAATGTTACCATATCTAAACAAAACCTAAACTTCTACCGTACTCCTAAAGTGCTCCTAAAAGAAATTGTTACTGTAGAGCCCTGCTTGTCTGGATCAGCACTCCCCTACCTCAACACTCTCCTGAAGGCTTACGTTCCCTCATGGAAAATGCGATCGATTAGCAGCCGACACTTAGTAGTGCCTACTCAGCATGGCTCAAGATCCCTTTCCAGAACCTTCACACTAACTATGACTCAGTGGTGGAATGACCTCAATCCGGACAGCAGAATCTGTCACTATCTTTAAAAAATAGCTAAAGACCCACCTCTTCCGTGAGCACATAACGAAGACGCCCTAAAGCGCCAACCCCAAATTATCCTTTAAAATAAAAAAAAACTTACACTGGCTCTTACACCTCTTACTCTGCACACTTTGCTTTTCAAGAACTCAATTAAAAAAATTGTAGCGTAGCCTACTTGTATTGTTCTCCACTTGATATATCGCTTTGCTTGTATTTCCTCATTTGTAAGTCGCTTTGGATAAAAGCATCTGCTAAATGAATAAATGTAAATATACTTACTTGTACTTGTGATTATGTGCATTATTTATTTGTAATAAATACATAAATGGTTCAGTGTCTTTGGTGGTGCAGTTGTTTTAACCAATACTTAAATTGTTTTAACCAATACCTTGATATCTGCAATGCAAAGACACAAAAACTGCTTGATTTTTCCAGAAGGTGATCTTGGTGAGATTAAGTAGGTTAAACAACTGTTGATAAGGATGAACTATTCTTCATCTTGTAGTTGTCCAGAAGGAATTGTGCTGCAGAATAAAGAATTCATAATTAATGCTTGAGCAGTAATGATCCTGAGAGTTGGCACTATTGGTAAATTATAATGGATGATGCCTCATAAAAGTCTCTCTGCTCTGGCCTCTCTGCCTTGTGGATCTAAATTAAACTTGAGAGCAGACAAGTCCGTGAGTAAGCAGCCCCGAACAAGCGATGGATTGATTTTCTTATTTTCATCTGTCAGCCTTGCTCTGAAGAATGAGTTTTAATTCGGGAATGTGTTATTAACCTCCCTGTGCTTTGCCCATGCTAAAAATGAGAGTGTGAATAAGAGAGAGAATTAAATATACAGACAAAAACAAGCAAAAAAGCATGTGGCCACTAGCTGGACTGGCTGTGTGGGCTGAATGGCACCTGTCAGTGGATGATAAATGACCCCCTCTGCCCTTTAATTCCCACTGCTGTCACTCAGGGTGGGGTCATTAATCTTCATTCCTGGCTTGTCAGGTCAACTGAGTTACTGGAAAAAGAGCAGGAGTCTGCGAGACTGAGGAGTACATCAGGTCTGAGGAGACACAAGGAGATGAACAATCCCTAAACAGGTCATATTTGCATAATTTATTATGATTCACCACACAGCCTGATCCCCCTGCCCCCATTCCCACTTATTTTCTGGTATATGGAAGATGAACAAAGATGATACAAGGGTGTGCAGACAGATGGGGAGTAAGCCACAGCCTGCCAGCCGCCCAGAGTGTCATATGAGGACCAATCAGGGCATAGCCATAGCCACCTCTGCCCAATCACTGGCCTGCTCTTTTAATTAATAAATAATCATGGAACATTCATCATTCAATTACGCATCTGTCATGGATCTAAAAAAAAAAAAAAATGTGTGTGTGTGTTGGGGGGGACGACTTCCAAGCCAAGACAACAGCAAATGCCAGACTGCAGAACAAAAACCAGTTAACATCTGAAGAGTTAGCACAAAATATTTAGAGCGCTAATTGCCATGCCATGATAATGACAGTAGTATGTCTGATGAACATTAATATGATGGATGACGTACCTAAGATGGTGATAGGCACATATTAATGTGCATGACTTGTCCATGGCATGATGAAGTACTGAAGTTGCCATACAGCACAAATACAGATGAACTCAAGTTTATGACTGAAAGGAATGAACTGAAATTAATTTTGCTGTAAAAAACAAAACAAAAACAAAGCAACAACATTTGGTTCTTTGAATCACATCACAATCTTCTTTTTTATAGTTAAACCGTCTACGGAATGTTATTTAGAATTATCAACATCTCTTTTTTCTCATTTTTCTCTATGTCCTGTTTCCCAACCACCTTCTAGTAATGCGTGAACAATTCCAGGTGTGTCAGGCAGAATTTGTGACTGTCCCTTGCAGGGTGTCCGTGGGTCCTTAAAAAGTCTTAAAATGTATTAAATTCCTTAATGTAAAAATAAGGCCTGATTAGCACTAAAATAAACATTTCTTGAAGTTAAAGGTCTTAAAAATGCAAACAAATCTACACTGTAAAACAGATTTAGATTTTATTTTCACTCATTGCTGTTTGAGATGGTGAACCCGTGGGATTGTGTTGCACTCAGAGTGTGTGCGGCTCATCAGTGTTTTAGAGCGGCTCGGTTCACAGTAACTGCCCCTCCACACCAATTTCATCTCTGTCTGTGCTCTGAGTTTGAGTTGCTTATAACGTGTATTTAGACCCAACGTGCGCCAAATTCACTGGTTTTACGTTAGCATAATCTCAAACATTTTTGTGGGCAGAGGTCTACAGCATTTTACCTGATTGTTAATGAGAAGTGAATTTTAAAATACTATTACCAAACTAAACAGAGGTCTTCTGCCAAAATAAAAGCCACAAGGTCTAACACATAAAAGTGAATTCAATCAGAAATATATTATTATTGCTTTATTACTATTTGTACCTAAATAAAATGTTATATATATTTATATATATATATATTTCTTCTTTACAAATGTTGCAAAAAAAAAAAAACTACTTTACCCTGGCATTAAATTACAAAAAAAAAACTCGCAAACACTGCTGAAAGGGGGTTTTCTTCTCTTGGAAAGTCATGGGAAGGAAATACTGAATTATTTTTTCTTTCACTGTTTGAGCAAATGGTAATGCAAAAAGTATATTTGCTATGGTCTCCCATAGACTATAGAAGTTTACCATTCTACAGTTTACTTAAACCCAGAAATGGATGTATATGCATGAAAAAAATCCATTATAGCTGATTTATTGTGTAGCATGATTGAAGTGACGCGCAGGTCTTACATTTTTTTTTGGAAATGTTTTGAATATGGTATTAAAAAGTATTAAATTTGTAGTGTTGATACCTGCAGATACCCTGCTTTGCCTGTGTCTCCTAGATAATAGGGATGGAAGCAGTAAGAACTGAAATTCTCACAGCCATCCCTCTCCTGAAGAACAGTGAAAGCACAAGGCAACTAATGAAGTAAACATTGGAAATAAATTAAGAAGAAAACCACCTGACTGGGAGTAAAAAAGAATCAATAATTCAGGACCTCAGTGTCTAATAGAGTCTACTGCTCAGTAATATCCTATGGTGTCATTAAGCAACAATAGAGGGCCTCAAAAGAATGATATTTGGCTTGGAAGTCAAACCCTCTTGCCAACTTTTGTTTCTTTTCTCTTTTTTTATTTTTCCTAAGAGAAGAGTGCAATTACAGTCATAAACACGATGTAGTAGTTTTAAACTGTTGTAAAATAAAAGTGTGAGATTGTAAGCAAGAAGTCATGGTCTCTGGGATGTGTGTGTGTCTTCTTCTGGAACCCTATTGTTTTTGTTAGGATTTTTCTCCCTATAACAACAACAATAATAATAATAATAATAATAATAATAATAATAATAATTGTTTATTTATTTATTTATTTTTCTCATTTAAAATTGATCGTGCAGACCAAACTTTAGGTCCTACAGATATGAAAATGATCAGTATGTAGTACTTCCTCCCATGAATCAGGCAAGAAAGATGTGCCCAATCAAACTAATGATCACACTACAGCAAAGTGTTTTACATTCTGGCTTGTACAACCCAAATTCTGAACAAGTTGTGACAGTATAGAAAATGCTAATAAAAACAAAGAAGAGTGATTTGTAAATGTACTTTGACTTTAAACAAAAAACGTATAAAGACAAGGTATTTGATGTTTTATCTAATCAACTGCATAGTTTTTTGAAGGTAAACATTTATTTTTAAATTTTAAAAATTTTACATTTTTAAAACATGTAACATGTTCCAGAAAAGTTGGGACAGGGGCAATTTAGGACTAATAGTGATGTGACAAGTTAAAATAAGAAGGTGATGTGAACAAGGATGTGAGCAAGGATGGGTTGAGGCTCCCCACTTGCCAACAGATGCATCAGTGAGTAATCCAACACTGTGAGAACATCATTCTACCAAGACAAGTCAGTAGGATTTTGGGCATTTCACCTTCTACAGTGCACAATATAATTAAAAGATTCAAGGAACCGGTCAAATCTCGGTGCGTTAAGGGCAAGGCCGAAAACCACTTCTGAATACGTGTGATCTCCTATCCCTCAGACATCACTGTCGTAAAAAAACATCATGAGTCTGTAATGGATATCCTGACATGGGCTTGGGAATACTTTGCTAAACCTTTGACAGACAACACTATTCACCGCTGCATCCACAGATGCAAGTTAAGGATTTACTATGCAAAGCAGAAGCCATACATCAACACTGTCCAGAAGTGCCGCTGATTTCTTTGGGCTTGGTCTCATCTGAGATGGACAGTAGCACAGTGGAATCTTGTTTTGTGGTCCGACGAGTCAATTTTTCAAATAGTTTTTGGACAAGACAGCCATCATGTTCTCCAGGCCAAACAGGAAAAGGACCATCCAAGCTGTTATCAGCGTCAGGTCCAAAAGCCAGCATCAGAAAGATCTGTACACATTTTGGAGCAACATATGCTGCCATCCAGAGCAGGACAAAAGCAAAACAGGTTCTGAGAGCGCGAGTGCTAGCATGGCCTGCCTGCAGTCCTGACCTGTCTCCAAGTGAGAATGTGTGGTGCATTATGAAGCCCAAAATAAGGCAACGAAGGCCCAGTACAGTTGTGCAGCTGAAGAAATGAATAATGGATGAATGGGGGGAAACTCCACTTGTTAAACTTAACCATCTGGTGTCTTCAGTTACCAAATGCTTAATAAGTGTAATTAAAAGAAAAGGTGATGTTACACAGTGTGTCACGTCCCGAGACGTAAGGGAGATTAAGACAGATGCAAATGCAGTTTAACGGTTTTATTTAAGAGAGACACAGGCAGGTAAATCCAAATCATGATCCAAAAACGTAATCTAAGAACATGCAAAGGTCAGGCGATCGGCAAACAGGCATAAATGGGGCAAAGCAGGAATCAAGGTCGTGGAAACAGGGTCAAGATACAAAACAAGAAACATAGAACTGGCAGCGGAAAAACCAGCATGGACTAAATCTAAAGTTTAACCTAAATAACTCTAACAAGGAACCTAACATGGACTATAACTATGACTATGACTATGACTATCTATCGTATCGAATCTAAACTAATACTCTGCGCCGTGTGCTGGGAGGCGCGTGGTATATACACAAACATAATCAGCGCGTTAAGTGTTAACGGCTGACACCAATCTAGACACGCTCATACAACAGCCAATGACAGAACAGGGAGGAGACATAACAGAAACATAACAAATGCATGTGTCCATAGTAAACAATGTCACGGTTGTCAACATTCGAAGAGTGGGCGCTCGTGCACGCGTGTGCCCACATGCTCTCCAGCGCACTGCCTAAAGGGGAAACCGTGACACAGTGGTAAACAGTTGACTGTCCAACTTTTTTAGAGTGTGTTGCATGCATCAGATTCGAAATGATCGTATATTTTCAAAAATAAATAAAATTCACAAAGTAAAAGATCAAATGTGTTAATAATGTGTTTTCCATATGATACAGGGTTTGAATTTTCAAACGACTCTTTTTGTTTTTTTGGCATTTTCCATACTGTCCCAACTTTTTTGGAATTGGGGTTGTATCTTGAATATCATAAGTCCTATAATGAAAATTATTTTTGCTACAAAAACAAAAAAGAACCATTTTGCTCCACCACTTGGCTTTTTTGCTAATTTGCATAATATGTCAAACCTATGCAATATCCAGATTTGTAAACAATATGGCCATCACATGACAATTAATTTTAAAGAGGCATAGCATAATTTATTCAAACTCACGTCAGTTGGCATGGATTTGAAAACTTGAAACATATACACAATACTAGATTTTGAAGTCATCTGCACAGTTTGGGGTGTGGTCATGCATAAGGGGTGGAGCTAAGGTCAGATAAGTTTTTTTTCAAAAATCGCACATTTTTTAAGCTGAACGTACCCTGCATGTTCTGCATGTTAATGTACTCAAGCCACCCAGATTCCTTGAACAGTTAACAAAAGAACTTTGTGCCCTATGAAATTTTATGTTAAACCATTTATTGTAAAAAAAAAAAAAAAAAGTAATGCCCTTTTGTGTATCTTTTTTCTCTATACTCAAATCTTACTTTAAACTATTTTCTGTGTGTGTGTTCATTTTGCCTATGTCTGCATATTATGTGTCTTATCACTGCAGCTCCTCTGTGTACCCTTACTCCTTCACTATTTTATCAGTGCACTGTAGGTGGGTCTCTTTTCCTTTGCCCCTTCTTCTACATACACACATACCGTTTTCCCTGGCCTCAGTTTAATCTAAGCTATTTCTTATATTTCTTAGGTTTAGTATCTCACAATATTTCAGCTTTATATATGTTGTTCATAAAAAAAATCCCACAACCAACATAGTATGTTTGTTACAGTGAATTCTGCCACTACTTTATATTTAAATTATGGCTTGTGATATTGTGCAGTCAGCATGTGAAGACCTAACGTTTGAGAACAGTATGTATCTGCCCACTAGGGATGCAATGCTTATTATAGAGAATGTTATAGAGACCACAGTAGAGTCAGAAAACTTCATTAGTATGTTCATGTTTGGTCACATTGTCAGTATTTTGAACATGTCATTTTGTGTTTTGCCACTAGAGGGCCTCATTGTTCCCTTATGTTGTTTTCCATTTGTCTGTTAATAGTGTTATTGCTGCCACCTATGTCTCATTCACCCATGTGTATTTAAGTTGCCCTGTTCCTTAGTTTCTTTGCTTGGTGTTTAGTTGTGCTAACACCAGTCTCTCATGGTTCATGTAAGTAATGCTGTTCTTCTTGCCTGTTGCTTTTGAAATCTTTTTTGATTTTTCCCCCCTTTTTGAGGACATATTTCTGTTGGTTTTATTTTTGGAGAAGATTTTTTTGCATTTTGGACTTGCATATTGGATGATTTCTTTGAATACACTGCTGGAACTTTGTGGATAAAATTAGCATCTTTTTTTGCCTTTTTTGATTTGGATTCTCATTAAACACTGAAACTTTTAATGACCACTGAAGGTGGTGTTGTAGCACAGACATTTATTTTCTGTCCTATATCTTGAGACCTAGAGGTGCTACACTTAAAATACTCAAATGTTTGTTCTCTTCATTGGTCTACTTAAACTGGTGCTTGAAAGTTTTAGAATTTTCTATATATCTGCATAAATATGACAAAACATCATCAGATTTTCACACAAGTCCTAAACGTAGACAAAGAGAACACCATTAAACAAATGAGGAAAAAATACTATACTTGATCATTTATTTATTGAGGAAAATGATCCAATATTGCAAAAGCAGTTTAGCAGTTTATTTGAAGGTGAAATTAGAGTCTGGTATTTTCAGTCAATGGGATGACAATCAAGTGTAAGTGAGCACCCTGTTTTATTTAAATGACAGGGATCTATCAAATTCTGATTTTCCCAACATGTTTGTGGAAGTGTATCATGTAATAAACAAAGAAGACTCATGAGGACCTCAGAAAAAGACTTGGTGATGCTCATGAGGTTGTAAAAGGTTTCAAAACCAGCCCTAGAGGGGTTTGGACTCCACCAATCCACAGTCAGATAGATTGTTTACAAATGGAGGAAATTCAAAACTATTATTTCCCCTCTCCAGGAGTGCTTAACCAACAAATTTCACTCCAAGATGTGTAATAGACTGCAAGGTCACAAAGGAACCCAGGTAACTTCTAAGCAACTAAAGGCCTCTCTCACTTTGACTAATGTTCATGAGTCCACCATCAGGAGAACACTGAACAACAATGGTGGGCAGGGTTGCAAGAAGAAAGCCACTGCACTCCAAAAAGAACATTGCTGCCCATCTGCAGTTTGCTAAAGATCATGTGGACAAGCAGGAAGGCTATTGGAAAAATGTTTTGTGGACAGATGAGTCCAAAATGTCTGGGTCACACATGTCACCCTGTTCCCTGAGAAGGGAACGAGACGTTGCATTAGCTGAATGCTGTGGGAGCACCCTCGCACGTGACTGGTATCTGAAGCTTGTGTAAAATCATGACTAATTTATAGGCCTGCCGTGATCAGGTGATGTGGCAATTAAGCGTGTTGCTTGATATATAAACGACACCTCTGAACCGCGCCGTCAGCCTCTATTATCTGAAGCAAAGACACAATTCACAGGCATGCCCCAGTAAGCTACGCAATGTCTCGTTCCCTTCTTAGGGAACATGGTTACATGCTTAACCCAGACGTTCCTTTTCAAAGGGAACTTCACAGTACATTAGCTGAACACTGCGGGAATGAGGATACCCACTCCGTCATACTGAGGGTACGGCCTGTTCAAAAAGACCCAAGCCTGAGGGTCACTGCAAGACACTCAAGCCTGGGCAGGAATGTATATCCAAATTGTAAAATCAAATGAATGTGTGCAGCGTAGACCACCCTGTTAAGGCATACGCATCCTGTAAGGATACCCCTTTGGACAAAGCCTTCGAGGAGGCAACCCCGCTAGTGGAACAAGCCCTTATGCCCAGAGGTATAGTGAGACTGCGCGTCTCATAAGCTATAGAGATAGAGATAGCTTCCACTATCCAATTAGAGATGCACTGTATCAATGCAACATCACCTCTGCTGTCGCCGCCAAAGCAGACCAGCAGCTGCTCTGACTTACGCCACTGGCCGGAGCGGTGGACGTAAGTACAGAGAGCCCTTACTGAACACAGTCAGTGCAATTTCTCTTGTTCCGATATGAGTAACAGAGGAGGGAGAAAGCATGCAGCACCACAGGCTGGGCAGCAGATGTAGGCACTTTAGGAACATAATCTGGCCTAGGATACAGGGAGGCCTTGGTTAATCCAGGGGTAAAGTCAAGGCAAGAAGGGGCAACAGATAGCTTGTAGAGCTCCTACTCACTTGAGAGATGTCAGGGCCAGAAGAAGAGCTTCCTTTAGAGTCAGAAGCTTCTCAGAGGCTGACATCAAGGGCTAAAATGCGGCACCTGAAAGAACTTCCCAGACCACAGAAAGGTCCCAGGAAGGTATGCATGGTCTGCAGATGTGCCTCAGACGCCTGACACCACACATATCCCTCGAAGTTAGAGAATGTTGCCCCACAGAGGCTCCATCAATAGGGGCGTGGTTGTCTGAAATGGTGGCCACGTAGACCCTGATTGTAGGAGGAGCCAACCCTGCTGAGAAATGTCCTTGTAAGAACTCCAGGACTGTAGCTATTGCACAGTTCACTGGGTCTATCTGACGTTCCTCACACCATGAGACAAAAAGTTGCACTTGAGCGCATACAACTTCGTCGTGGATGCTATTCTACCGGGGGGGTCGAGCTCGGAATTGAACCCAGTAACCCTTTTCTATGCTAGACAGAACCCATGGAGACACATTTGGCAGTAGTTTCCATGCTGCCAGATGGTCTTTTAGTGATGTTAACTTTTCCACATTCTATTGGAGGGATAGCATCAGATTTTTGATGCCCTGTGACAGCTCGCTGACCAGTGAACACTGAAAAGTTGGGACAGCCTTGGCTAGGGGAGGCCCTACAGTAGCACTGGGGGCTAACTGCCCTAACAACCTCATGTCCCCTGATATGTCCCTACACAGCCCCTCAGGACCGCTTCTCTGTCTGCTTCCCTTTTTGACCATTCTCAGATCAGGCCTAATAGCAGGCCGCGACTGTGGCCGCCTGGTTCCACTGGCTATCTGCAGTGGTTGGCGGGCTGCCGTACTCACCTTCTGGCCTCCTCGCACTAGCGCTGGCCCAGGCTCCACTCGTGGGCACCCGGGTGAACTCGACACAACAGGGAAGGAACTGGCTGAATGCCGCCGTATGTCAAGCTCACTCAACAGGTCTGCTTGGTAGGCCTGCAACACTGTCATTGTCTGCAGTGATCCACAAGCAAGACCCACTACTGCATAGGCCTTGCCCACCAATGCTATGGTGCCTTACATGGCTTGGATGGCAAAGCCAGCCCCCCTAAATTATCTGCCGTCGATGGAGAGAAGTAGCTCGCAAGCACCTCCTCCAGCTTCAGCATTACTAAATAGCCATGCCGTTCATTCCCCACGATAGCCGAATAATCTGACATTGCGGGGTTATAAATACAGCTTATGCATGGTTTTCCCCCAGAAGCCTGATATTTTGTCATGCACTTCTGGAAAAAAGGGAAGTTTTCTGCAGTGTGAGGGATTTACTTTCACTGGGGAGAAAAAATCTCATCCAGTCTTTAAGCAGCTCTTTATATGCTGCTCTCAGTTTTTAGCACACCCTTCTGGCTCCTCGGAGTCACAGAGGTATTATTATTTTTATGTGTGGGGGGGTTTTTTTGGCTTTCCATAGCGGAAGAAGGTGTCACGATGCGTGGTCCAAAATCCAGCGGAGAGCCAGACCCGGAAGACCGAGCAAGAGATAGAGCAGCGCTTGTCTCCAGCTCCTTCTTCCAGATCCATACGAGATCCCTGGGACCTGAGGTGGCTAGTTTCGCGAGGCTCTGAAACCCAACTCGTTTCGGCTTCCGAGAAGAGAGTGACTCGTGAGTGGAGCTGCCTAATGTAAGGCGTTACAATGCGCACAGTCAGACCTCTCGAGGGCTGCCGTGGCGTGCTCATCCCTAGACACTTCACACAGAAAGTGTGCACGCCTCCCCTTGATGAAACAGAAGCAAGGCATTCCTGAATTTTTCTCTCTCGCTCACTCTTTTTTCAAAGGGATTGAAAAGTCAAGAGATTTTCAGAAAAGATAGAGACACAAACATGCAGTCTCGCTGAAGATAATAAAGCTGATGGTGTACCCTCAGTATGACAGAGTGGGTATTCTTGTTCTTTCAGCGTTCAACTAACACAACGTGAAGTTCCCTTTGAAAGGGAACATCTGGGTTAATCATGTAACCCTGTTCCCTGAGAAGGGAATGAGACGCTGTGTAGCTTTAATTGCCACGTCACCTGATCATGGCAGGCCTATAAATTAGGCATGATTTTACACAAGCTTCAGATACCAGTTATGTGCGAGGGTGCTCCCGCAGCGTTCAGCTAACACAACGTGAAGTTCCCTTCGAAAGGGAATAGAACTTTTTGATTTGAATGAGAAAGGAAAACACTGCATTCCAGCATTCCAACCTTATCCCATCTGTGAAACATGGCAGTGGTAGTGGTAGTGTTTGGGCCTATTTTGCTGCATCTGGGCTATGATAGAACATGAGCATTGATGGAACAATGAATTCTGAAATACCAGCAAATTCTAAAGGAAAATGTGAGAACAACTGTCTGTGAACTAAATCTCAAGATAAAGTGGGTCATGCTATAAGACAATGACCCTAAGAACACAAGTCATTCTATCAAAAATGGTTAAAGAAGAAGAAAGTTAATGTTTTGGAATGGCCAAGTCAGCATCCTGACCTTAATCTAATAGAAATGTTGTGGAAGGACCTGAAGAAAGCAGTTTATTTGAGGAAAGCCACATCCAAGAGTTGAAACTGTTCTGTACTGAGGAATGGGTTAAAATTCATCCAAGCTCATGTGGTTATTTGATGAACAGTTACCAGAAACATTTAGTTGCACTTATTACTGCACAAAGGGGTCACACCAGATAAAGAAAACAAAGGTTCATAAACATTTGTCACTCACAGATATGCTATGTTGGATAATTTTCCTCAAAATATAAATGACCCGGTATAATATTTTTGTCTCATTTGTTCTCTATCTACTTGTCTACTTACATATTCATGTAGAAATATAGAAAACTATAAAGGGTTCAAAACTTTCAAGCAGCAGTCCACATAATGTTTGAGGCAATGTTTGCTAAGTCTGTGTGGATCCCACAGATCACTGCTTGAGGCTATATTTAGGGGTCCAAATACAAAGAGTGAGAGTAAACAAAACATGCTAATGCTTTGAAGGATGTGAACTGGAACGGAGTAATGTTAGTCAATTGCAAATCTGTTTTTAGAGGATTTAAACCTAACATGGTGAACAAATTATATTATAGAATTCAGGCAATTTTACTGGGGTTATCTCATACAGTGTGGCAAGTAATAATTTGGAAAGACCTTTGTAATATCACAGTCTAAAACTGGATTTAAAGAGAAACAAATCAGAAAATGAATCACATGTAAATGAATCACATGAATATGAATCATACAAATATGAATCACATGAAATGAATCACATGAAAATGAATCAAATGTAAATGAATCACATGTAAATGTATCATATGAAAATAAATAAATAAATAAATAAATAAATAAATAGGAGAGTTTATGTAGGAAGTTTGGGATAAAATAAGGTATTAAGTATATAAACTAATGAATTGTCATGTATCAGAGAAGGAACTCTGAACTACAGTTCCCAGCAGCCACTGCACCTCACTACATCAGTCACATGACCACCTGCAGCTGAATAGTTCTTGTTAAAGAACACTCGTGTACATAGCCACAGTTTGCTCTGCACTCGTTGTCTTACGTTTGTCTTTCTTTGCCATTGTCAGTGTTGCTGCGTTTATGGTCTTTGGTTTATGATTAGTATTTGCTTTACAGTTTTGCTGCTGATTCATAGTTCTTGTTTTGTGTTTGGTTGTGCTATTAATTAAAGTAAATCTGCACTCGTGTCCGTCTCCAAATCATGACATGAATAAAATATAGATAATTAATATTGAAGAGTTTAGTGAAATGTTCCAATCGTTTTTACATTAGACGATATGGTGCTTGCATAAAAAGCACCAGCACAAAAATGAGGAAGTTCTGAAAGATGCACTGTTAACATAAGAACGCACAGAAGAGCCTCCTGACTGATGCACTGTTTAAGAGAGAAGCACCCAGGTGCAGGTGAAAAGTTCACACACACACAGAGGAAATTTAAGTTATTAACAGAATATATCCAAAAACATTTAACATTAACAAAAAGAGAAACATTATTCTTTGCTTTTATAGAATAAAGTTTCACAGATTGTGTCTAGGGAACATTATTATTATTATTATTATTATTATTATTATTATTATTATTAACACAAAGCCATTTTGAAGTTTGCAATGCACTTAGTCGCAGGAAGCAGTATCCCTTGAGCTGACGCTATCTTTTCTAAATTTCTAAATTTCTATACTTTAAAAATATATATTTTTTATGTGCATGTGCAGCAGTAAAAGACCTTGGTGTGATTATTGACTCCAGTGTTTCATTTGACGCTCTTGTAGATAATATTACTAGATATCCTTCTTTCATCTCAGAAATATTGCTACGATAAGAAATATAATGTCACTACATGATGGAGAAATATTTGTTCATGCTTTCGTCACCTCTAGACTAGATTATTGTAATGCCTTACTATCTGGATGTTCCAGTAGGAGCATAAACAAGCTCCAGTTAGACCAGAATGCAGCTGCTAGAGTACTTACTAGAACTAGAAGATATGACCATATCACCCCTAACTTATCCACACTGCACTGGCTCCCAGTGAAATCTTGCATTGATTATCAAATACTACTATTGACCTATAAAGCACTAAATGGTCTCGTGCCACAGTATCTAAGCGAACTTTTGGTTTTCTATGATCTGCCATGCCTACTTGGATCAAAAGGTGTAGGCTATTTGTAGGTACCTCGATTAGCAAAAGCTACAGCAGGGTGAAGAGCTTTCTCAGTTATGGAACAGCCTTCCAATTAGTGGTTGGGAGTCAGACACAGTCTCAGTGTTTAAGTCTAGGCTGAAAACGTATTTGTTTACTCAAGCTTACCATGAATAGACTTTCTTTTACACAAAGCACAGTCTTACCTAACAATCTCTCCCTCTCCCTCTCTCCTTCTGTCAAGCTACACATGATGTTATAGAGATGCTAGTGATCCTGGCCCTTTCTTCTCTCTGGACCTGCGTGATCCGTTCAGATGCCCTGCCTCTGGATGGAGCTCTCATCAACTCCAATTCCACATGGACATTCTCATTGTGGTTGCTGGTACTATGGTTGCCTCTAAGGCTCCGGGACTGCAATTACCACATGCAGTTTTGCACTCAGGTCGTCTTTGAACAGTGGACTAGTTCAAAAAACAGACTTAATATAAAACTCAAAATGAACTTTCCTTTGCTTTTACACTATCCGTTGTTACCCAGATGAGGATGGGTTCCCTTCAGAGTCTGGTTCCTCTCAAGGTTTCTTCCTCAAGTTTTTCCTTGCCACCGTCACCACTGGCTTGCTCAATTGGGATTAGTCCACACACTTACAATTTGTATCCTATATTTATATATTTCTGTAAAGCTGCTTTGAGACAATGACCGTTGTAAAAAGCGCTATACAAATAAAATTTAATTGAACTTCGGTGCAACCGAGACAGAGGGTGTCTGGGAAAAGTGTGAGAGGGGGTGTTGTGGATAAAAAATGAAGGAAACAAAACACAAGGGAAAACGAGGGATACAGAAAATATGTTTTATTAAGAATAAGTAGGACTAGTAGGCGTGTAGTCTGTTGGAGAAGCAGAGCAGAAAGGGGAGAAAGGCTGATGGTATGGGGTGCGCCCCGGAGATGGAGTAGGTCTCAGCGGGGTATCAGAATAATCAGGACTGGACGGGGTAGAGGGCGGGGAGAAGTTGGATTCAGGATCGGAGCGAACCATGTCATCATCGTCCTCGGGGTATTCAGAGGAATGGTCAGAGGGCACGTAAGAGGGGAAATCTGTCTGAGTTGAAACATCAACGCCAATCGTAGCTGGACTGAGCCTGTATCTTAGAGGGGGTGGAAAAGTTGAGGTCTCGGCTGGGGTACGTAGAACATCGATCAAGAGAGCCAAGTCCACGAATAAGTGAGACAGCTGGTAGCGTGTGTTCAGGTCTAGACCCTCCAAGCCTTCTAAGGATGAGAGCAGAAAGCCGAATCCACTGTTACTAGCTACACATGGACAAAAACATAGAGAAGATTAAAAAAAAAAGGAGGGAGATGGAACTGGTTAATCAGGCCCAACAGATATGTATGCACGACTAAAAATATAGGCAACATATGGCCAGTGATAATTACATGACCCACTGTAAGGCGAGCCGTATGGACTATTTCAGTTACACACACATAGAAGAGCAAAAAGTCACAAGGACAGAAAAGGTCACTTAAAGCATAACCAGTGTTCAACAAGAAAAAAACGTACTAATGGTTGTAAAGACCTCTGAATTGTAGTTTTAAGTAAGAACTCACCCATGGTAGATTTATATCAGAGATATGTCACCTAGGTCCTCTCCCAGGCAAAGTCAGGTGAGAATGATGAAGAAAAGAAGTAGTTGGTTTTTAAAAACCTAAACCGACGCTAGGGCAATTCTAAGGGTATTGAGGAATGTTTAAAGGAAGAACATAATGGTTGTCAAAATAATGTCCGGTGTAAACTTAATGGTTGTTGAAATTGATGAAAATGAGGACATAATGGGCATTGGGATGTAAATATGGTTATACCTATTGGTATTAAAAATAGACATGGAGGGCGGAGACTCATAGCACAACACTGTATAAAAAGGGGGGCCCCACTCTAGGGTTTTCAGATCACTTTTGGGACATCTCAAACGGTGTGGATCTCGTGTGGTGGAACAATAAACTTGGACCTTTGCTTTTTCTCACTCTCTGGTTCTGTGTGGTACTTTACTCTTCCAAAAGTCAGCTAGTTGATGTAAGTACGTCTAAATCTTCAGTAAATTTATAACTGTAACTCTGTAGTGGATGGAAAATTGATCCACATGGGTTTGGGTGTATCAACTATCTTGGAAGGTCCACTGTTCACCTTGGAAGGCCCAGGTTTGATGTTTGACTATATGTCTAAGTTTGAAGAATGCGTAAAATATAGAATAAGTTACAAGCACAAGTCTGACCCTACCAAGGGTCAGACAAGGAGCAAAGATGGATGAGATGGCCAATTAAAAAAGGAACAACTGTACTGTGCAGATAAGCATTAGAATGCTCACTCATCCCTGACAAGAGAAAAGTCTGTTGCTCATCCAAGGTAGAAATGGATCAAAAGTAGATAAGGAAGTAACTGCTAGAAAAGATAATAGACCTTACAGTATAACTGTCAAAAATAATAATGTAAATAATGTTGCAAGAAAAAGAGATAAGGAAAAGTTTAGGCATTAAAATAGAAAACTCAAGACTACTTAGAGATACATAATGAAGAAACATGTGTGGATGGTTAAAGTTGATTAAGAAGAATATGCATGAAATGTATATAAAGAGATTGTAAGCCAGTGAAGCTTTGCTGCAAATTACATCTTCATGTGACATGCATCCCTGGTACCAGAGGTTTTGTTTGCTGATTGCTAATAAACCTACTTTTTCTGAATCCAGTCTTCGTGAGTTTGGCTGTTTTATTCTTCTTGAGTGTAAGACAGATCTTCTAATTAGTTTATAGTTTGAATCTGTGAGCTAGCAGGGTCAATGTAGGTTGGAGAAGTGTAATATCCTACACTGTTTTGGCGAGGCAGCTAGGAGGGTTCAACGGGTACCTGTTGTGGATAAAAAATGTCATAAAATAAACATAAGGGAGACCTAGCATCCAGCAAAGGGGAGAAGAAGAAAAGACGGGCACCTAGACACATAGAAGCGGGATTAGGCGGACATTGACAAATTGGAATTACACTTTAAAGATCTTTAAGAGCAGTAGTAGTCAAAAAAGTCAAAAAGAGGTATACGAGCTGAGCTGAGGAGGGCTAATACACACACACACACACGCTCGTACAGTCAAGGGCGGGCAAGTAGACACAACATACACACACACTCTCTCTTTCTCATACACACACATGAATAACTTTAATAATATCTTATAGTAATAGAGAAACTCTCTATAAAAAAACAGAATAGTAGGATATGCAGGACAGTAGAACTGTAATGATATTAAGAAGTTGGAAGTACAGTAAACCGCTTTTTAAGTAGTATAAATATATATAAAATAAGAAATATAGTGCAAATATGAAAATAAATTCTAAACTAGAAATACAGGAAAATGTAAACTTACTCATGACTCAAATGGTGAGGGTTCTTGTCTCGCAAGGAAGGCCTTAATTTTAAGAAAGAACCATGAGGAGCCATTTATAAGGGTGGCTGAGTCAAGCTGCCCCCCAACCCCGCGAGATAACAGTAAGACCAAGGTCACTCTAGATTGTTTAGTCTTGTCCACTTTCTATTTTACGGGTTATTCAAACTCTCTGGTTTCGATTCCCTAGGTAAATGAAAAACGAAGTTTCTGATGCCCTAGGTAAATGAAAACTCTGGTTTCTGATTCTCTGTGTAATTCAAAACTCTGGGTTTTTATTTTCTGGGTTATTAGAAATGCCTGGGTTCTGATTTTATGTGTAAATTAAAACCCCTGGTTTCAATTCTATGTGTAAGTGAAATAGCCCTTTTCTGGAACATAAGAGTAAGGTAAATGAGCTCTTTTTTAACCCTATTGGTAGTGAGATCATAGTCTTCTTGAAACATCTGGGTTATTTAGTGTGTAAATACAGTATAAATACTGGAGCTTAAGCTCAGGGTATTGGGATCACTTCTGAGAATTCTTATCGGTGTGGATCTCGTGTGGTGGAATGGAACAATAAAGCTGGACCCTTGCTTCTTCTCACTCACGGCTGGTGAATTTTTTTCTATCTCCAACTGGGCTCAGAGGTAGATGTGAGTATTGGCTTCTATGTTGAATTTTAAGTGTTTTTGGGTAATAGGCTAAATTTGAGCCAACATTTGGCGACCCAGATGGGACTGGGCTAAGATCTATATGTCTGGAATCTCTCCCGTGGGACTTCGCTTTCTAAGCAACAGACAGGCCGTATAGGAAAAGGCATTGCAGACGCCTGTTATTTCAAAGCTCTGTTTTAGTGGTCTGTTGTTACGATTGGGAAGCCCCGGGGTGGGAAGAAAGACTAAGTGGGTCTCCAAAAGAACCTTGAGTGAGTGAGAAGAGGTAAGAGAAGTGTAGATTGTAGAAGATTGTACGTTTTGTAATTGTATAAGGTTCATAAGACTGTGTAATGAAATTGTATATGTGTTGTGTGAGTGAAAGTCCTGCAATACCGCTGGAGGAAGGGAAAAAAGGTAGAAAAAAGGTAGAAAAAAGAGAAGAGAAATAGAGAAATACTCCAGGGCTGGGATAGAAAGCAGGTGGAAAAGGAGGCCTCAGACCCCAGATACCGGCTACTAGACTAGACTAGCAGACTAGTGGCGGCTGCATTGGTGGGGACCCCTAATACCGCTGGAAAAAGATAGATAAAAAGATTAGATAAAAGATAGATAGATAGATAGATTAGATTCCAGGGCTGGATAGAGAGGGGAAATAAATCCTGGGGCCCAGGTCCGGGTCGTGCTATACAGCGTGCCCGGTGTATGAATGGAATGTGTACTAACAAATGTGTGTGCTTATAATATATGTGCTTATAATATGAGGGCGGTGTGAGAGCGTGTAAGTTTTGGAGACAGGGAAAAAATGTATTTATTAGTGCTCTGAACATGAGCTCCATACATAAAGAGATATGTGTGTTGGATAAGTTGGATAAGATTTAGAGAAAAGAAAATTTTTTTTTGGAGAAAGTTGGATTTAATTTGTATGACTGTAAGCTTCATGCATACGGAGCTGGTATGGAGGTGCTTTATACTTTGAAAACTTCATGTAGTAACATAAATAAGTGTAATAATGTGGAATACAATGTGTGTATGTGAGCTTGCCGGCGTTGTTGATAGAAAGGGGTGTATGTGTGTGTTCCTATCTGTTCTTATCTGCGCAAGCAGGCCTGCCGTCTGTGTGGAAAGAAAAAAGGAAAAGAAGAAAAATGTGTGTGTGTGCGCACTTCAGATTGAGCTGAGTAACATAGAACAGTGTGAGTTTTTTGTTTTAAAAATTTGTTTTAATGTTTTGAATCTGGTACGGACTTTCTGTGGGCTGTGTGTATTATAATTTTATTGGTATCAATAACTGCTGTGTGAGTGTTTTAAAAATTGGGGGAGCATGCAAGAACATTGTAAATATTTTAGGCATCTGTCAGACTGCCCATTGTGTGAATAAGAACTTCTAGACCAGTAATATATAACAAAATTGTTGAGAAATCAGTGAGTCAGTCCATTGGGACCTTTCCTTTATATTCCATAAATTATGAAGGTGTTGTTCAGTTAAATGACAGATAATAATACAATTTAATTTTTGTTTAATTACCCAAAATTGGGTAATATTGAATAGGTAAATATTATGTCTAAGAATATTGTAAACATGTAAGAATTGCCGGACTGGCCGTTGTGTGAAGCTGTGTGAAACAGTTAAACTTAAGATTTATAAGATTAATTGAAGCATTTACTTAATTAATTAATCGTCATAAGTAAATTGATTGAATGTATGTACTCTGAGTGTATGTGAGTCCCTAGGGAGGCTGGCTGGGCCGAGTACGGATGGAAGGGAAAAGCGGGCATAAATCGGTACGAGATAGGCTAAGCAGGCTGGAACAGCAGGACAAGGTAAGAGGAAAACATTTGGCTGTGAGGGATAACTTAGTGGATTTAGGGGGCATGTACAACAGACTCTAAGGGCTGAGAGGTGTGAGACACGGCCAGAGTTATGGCTGAAGGTAAGAAAAAGATGAGCCCGATAGAGAGGGTGATAAGCAAACACTGCACAGATGAGAAAGACATTAGGCATTATTGTAAAAAATGGAGTGAGAAGACTAGTGGTGAGTGGAAATGGCCCGAGGAAGGTACTTTTGATGAACAGCTATGCCAGATAATGAAAGAGAGATTAGCTGTATGGAATGAACAGAAAAAAGGCTTGAGATTGAGGGAGAAATATGTGAAGACAGAGAAGATAGTGGACTGGTTTGAGGAGGCAGGGAAAGAGGAGAAGGAGAAGGATAGACGGCAGAGAGAACGAGCAGAGGCGGTGATACGGAAGAAAGAAGAAAAGGAAGCAAGCCTAGGAAAAAAGATAAAAGAGGCCGTTCAGAAGGAATGGGCCGAGGCCCCGCCCTCATATAACCCTCAGTACCATCCTCCAGCGAGGCCTGTCGGAAGTGCCCCACCTGCCGGGCTCTACATGATGCAAGACCTGGAAGACAGAGAAGATGAATGGAAGGAAACTGAGGTGGACATACAGGGAACATTCACCGGATACCAGAGAATGAGGCATCGCATGCGGGAGGATGGAGAACCTATCAAAATGGAAGAAGGAGCTGCCGAATACGAGGATAGAACCCCGGTCGAGAGCGAAAGCCCACGGCTGGACCTCCCACAGGTAGGCAACAAAGAGAGGGACAGGGAACTACAGGAGTATATGAAAGACTGGACCCACACTCGGTGGCCGGAGCACGGGGAGATTCCCCCCAGCACTAGCACCCCGAGGCCAGGGTCACTGCCGAGGGTACACAAGCAAAAAGACAAGAGACTGGGGGAAATACAGGAGCAGGAGGGGCATGGGACCAGGGGCAATCAAGAAGGTCGTAGGAGCGAGAGAGGGCACGAGGGTGGAAACAGAGCACGAGGGGCTCCACATACCACAGGAGGAGGAAAAAGTGAGCCGAGAGACAATGTGGGGCGGGTGGTCCGTATAGAGGGGGATGTGGTGCTCTCCCCATATGCTATCGAGGAGGATAAGGAATTGGAGGGCAGGATTCAACGGCTAGAGGACGGGATATCATACGGCGTGGGTAAAATGGATGAATTGAAAAATCTCGCAGGTCAAGCGTTCCAAATGGCGACTGCTGTGAAAAATAAGTATGCGCACAAGCCCCGTTTGGGAGAGTCAAAATCACAGAGGTCGAGAAGAGCACTGAACCAGTCAGCAGGGAAACATGTGAAGAGCCTGAGTAAGGCCTCAAAAGTCCTAATATATCACAAGCAGAAGAAGAAGCAAGTGAGTTCAGACATGGATCTGGACGAACAAGTGGGGACTGAGAGCGAGGGGACTGACACAGACAACGAAGGAAAAGTTGAACAAGACATCAGTGAGGAGGAAGACTTGGAGCCTAGAGGAGCTAGATCACTACGGAGCAGGGCAAGCCTGAAGCCCCCAGTGAGATTCGAACCTGGTATCACAGCATACTTGGCGCATGCCCGCTCCCAGTCGGAGCCCAGCCTTACTCAGGTTGGGGGGTCACCCCCAGGTCAGATGATGCCCCTCATGGTTAAAGGAAAAGCCCTACATTATGCACCCTGGAATTTCATGGACCTAACGGGCCTGATCCAACGACTACCCAACATGTGTGAAGGGGGGCAGAAATGGATTAGAAATGGATCAGAAATGGATTGTTTGAGGAAAAAACATCAGGACAGCACCTGGCGATAGGCGATATCAAAGCCATTCTCTGCCAAACAGTGGGCAAGGGACGGGCTGAAGAAATTTTCGATGGGGCAGAACACAGGGATTTGATAGACGACCCCAAGGCTGATGCCATCCCGTTTGGCCTGTACCGACAAGAAATATGGGATGCTGTGAGGAGTATGTTTCCGGCTAAGATGGACCCTGGGAAGCTCGAAAATATAAAACTGAAAGACGAAGAAAACGTGATAACCTTCATACAAAAGTTTCAAGATAAATGGAGGGATGAAACGGGTGCCAAATGGGACGATTCAGTGGCAAGTGTGGGACTGTTCAAACTGCTATTGAAGAAGGCTCTCCCTGGGGAGGTACAGAAGAAGTTAGAGGAAGTGGTGGGGCTCAACTCAATGGAATGGGCTTCATTTCTGGGACATGTGACCCATCACGTGGAGCAACACAGAAAGCTGAAAAAAGAAGCTAAAGATGCTACTGAAACCCTAATGAGCCAACTCTGTAAGGCACAGCTCGGCGAACTGACCAGGACTAAACAGGAAGAGAAGGAACGGAGGAGGGAGCACATTAAACAAGCGGCAGTAATGGTGCCCCATCCACAAGCGTCAGCCCCAGCACAGGCTGACCCTATGCTGTTGGCCAGTGGATACCAGGCCCACCCACAACAGCAAGTCCCACACATAACTACTATGCTGCACCCCGCCCAGATGGATTACATATATCATATGAGGGCCCCCATGCACCCGGGAATGCCACCTGCCTGGGGGAGGGGACGAGGATACGGACGGGGTCGAGTTTTGCCAAGACCAGATATGGCAACTGAAGGGTGTTGGGGATGCGGTGATCCTAGCCACTTCAGGAGAAATTGTCCACGTGTCCCACGACCAACTTGGGGAGACCGCGTGGATAGGGCTGAAAGAAGAGGTCAGGTGCTTGGACCGAGAGCGCCGGAGAGCTATGGAATGCCACCTCGGTGTCAACCGCTACCCCCAGTACGCCAAGGTGGCCCCATGTATGGCCCCTATGGGGAGCCGGGACCCAGCCAGAGTTGAGGAGGCCTAGAGAAGCCGGGGGGGGGGAGCTCATGCAGTCCGTCACCACACTGCACCCAGAACAAGAGCCAACTGTTACAGTGACGATCGGAATCACCTTGCAAGCGCCTTTTATGATCGACACTGGAGCTACATATTCAAGTATAGGGAAAGAAGGTTCACAGCTCCCCCTCACCTGTAAGGCTATTCAAACTATGGGCTTCTCAGGAAAAATACAGACCTTACGATTCACCGAGCCTCAAGAACTAACTCTGCATGGCGTGACAATACAAGCACCCCTGTTATATTCGCCAGGAGCGCCTGTTAACCTACTGGGACGTGATGCCCTGTGTAAGTTGGGAGCTCAGATACAGTGCGAGGCGACTGGGATTTGGGTGACTTTCCCCAAATCAATATCCACACAATTCCTATTGTTGCACGAGCCACCTAGCACCGCCCGTAATGTGAGGATGGTATACTGGCTAGAGATGTCCGATCCAGCTAACTCAGAACTCTGGCACAGATACGCAGAATGGAAACCATGGTTACAGTACATGCGGCCCGATTGCACAGAAGTGGAGGCCCCTTTATATTGCACTATTAAAAATGATGACGGTGGACGAGACCAGGAATATGCTCAGCTTTGGGAGGACATGGAACAGGGACAAGTAATGGACATTAAAACCATGGAAATAATAAGCGGCCCACAGGGAGTGGCGGCTATGATAAAGCTCCCAGATAGAATCACTAACTGGTATCAGCTGGAAGGGACAGCGCCCCATGTCACACTCATGGTCACCAAAGGCCTGGAACGGGAAGATGTAGAGCCAATGATAGGGCAGGCAAAAGAAGTAAAAGAGTGGAAGCAAACTACCAATCCATCGTTGCACAAGTCGCCTGATGGAAAGTTTGTGCGAATCTCAGTAACAGCAATTGATACCGCCGTGGCCACTAGTGTCTGCATATGCACGAGCACGGACCGGAGTGGTTTACAAATGGCAGTTAAGGCAGCAAAAGATCAGGACAATGAGGAAATACTGAAAACTATTCCAGAACAGCTATGGACAAAACATCCGACTGACGTAGGGTTGGTTAAATCTGCCGACCTAGCTCAGATTAAGGTAAAAGAGAATGCAAGGTTGCCCTACCAGAAACAGTATCCGTTGTCAGTGCAAGCTAGAGAAGGCATATGGCCCACAATACACGGATTGGTAGAGGCCGGAGTACTAATCTCCACGCGAAGTCAGTGCAATACCCCCATTTTTCCAGTTAGAAAACCTGACTCAGAGAAGTGGAGGCTAGTACATGATTTGCGTGCTTTAACCAAATTGTGATACCGGAAACACCAGTAGTGCCAGACCCACACACCCTATTGTCGAACATTCCAGAAGGGACCAAATGGTATACTGTCATAGATTTATGCTCAGCATTTTTTAGCGTGCCACTGCACCCAGACTCACAGCATTTGTTTGCTTTCACATACGAAGGGCAGCAGTACACATACACTAGACTTCCGCAGGGATACTGTGAAAGCCCATCCATATTTAATCAGGTACTGGCTCAAGACCTCTCAGCCCTGGAGTGCCGTAGCACCATCTTGCAATATGTCGACGACCTTTTGATTTGTAGTGCGTCCAAAGAGCAATGCCAGCACGACTCTCTAAAGGTTCTAAGAATGTTGGCCGAAAATGGCCACAAAGTAAGTAAAGAAAAGTTGCAATTTTGTAGACAAAAAGTGGAATACCTAGGTCGTGTGTTAGAGGGAGAAAGCCGTACTATAGCGCCAAAGCATGTAGAGGCCATACGCAAGGCCCCACAGCCAACCACCGTGCGACAGATGTTGGCGTTTCTAGGAATGGAGGGTTCAGTCGCCCATGGATATGTGAGTTCGCGCTAAGGGTCCAACCATTACGGGATATGATTAAGGCAGCAGACCAATCACAGCCAAATGCCCCCCTCGTCTGGACTCCTGAAGCTCTAGCTGCACTCGCAGATATTAAAATGGCCTTAATGACCGCTCCTGCATTGGCTAACCCAGATTATAGCAAACCGTTTCACCTCTATGTATCCGAAAGAAAGGGGTACGCATCGGCTGTCCTAACTCAGCAGCAACAAGGGATGGGAAAACAGGCCATCGCCTATTACAGCACGGCTCTCGATAACATGGAAAAAGGGATGCCCCCCTGTTATCGATCTTTGGCAGCGGCCGCATTTGCATATCAGAAAGCGTCCTCAATCACCATGGGGCACCCAGTTACATTATATACGACCCATGCACTGCATGCGCTCCTAACGAGTCAGACCTTTGTGATAATGAACTCCCGTCGAACAGGATATGACTCCATTCTGTCAGCCCCGGAGCTCACCATAGAACGGTGCACCACGGTGAATCCGGCCGATAAACTGGTAACCCCGATAGATGATGTACCCCATGAGTGCGTAGCGGAATCAGAGATATTTTTGAAAGCGCGTTCAGATTTGGAGAACTGCCCTATTGATAATGCTAAGCATACGTATTTTGTGGACGGTTCCTGTTATCGCACTGATACGGGCAATAAGGCTGGGTTGGCAGTAGTAGAAGCACGACGAAACCCAGCGACGTTTGAGGTAGTGATGAGTGTTCCGCTCCCCCAACCCTGCTCGGCCCAGCTAGCTGAACTACGGGCGTTGACAGCTGCATGTAATTTGGGCCGTAATGAGAGTTGCACTATATATACGGACTCAGCCTATGCTCATGGAGTCTGCCATGTGTTTGGACCAATCTGGGCTCAAAGGGGATTCCAGCGGGCAGATGGGTCAGCCGTGACCCACGGGGAAGCGATTTCAGATTTACTATATGCTATGACATTGCCCACAAAATTAGCTGTAGTGAAATGCAGGGCACATAGGACCGATGACTCCTTTATCACTAAAGGGAACTCACTGGCGGATGAGGCAGCTAAGAAAGCTGCCGTAGGGCCGGGGCAGATGATGGCCCTAACTCAGCCTGGGGAAAGTCCGATGCGGCATCCGCAGGTAGACAATGTGGCCCACTTGGTGGAGCTGCAGAACACCGCAGGTGTGGCTGAAGTATCAGCGTGGATAAAACGGGGGGTGAGAAAAGAGGCGGGTACTGGATTATGGCGCAGCATAGAAGGATTGTGTATAGCCCCAGCCTGTTACCTCCCGCTCTTGATCAAAGAAGCCCATGGCTTGGATCACGCCCATAGGACCGAAACTATCCGAAAAATCCGTCAGGAATGGTGGTCCCCATTTCTGGCCAGTATGGTGGACTATGCGTTGAAAAGATGTGAAGTGTGTATCAAGAACAATGTGCGAAAGAACTTCACTGCTCCTTTAGGACATATTCCCCCGCCGACGGGGCCGTTCCGGCATATAATGATGGATTATGTAGACATGGGAGCAGACAACCGGAAAGAAGGGAAGCGCTACATTCTAGTAATAGTAGACTGCTTCAGCAGGTGGGTGGAGGCAGCTGCAACTTCCAAGGAAGATGCGAGGGCCGCGGCTAAATTGTTATGTCGCGAGGTGATTCCCCGGTTCGGTATTCCAGATTTTCTGAGTTCGGACAACGGCACCCACTTTGTGAATAACATCATTGACAATGTGGCATCTGCCTTGGGGATAGATCATAAGCTAGGCTGTGTATATCATCCTCAATCCCAGGGCATGGTAGAACGAGTGAACGGTACCCTAGTTAATAAACTGGCAAAAATATGCGAGAGCTCTCGCCTGAACTGGGTACAGGCCTTACCACTGGCATTGATGAAGATGCGTTCACAGACCAATCGTATGACGCACTTGACTCCTCATGAAATGCTTACTGGGCGCCCAATGCCCACCCGAGCGTTCACCCGAGGACCGTGGGGACTCCTGAAGCTCCCACCCGAGGGGCGTTCACCCGAGGTCCATACACAGGGCCGTCTTTGGCACAATTGGAGGACGAAATGCAGGATTATGTGCGAACCCTCACCAAAATCCATAGACATTTGTATTCACAGGTTCGTGAGGCAGTCCATGGAGAGAACGAGGTACGGGAGGACGTGCGCCTAGTGGCACTGGGGGACCAGGTATACATTCGTGTTTTCAAGAGAAAGAGCCCCCTTGCGGGACGTCGGGAAGGACCGTTCACCGTGGTTGCTGCAACCCCCACGGCTGTGAAAGTAGAGGGGAGGAATTACTGGTATCACTTGAACCACTGCAGCAGCGCCGAACCAGGTAAGGGACCGCTACTGCAAGACACTACCGACGAACAACCATCGACCTCAAGACTAGTCAGTACAAGGAAGCCCATTGGGGCAGTGGTGTTCACTGATAGTGACAGTGATTCGGGTGCATCCCTGAGCCCTGCCTACGGCACTGGAGCCCAGACTAAGCGGCGGGCTGTTGAAAAACTAGATAAACTGTCTCAGTCTGATGCCAGTAGTCCTACCGTTCTCACGCCCCGAGTAGAAGTGACGGGTGTAGTTACCAGCCCACAGGAAGTTGTAACCCCAACAACGGAGGATTTTCTGTCTACGTTTGCCACTCTCTGTCAGGACCTTGACGACCCCGCTTTGCCTCTGAGCCTAATCGACTCAGATACACTACAGTCTCTAGCAGCGCAGTTGAACTTACCTGAGCTTACTCCTGAACTTCAGTCTCCGCATGAATCCTTGCGCACTCCCCTACCACCGGTTCCGGAGGGGACCGGTGGGACGAGCTCCACAGAATAGTAGCACGTATGTGGGTAGAGTGATTTTTACAGCAGGGCTAATAGCACTCTTTTTCTTTTTCTACGACCCAATGTTTAAAAGGACTATTCATACCTTCAATAATGCCCTGGATTCCTATCATACGTTACGCCCACTAGTGGCTGCTACTTCCCGCACAGCCCCCTATCCCCGTATTAGGCATGTTCGATCCTGGACAGCCCCTGGCTCAACTATAGGTTCCCGTAGCTCGATGTGCGCGTTAGCTCTCCTTAGACTCGCCCATGAAGAGTCCCTGATTGGGAGAAGTCCCTATTTGGCCTCATTCACTTTCTCCCAAGCTCGGTCTGTGGAGATTCGCGTAGGACATCTTAGAATTACTGGTAGGGCACGGACGAGTAAGTGCTCCTTCGAGCTGCCCACGATTGGCCCCCTGTGGCTACCGTTCCTTTGCTCGGCTACGGCGTGTTCTTACCATGATAGTACAGGGTCACCCTTTGCATCCCGGGCTCTCCACCCCCTCCTCATTGCCCCGATGGTAACTCCGCTCGCACATAAATTAATTAAATTACAATACTATTCAATCTCTACCGCCAACACCTCGCTCACGGAGGAGCAGAGTAACATGTATATGGCATGGATGGTCCATACTGCTCGATCTGTGACAGATCGCTCATGTCTCGTATGTCATGATCGTAGCCTCACCCCCCATTTTATGCTGCCTATGGGGAACCTCACGGAATGCCTCACCACCCCCTATTCTGTTGATTTTTTGTGTCCTACTGTGTGCCTCCTTGGGGCCCTTTCTGCTGATTTTGGCCCATCGTGGATGCACAATGCAAGCTCCTCATGCCTGTTTCACCCTGTAACCACCCAAGTGTCGACTTTTGTCCGCGTCCAACCGTCTCTGCCCTTGTTCTTTCCCATCTGCCTCTGCTCCTCTGTTGGCGTATATCCTGTGGGAAATGTGTCTGCCCGATGTAATGTCTCCCTGTTCGCTAATGATTTGCAAATTGAGACCCCCTCTGTTTGTGATTCACCCCCATGCACCCCCAATGTGACAATTCCCCTACCTGATCTTAGTGGTGGTACTGTTCCCCTTGCGGATGTTTTCTGGTTTTGCGGGGGCCAACGTGTACGCCAGACTTTGCCTGCGGAACGGCAGGGATGCTGCGCCCCGGTTAGGTTGGACGGTAAGACCCGTGTTTTGTTGGTGGCTGACCAACCATCATTCGGCCGGTCCCGTTCACGCCGCGATGTGGCCCTATGGACTCAGTATGTCCGTGACGCTGGTGCAGCGAACTATTCTGACTGGGCTGCTGATGAGACCATCCATCTTGACTTTGGGGGTACCCCCGTTGGCGTTCCTGCTCGCTACAGAGCCATGGAGGCCGTTGGCAGTGGTGTAGCATCTATTTTGCTCCCGGCCGTGCAGATCAACCGCAACGTGGCATGGATTAATTACATGTGGTACAACGAGCAACGCTTCATTAACTACTCGCTGAGTGCTCTCGGACTGGTCCGTGATCAGCTCCATGCCACTTCCCTCATGGCTGCTCAGAACCGTTTTGTCCTGGACCAGATGCGGGCCCCGGAGGAAGGTGTCTGTACAATGATTGGTCCCGAGTGCTGTGCTGCAATCCCTTTGCACACTGGTTTTGAGGGAGCTCTCTCCAAGGTCCTGGGCCAACTACAGGCCCTCCAGACGGAGCAAGCGGCTAACTCCGGCTTTGGGTCTAGTCTCCGCCTCCCGCCGTGGCTCTCCTGGTTTCTTTCTGGAGATTGGACTGCTGCCCTGACCCTCTTGGGAGCGTCCCTGTTCGTCCTCCTTCTCCTTGTGGCTCTGGTGGCCTGCTGTGTGATCCCCTGCGCACGGCGGATGGTGATGTCCTCAGCCTCCTTTTCTGGCCAGTATGTTGTTAAGGGTGAGGCGTTACCGCCTCAACGGGGGGTGGTGATTGAGACCATGCGACGGGAGACAATGAGCAGCGACAGCAGCGACAGCAGTGACACCAGCGAGACCGTCTACGAGAACATGAGACGGGACATGAGCCAGGACTGATGGGAAAGGGGGCGCAAGGGCCCGTTTGTACAAGGTAGTGGCAAGGTAATGGGCCTATCCGAGACAAACGGGACCTATTGGTGTTTTCTATGTGTTCATTTGTGTTGCAGATCTACTGAACCCTGAGGGGTGAGAAGAAGATGTGATGATCCATACCCTGGGTGTAAGTGCTAGCCTAACCTCTCCCCAAAGGGTGGCTCTCTACAGTACGTAAAGTGCTTGAGCTGAAGACAACCAGCATACAGAGAGATACTGCATACAACAGACTGTGAAGTATTGTTATAAAATGTTATGAAATGTTTGTGATATGACGCACTCAGGCATGAGAAAAGTATAATGGTGCTGTCGAGCACATAGTGCTGGCAGGGTGGGAATTTTTCCTCGTAGGAGGTTTTTTCGCCCACCCCTGACTGCGAAAGACTGGGGTTTGGTTTTTGAGGGGAAGCAAGAATCTGCAGGTCCCGACAAATACAAAACTGTGGGCTGACAGGCCTAGTTGAGAAAGATAGGGACGTGTAGATCTAATCAAGTAGTTAGTTACTGTAGTGGCCACTCATACGTACGGCAGAAGTAGTAGTAATGAATGATTAGGGGAACTCAGTTAATCACACTTATAATCGATGTAGGCAAACAAACGTATAATCAAGGTAGTTAGATTCGAAATAAGATATATATATATAGTTGAAAGGAGAAGTAAGTTAAGAGTTAAGAGTTATGGCTAGGTACATCTACACATGTCCGGCACAAAGTGGATGTAGGGGGGTCCTAAGGCCCATTCTCCAGCTGCCAATCTACTATGAGACCCCGGGGCGCACAACGCTAGCACGTCTCCCACCAGGTCTACAAAACCTCCTCAGCTCCTATTTGGATCAATGTTGCGTAGAAGTGGTTAATGTAAGGGACCCATTTGAGTACGGGGACGGATTGAGTACGGGGCGCAGGGATTATGGCTTCGTTAGAGTAATCCTCCGACAGCTAGCGGGGGACGGCCATGGGGTGCGGCAGAACCAGTTCCTCCACAGATACCCGCTTAATTAAGGTAGTGTATGAGGCTTTATAGCCTCAGAGGGGGGAAATGTTGTGGATAAAAAATGTCATAAAATAAACATAAGGGAGACCTAGCATCCAGCAAAGGGGAGAAGAAGAAAAGACGGGCACCTAGACACATAGAAGCGGGATTAGGCGGACATTGACAAATTGGAATTACACTTTAAAGATCTTTAAGAGCAGTAGTAGTCAAAAAAGTCAAAAAGAGGTATACGAGCTGAGCTGAGGAGGGCTAATACACACACACACACACGCTCGTACAGTCAAGGGCGGGCAAGTAGACACAACATACACACACACTCTCTCTTTCTCATACACACACATGAATAACTTTAATAATATCTTATAGTAATAGAGAAACTCTCTATAAAAAAACAGAATAGTAGGATATGCAGGACAGTAGAACTGTAATGATATTAAGAAGTTGGAAGTACAGTAAACCGCTTTTTAAGTAGTATAAATATATATAAAATAAGAAATATAGTGCAAATATGAAAATAAATTCTAAACTAGAAATACAGGAAAATGTAAACTTACTCATGACTCAAATGGTGAGGGTTCTTGTCTCGCAAGGAAGGCCTTAATTTTAAGAAAGAACCATGAGGAGCCATTTATAAGGGTGGCTGAGTCAAGCTAACCCCCCCCCCGCGAGATAACAGTAAGACCAAGGTCACTCTAGACTGTTTAGTCTTGTCCACTTTCTATTTTACGGGTTATTCAAACTCTCTGGTTTCGATTCCCTAGGTAAATGAAAAACGAAGTTTCTGATGCCCTAGGTAACTGAAAACTCTGGTTTCTGATTCTCTGTGTAATTCAAAACTCTGGGTTTTTATTTTCTGGGTTATTAGAAATGCCTGGGTTCTGATTTTATGTGTAAATTAAAACCCCTGGTTTCAATTCTATGTGTAAGTGAAATAGCCCTTTTCTGGAACATAAGAGTAAGGTAAATGAGCTCTTTTTTAACCCTATTGGTAGTGAGATCATAGTCTTCTTGAAACATCTGGGTTATTTAGTGTGTAAATACAGTATAAATACTGGAGCTTAAGCTCAGGGTATTGGGATCACTTCTGAGAATTCTTATCGGTGTGGATCTCGTGTGGTGGAATGGAACAATAAAGCTGGACCCTTGCTTCTTCTCACTCACGGCTGGTGAATTTTTTTCTATCTCCAACTGGGCTCAGAGGTAGATGTGAGTATTGGCTTCTATGTTGAATTTTAAGTGTTTTTGGGTAATAGGCTAAATTTGAGCCAACATACCCCAGACCCCAATTGAGGGGACATAGCTCTGCCATCCAGGTCTGTTACAGGCAGGTTTAGAGTAAGACTAACTTGTGGATACCACTGTGGTTTTTTTTGTTTGAAAAAGCAGGTCTGTTATGGGCAGGTTAGTGATAAGAAATCTGTGGATACCACTTTTTTTTTTTTTAGAAAAAGCAGGTCTCTTATGGGCAGGTTAGTGTTAAAAAGCCTTTGGATACCGCTGCCCTTAGCGTGGCAGGACTAAATAAACAGGTCAGTACTCAAAAACATGTGGATGCTGCTGTTTTTTGGGGGGGGGGGTTTTAAAGAAAAATACATCTTTGTTACGCATGTAACCCTGTTCCCTGAGAAGGGAACGAGACGTTGTGTTTAGCGTAACAGTATGGGAGCACCCTTGTGCGTGTGACCGGTATCTGTGTAAAATCATGCCTCTACTTGTAGGCCTGCCATGAGCAAGTGACGTGGCAATTAAGCACGTCGCATGATATAAATATGGCACCTATGAACAGCGCCATCAGCCTCTATTATCTGAAACGAAGACACAATTCACAGGCCTGCCCTGTTATGACAAAGCTATGCAATGTCTTGTTCCCTTCTCAGGGAACAGGGTTACATGAGAAACCCAGACGTTCCCTTTCAATGTGAACTCGACGTTGAGCTTAGCATAACAGTATGGGAACGAGAACACCCACTCCATACCAAGGGTACGGCCTGTTCAAAAAGACCCAAGCCTGAGGGTCACTGCAAGACACTCGAGCCCGGGGTGGAATGAATATCCAGGCTGTAATAATGAATGAATGTGTGTGGCGTAGACCACTCTGCAGCAGCACACACATCCTGTAAGGATACCTTTGGACAAAGCCTTCGAGGAGGCAACCGCCCTAGTGGAATGAGCCCTTATGCCCAGAGGCGTAGCAAGACAGCACGCCTCATAAGCAATAGAGATAGCTTCCACTATACAATTAGACATGCACTGCTTTGACACAGCATCACCTCTACTGTCGCCACCAAAGCAGACCAGCAGCTGCTCTGACTTACGCCACTGGTTGGAGCGGTGGACATAAGTACAGAGAGCCCTTATTGGACACATCAGATGCATCCTCTCTTGTTCCAGTGTGAGGAACGGAGGAGGGTAGAAAGCCTGCAGCACCACATGGTGGGCAGCCGATGTAGGCACTTTAGGAATATAATCCAGCCTAGGATACATGAAGGCCTTCTTCTCAGCCACCGCTGAAACGGTCTCCTGCAATAGGCCCAATGGTATGACGTTGGCTGCCCATAAGCTCCAATAGTCTCCCATAGAGTCTGGAGGGGATGCCAAGATCCAGCTTTATCTTGCTCACTGTTGATAGGCTTGACCCTACGCATGTTGGGGATAGAAACGCCCTCATCGTAGTAGAATCCTTATAACCCCTAGAAAAGTTGTCCACTGCAACGGAGAAAGCATACTTTTCTGAGGTTCAACCTGAGCCCCAAGCTCTTCATGTGGGCGAGAACAACATCTCGATGTTGAACCGCCAGTTCCCTGGATTGTGCTAGAAATAACCAGTTGTCCAGGTAGTTTAGTACATGGATGCCCTGGAGTCACAATGGAGCCAGAATGACATCCATACACTCTGTGAAGGTGCGAGGGGATATTTTAGCTAGCGATATTTCTATGTGGAAAATGCACCTTTTAGATCTATCGACACAAACCAGTCCTCAAACTGAATGAGTGGATGTCCGAAAAGTACAGTTCAGATGACGCAGATCTAAAATTGGCCGCATACTCCTCTATTTTTTGCGGACCAGGAAATAACGGCTGTAAAAACCTCCCTCCCTCAGGGAACGGGGTACATGTTCTATGGCCCCTTTGTCCAAGAGGGATCTTACTTCCTGCGCTAACGTCAGGCTCTGGTCTGTGCTGACTACTATGGTGAGCACACCTCTGAACCGGGGGGGGTCGAGCTCTAAACTGGACCCGGTAACCATTTTCTACAGTAGACAGAACCCATGGAGACACAACCTCATGTCCCCTGATACGTTCCTCCACAGCCCCTCAGGACTGCTCCTCTTTGTCTGCTTCCCTTTTTGACCATTCTCAGATCAGGACTAGTAGCATGCCACAACTGTGGCCGCCTGGTTCCCCTGGCTGTCTGCGGTGGTTGGCGGGCTGCCGTACTCACCTTCTGTGCCTCCCTCGCACTAGCGCTGGCCCAGACTCCACTCGTGGGCACCCGGGTGAACTCGACACAACAGGGAAGGAACTGGCTGAATGCTGCCGTATGTCGAGCTCACTCAGCAGGTCTGCTTGGTAGGCCTGCAACACTGTCATTGTCTGCAGTGACCCACAAGCAAGACTTCTACTGCATAGGCCTTGTCCACCAATGCCACGTTGGCCTTACACGGTGGCTTGGATGGCAAAGCTGGCCCCCCTAAATTACCTGCTCCACCTTCAGCATAGCTAAATAGCCATGCCATTCATTCGCCGCAATGGCTGAATAATCCAACATTGTGGGGTTCTAAATATGGCTTTTGCATGGTTTTCCCCCAGAGGCCTGATATTTTGTCATGCACTTCTGGAAGAAAGAGGAGTTTCCTGCAGTGTGAGGGATTTACTTTCACTGGGGAAAAAAAATCTCATCCAGCCTTAGTAATCACTTCAAGCAGCTCTTTATATGTTGCTCTTAGTTTTTAGAACACCATTCTGGCTCCTCGGAGTCAGAGAGGAATGATTACTATCATTTTTGTGTTTGTTTTTTTTTTTCTTTTTTCCTTTTTGGCTTTCCATAGCGGAAGGAGGAGTCGTGACGCGAGCTCCATAATCCAGTTGAGAGCCGGACCCGGAACACAGAGGAAGAAATAGAGCAGCGCTCGTCTTCGGCTCCTCTTCCAGATCCATTAGAAATCCCCCAGACCTGAGGCCCAGATCCGCGAGGCTCTTAAACCCAACTCACTTTGGCTTCCGAGAAGAGAGTGAGTCGCGAGCAGAGCTCGAGGCTGCCATCGCATTCTATACCCTAGACACTTCACACAGAAACTGTGCACTACTCCCCATGATGAAACGGGAGCAAGCCGTAACACACTTCCTGAATTCTCTCACTCGTATTTTTTTCTCTCGCTCATTCCTTTTTTTTCTTCTCTTTTTTAAAGCTATAGAAAACTTCTGAGATTTTGAGAAAAGATAGAGAGTAAATGAAGCTTCTTTTGTTTCTTTACACAAAAAAACAATATGCAGTCTCGCTGAAGATAATAAGGCTGACGGCGCAGTTCACAGGTGCTATATTTATATCAGGCGACACACTTAATTGCCATGTCACCTGATCATGGCAGGCCTATAAATAGAAGCATGATTTTACACAAGTTTCAGATACCGGTCACGCGCAAGGGCGCTCCCATACTGTTATGCTAAACGCAATGTCGAGTTCCCTTTGAAAGGGAACAGCTACACAGACAGGTGGTTAGGAAAAAATCCTGTGGTTATCTCTGCCTTTAAGGGAAGTGGGCAGGTCACCAGTGTTTTAGATTGTGTGCAAGTATTGGTTAAGCTGTGTTTTACAGATTTTTGTTTGTTTGTTTGTTTGTTTGTTTTATTTGCTTTGGTACTATTTTCACAAGTAAGTGGTCATTTTTCACAGTTATACATATTTTCTTTTCACAAAATCATTGTTTCAAAAGATAAGAGTATCGTAACATGTAATGAGAAAATTTATTGTAATCAACAAAACACAAGAGTATAATCTTCTTTCAATTTAGTACTTTTAACAATCAGTTAACTCAACAGAAAACAATGCAAGATACACATTTCAAATCACCCTTGGTCCTGAATGAATGTTACTGTACCGTAATACAGTGTACGCAGTCATGACAATAGATATTACACTTACTGTACATTATCCAACCAAACTGACAAAAGCCATAATAAAATTTATATTATTTTATTTATACAAGTAAAATATGGTCAAAGAACACATCAAAATCACTTATGCAGGAAAAATATTTAATTTTACAGTATTTTTTCAACAATACTGTGGTTGCATTGTCAAACAAAATAAATGTACTTTAGTAATGAAATTAGTAATAATTGGGATGTATTATGATTGGTCTGTACTGATTGAAAATTCTTAAAGCAAGTTGTAGTTTATACCTTACTAACACACAATGATCAGACCAGTTGAAAATCCATAGACATGCCAAATGATTAACTGATTAACCATTAAGTTCAGTTGGATTCAATTATAAACAAATGTATTAAACTGAACAAGAAGAGATGCAAATGAACAGTTTGATAGTAATAGTATTATGAAAGACGGTTACTGTGAATGAAACGTTTATATAGAGGAAACACTTATTTGTAGTGAAAGGAATACTTTGTGATTTTGTGTTGTGTACTAACAATTGAAAATATGCTGAAATGTTTGAAAAAAGTGCATTTTTAATGATCTGTTGTGAGATCTGTTGTGTAACTGTAAATGTTATCTGAGCACTGTGTTGTGTTAAGTGTTGTTTAAGTTGTGTTTTAAGTATTGGAGTATTTTAAACAAAAAAGCACATGTACATAAGTATTCACAGCCTTTGCTCAATACTTCGTTGAAGCACCTTTGGCACCAATTACAGCCTCAAGTCTTTTTGATTATGATGCTATAAGCTTGGCACACCTATTTTAGGCAGTTTCTCCCATTCTTCTTTGCAGGGCCTCTCAAGCTCCATCAGGTTGGATGGGGAGTGTCAGTGCACAGCCATTTTCAGATCTCTCCAGAGATGTCTGGGCTCTGGCTGTGCAACTCAAGGACATTCACAGAGTTGTCCTGTAGCCACTCCTTTGTTATCTTGGCTGTGTGCTTAGGGTCATTGTCCTGTTGGAAGATGAACTTTCGCCCCAGTCCGAGTCTGAGCAGGTTTTTGTAGAGGATGTCTCTGTACATTGCTGCATTCATCTTTCCCTCGTGACTAGTCTCCCAGTTCCTGCCGCTGAAAAACCTCCCCACAGCATGATGCTGCCATTACCATGTTTCACTGTAGGGATGGTATTTGTCAAGTGATGACTGGTGCCTGGTTTCCTCCAGACATGATGGTTGCCATTCAGGCCAAAGAGTTCAATCTTTGTTTCATCATGGTCTGAGAGTCCTTCAGGTGCCTTTTGGCAAACTCCAGGCAGGCTGTCATGTGCCTTTTACTGGAGGAGTGGCTTCCGTCTGGCCACTCTACCATACAGGCCTGATTGGTGGAGTGCTGCAGAGATGGTTGTTCTTCTGGAAGGTTCTTCTCTCTCCATAGAGACATGCTGGAGCTCTCTCAGAGTGACCATCAGGTTTTTGGTCACCTCCCTGACTAAGGCCCTTCTCCCCCGATCGCTCAGTTTGGCCGGGCGGCCAGCTCTAGGAAGAGTCCTGGTGGTTCCAAACTTCTTCCATTTACAGATGATGGAGGCCACTGTGCTCATTGGGACAGAAATGTTTCTGTACCCTTCCCCAGATCTGTGCCTCGATACAATCCTGTCTCAGAGGTCTACAGACAATTCCTTTGACTTCATGGCTTGGTTTGTGCTCTGACATGCATTGTTAACTGTGGGACCTTATATAGACAGGTGTGTGCCTTTCCAAATCATGTCCAATCAACTGAATTTACCACAGGTGGACTCCAATCAAGTTGTAGAAACATCTCAAGGATGATCAGTGGAAACAGGATGCACCTGAGCTCAATTTTGAGTGTCATGGCAAAGGCTGTGAATACTTATGTACATGTGCTTTTTTTGTTTTTTATTTTTATTAAAGATTTCAAACAAACTTCTTTCACGTTGTCATTATGGGGTATTGTTTGTAGAATTTTGAGGATAATAATGAATTTAATCCATTTTGGAATAAGGCTGTAACATAACAAAATGTGGAAAAGTGAAGCGCTGTGAATACTTTCCGGATGCACTGTATAAGCAATACAGCCATATGCCTGCAATATCAGTGACCTCTAATGAAAGACATGAAGCTGGTCCTTATTTTTCAAAAGTTTTTCCAAATTGGGATGCAGCTGACTTACTGACAAAGTCAAGATATTATGTAGGTGAGAGTCAGTTAGTTTGCTTCTCAGTTTACACTTGTTCAAGTTCATCAGACTGAAAGTCTGCTCACAGAGGTAGGTACTGCCAAACAGAGACAGCATCACTTGTGCCTATTTGCACATCTTTGGGTACCTGTTTGCTGGGACAGATTTGTAGAAGTCTGTGAAGGGAAGGGACCTGAAATTGTGTTTGAGTTCTGAATCACACTGAAGCTCAATTAGTTTCATCTGAAGATCATCCCTGACTGTGTCGACACTGGTGATGAAGGGTTGAGCAAACAACTCAAAGTCATTCGCATTGTGTCTGAAGTCCTCAAAGCGACTGTCGAACTCCTGGATAAGGTTGCTGAGAACAGCATCATACTCGGGTACCTTCTCTTTCATCATGTCTGTCTCTCCAAGACAGGGAAAAAAGTCAGGGTTAGAAGTACTGTGGTTGAAGTACTATGGTCGGTGGGAGTTGGGGGTGTGCTGACCATTTGTTCCATGCCGGAGAAACGTGGAAGCCTGGCTGGATTAACCATACCATTGATATGCAATTATTTATTTGTCTTTACCAAATCAAAATATGAATGAAAAGTTGCTGATAATTAAATCTTGACATTAAACTTAACGAAAAACTGCTAGTTCTGAATTGGCGTGCAAGAGAGTGGTCAAAAAGGTGTGTTTCCCAGCTCTCCATTTCCGTCGACTCCCCCCCCAAGGTTAACCTACGTCACATATACCTTTTCCCTATTACACATGACCTAAGACCTCAGAGCAAACACACCGTTAAATACAACGATTTCCTTGATGCACTATTTGCCTATTGCTGGGCATGATCACATTGCTGTTACGAAAGGGAAGTTTCAAGTGGTAATGGCCATCCTTAAGTTCAGCTAAATTAGATACGATCCTCAAAAAATGCTGATCTTCCTGTGGCATTTCATTCTTTTCTCCATAATGTTGTTCCACGAAATCCTAATTGTATTGTTGTATTAAAAGTTTTTCCAAGTTAGCGATGGATTGACTTGAACAAAAGAATCATTGCCATTTCCGATCCCACCAAAACCAAGTGGGCCATTGATAATCCAACCAAGAAGGGTTCTAACAGCATAAGGTCCACTACCTTCACTGTTGATTATTTTCGAAGGTTCTAAAGCCTTTGGTGTATTGACACCTATTAGTAGGCCAATTGTAGCATTAATTGGCGTCAAGTCAACCTCCTTAAGGTAAGACTATTTTCTTATATCATTCACTTTTGGAATGTTGTCATGTGTCACTGGAATTGATTTTTTGTAAAAACATCAGCAGTTTGAGAAATGAGTCACTGTCTAATGCAGCTACTTCTATGCCAGATATTTTATAACTGGTTATTGGTTTTTGTTGACCCATTGTTTTCAGAAGTATTTATGTTTTCTTACCGAGGGTGTGAAGCTGCATGGACAATTCCTTGGTACAAAATGTTGCCGAGCTCCCCGGATCTAGGAAAGCATAGGTTTGAATGCATTTCGTTCCTTTCTCTAATTTTACTTTGATAGGCACGATTGCTAGAGCACACTCTTTTGTGCTGGCTCCAGTATGGCTACCAGTTGCCAGAGAAACAACTGCCTTGGAATCAGAGAATTCTTTAATGCGATCCTGAAGCTGTTGGTTTTCCTTTGTTTGTATGTGTAAGACTGTTGGATGACCCTTTTTTCACACATTACAAGACATCCACTTCTGACAACTCTTGCTCATGTGTCCTCTTTGTAAACACCCGAAACACAGTCCTTTAGCTTTCAAGAACTCCACCTTTTCGTTATTTGGTTTGTTTTGAAATATGTCACATACTTCCACTGAATGATTTCTATTGCAGAACATGCAGGGCTTTGTAAATGCACCAGAACCATTTATTGTATTTACACTTTGTTACTTTGTGATGGCTCAGACTTTGACACTGGTGAAACAGTCATAGCAAAACTGCTCCCTCTACTATTCGCTTTGGAGTAAGCTTTGTACTGGCCTTTTGATTCTGAAGTTTGTTTCAGTGGGCTTTGAATCTCTCCAAAGATTGTATCCAGCATCATTCAAGACTGTTTGTCAATAAATGCAAGTAAATCTCTAAATGTGGCTCTTTGTTTGTGTTTGTCATAGATGTTGCAGACAACTGCTCTCCATTTCTCATGAAGCTCGAATGGTAACTTTGACACAATGATCTTTAAATCGGAAGGTGTTTCAAGATCTGTAACACAGTCCATCTCCTTCATTGTGTTATGACAACTTTTCAGAAAAAGCACTTCCCTCGCTGGGATGTTGATCTGTGCTTCAAACCATGAATAGAAATTGTTCAGGGCATCTGGGAGAGAGGCGTCATCATCACAGACAGGTGGTGTAGCTTTGTAGTCTGTGATGGCCTGAATGCCTTGCCACATACACCTTGTGTCCTTGGTGTTTGTGAAGTAACTGTGGATTATTTCTGTGTAGTTGTGCTTTGCCTCTCTGATAGCCTGGGACAGATTGGCCCTTGCTGTGTGGAGGGCTGCCTTGTCATCAGACCTGAAGGCAGAGTCTTGGATTTTCAACAGCGAGCACACTTCAGCAATCATCCACGGTTTCTGGTTTGCACGTGTGGTGATTGTCTTGAAGGAAGTTACATCATCTATGCATTTGCTAATGTAGCCAGTCAGTCATGCTGTGTATTCCTCCAGGTCTGTGTTGTTGTGGTATGTAGCAGCCTCTTGTCTGGCCTCAGGACATGGTCCTCAACATAGCTTTCAAATTTAGTGTCCAAACAATGAAGCACTACAGAGATGACCTCACATTTTTTATTTTGCCTATTTCATCACCAGTGTCTGTCATATTACACTGCAGATTTCAAAAGCAATACATAACTTCAAAGCAACAGTCTCTAAGTGTCACACCAGTGGTGGAATCCACCAGGAGTCCAGGAACACTTCCCAGATCACACCACAGCCTATAAATGTGGCTACTATAGACTACAATGCCCAACAGCTCCTATATATACACAAACTCTCACAATGACACTTTGTAGCCAAACACTCAGTGTATGATTATCTAACTTACCAAGCATTTTGTTTACATATTTGCTATTCAAGTTTTTTTTATATCTAGAATATCTATTCTACATTTCACTTTGCTTCCCAGATCACACTACAGCCTACAAATGTGGCTACCGTAGACTACAATACCCAACAGCTCCTATATATATCTATTCTACATCTCACTTTGCTTCCTGGTTTTTGTATTTTGGATTTTGCCTTGAATTGTTTGCTGATTGCCTGACTTCATGCCTGGTCCTGTTTGAGTTTGGATCTGTTTGCCAGTTTTAATAAAAATTCTAAACTGCAATTGCCATCACCATGGGTTCAGCAGGAGAATCAAACTGGCACAACGCCATGGCAGCCCAGGGAAAGGTGGTTGGAGAACACCAACACCTGGCCAAGCTGGAGCCAAACTCAACATGCTCACCAGCACCATCACTTCTGTTTTTGTCTCACACAGATCCCTGGCTGCTAACTCCAGCTCAATCATCGCTCATGCGAACAAATATGCAGTGCAATGGCTTCCTGCTACAGTGCTCATTGTACTTCTCAGGTTAAGAGGGGGTCTCAGATCAACAGAAGATTGCCCAGGTCTTCAGTTTACTCACAGGTAAAGCTCACAAGTGGGGTACTGTGCTCTGGAACCTAGGAAGGAAATTGCTATCTATATATGACCACTTTGTAGAAATGTTTCAGGAAGTCTTCAATCACACCCATGAAAGCAAGGAAATCACTGAGCAGCTCCTGACAGTTACTCAAGGGAGCATGAATGCCACCAAATATGCATTGAATTCCACACTCTCGCTATAGGAAGTGGATAGAAAGAGTCGGCCGTCCAACAAGGTCTCAACAAGGAGGTGCTTACCGAACTAGCATGCCGGGATGACAATATCACTGGACTCCCTGATCAACCTCACCATTGGTTTGGACCATTGCATCTGTAATTTAACTGCTGCCAGGTACAATGCCACCATGTAATCACATTCATCCCCTCTCTTTGATGGAATGGTTCCCTCAGCACTGGAACAGCTCCAGTCAGCCGAGATATTCACTAAACCTGACCTACGCAGTGCGTATAACCTTGTTTGGATCAGACAGGGAGATGAATGGAAAACAGCATTTAGCACCACCTATAGCCACTTCGAGTATTGCATCATGCTGTATGAATCATGCTCTCTTGCGCCCCTCAGCCTTCCTGTGCCTTATCAATGACATGCTAGAGCAGTGGTTTTCAAAATGGGGGCTGCCAGGGGGCACCCGGGGGGCCTCAACAATTTGGTGTGAAAATTAAATAAATACATGATTTTTTTCTTTCTCACTCTGACAACCACACACACACACACACATACACACACACACATACACACACACACACACACACACACACACACACACACAAACACAATCAATTCCTAATGTAATGTAAAGATGTAAGATGTAATTATTAATAAAAAAAAATATTCAGAAGTTTGTATTTTAATGTGTTTTAAAGACATCTTGCAAAAGGGGGGCCTCGATCAAATGTTAATGCCATTTGGGGAGCCTTGCCCTGGAAAAGTTTGGGAACCCCTGTGCTAGAAGACATGTTGGGTTAGTTCATCAAGCAAGTCCTGTCCTGTCTCATAGACAACCAGCTCTATGTGAAAGCAGAAAAATGCCAATTTCATGTGTCCATGATCTTGGTTACAGAGGTGGCTATCTCTGTTCCATGGGAACATGAATCCCACAGACTAACCAGTAGACAAGTGGTTTAGGCAGAGTGAACAAGTGTGGGAGAGGGCACATCAGCACCTAGAACAAGTGGCTTTATGTAACAAGGAATTTGCTGACCAACACTGTGGAAAAACCCCACAGTATCAGCCCAGCAACTGTGTATGGCTGTCCACCCAAGACCTGATAAATACTGTATGTAGGATTGTAGGATGGAATAAGGATGGAAGAAACCCAATGCATGATACATCGGCCCATACAAGACCCTCAGCTGCATCAACAATGTCACGTGTAAGCTAGACCTGCCACGCCACAGTTAATTGTCACCTTCATTCCATCTTTCATCTTTCATGCCTCAAGCCTGTCACCCCTGGACCACTATGGGCGGCTGTGGCTCAGGTGGTAGAGCAGGTTGTCCACTAATTGTAGGGTTGGTGGTTTGATTCCCGGCTTACATGACTCCACATACCAAAGTGTCCTTGGGCAAGACACTGAACGCCAAGTTTCTCCCGATGGCAAGTTAGCGCCTTGCATGGAGCTCTGCTACCATTGGTGTGTGAGTGTGTGTGTGAATGGGTGAATGAAACACAGTGTAAAGTGCTTTGGATAAAAGTGCTACATAAGTGCAGACCATTTACCATTATCATCAGAAGTTCCACCCACCACACCACATGCACCTTTTGACATTGAAGGACAACCCGGTTACTTGGTGAAAAGCATTCTAAACTCAAGCCACAAAAAATGGAAATACCAATCAGGCACACCTGTTCTCAATCACACACTCAACTTATATGCAGTGGGGGAAATAAGTATTGAACGTGTCAACATTTGTTTCAGTAAACGTATTTCCGGTAAGGTTATTCATATGAAATTTTCATCAGACGTCAGTATTAACTCAAGAAATCCCAAAATATAAAAAATTCACAACATTAAAGTCCATAAATAAAGTTATGTGTAATAAAGTGGAATGACACAGGAAAAAAGTACTGAACACGTTAAGAAAAAGCAGTCCTCCAAGGCAAGGTAAGGCAAGGAACCTCTCCTCGGAGGCAAACACATTCACTTCTGCTTGGCCGTACCTCCACCATATGGACTCCACCACTTGTGGATGGAGATTCCAATCCCCGGGCCTCAGCTCCTACCTCAACAGCATGTCTACCCCCATATTCCGGTTACCCAGAATGTACATTGCACTCAATGAAAAAAAACTTTCCCTCTGCCCAAAGATGCATTCACCTACACACACCTTCCTGAACAGGGGGCATGAAAGTAACCCTCCCTGGTGGTTGATATATGAGACCACCGCTGTGTTGTCTGTCACAACTAACACATGGTAAACTTTCAATTGAGGAAGAAAGAATTTCAGTGCTAGGAATATAGCTCGCATCTCTAGGCAATTTAAATGCCACTCCAGATGAGGGCCATTCCAGAGACCGTAAGCTGGACAGCCATTTAAGACCACGCTCCAGCTTGTGAGGGAGGTATCTGTCATTACCATCTTCTGATAAGGAGATGCCCCTAGAGTGTGACCCTAGTTTAGAAACCGGGGAAACATCCAAAATCTCAGAGCACGTAGGCATCGCCGCATGACACTGATTCCTCTCAGAGTTCTCATGTGCAATTGGTCCAGTGGTATGACGTTGGATGCTGCTGCCATAAGCCCCAACAGTCTCGTAGAGACTGGACATCAAATTTTGGCAAGTTTACTGCCTGTGGAACAACAAGACTGGAAGAGACAGGCACGGGACCCACAGGTAATTGAATGAATGAAGGAGACACTGGGGAACTATCTGATAAGCCCTCAGTGAGGTGAGGCCGACGGCAAGCTTTTCGGAGCCGTTCCTTCTCCAATTCCAACTCCAATTCCCTTAACTGAAGTCTTTTTGTCTCACTCTCCTCCAGTTTAACCTCCACTTCCAACTCTTTCATTCTTAATTCCAATAGTGGGTCAGACAGTGGTTCCATCAATGAGCTACCGGGTGGCGCAAATAGCGGAAACCTAGGAATTCCAGGTGACATTTGAGGAGGGGGGAGGCTTTTCATCAGATTTCATCGGCGCAACTGCTCCCTCTACAATATTAATCACGACAGACTGCTCAGGCAAAATCTGTTGTCGAATCAGTTCCTGCTATAGCAGATTTTTTAACCTCTTTCTTACATTATGCAGAACCTTAATTTTTTTTTAATTTGCTATTTTAAATGTCATCTTTACGACAATGGTCAAACTGTTCCATGCTTCAAGATAGTGTGAAGAAGAGTAAATCAAACTCCCTACTAATCCTCTATTCACTACTCTTTTCCCCTCACACCACAAAGAAAACATCCAAGCAAAGAGTACAGTGAAATGACTTAACCTACCTACAGCCACAAGAAGGGTTTCACAGATGATTTTTACAGGGTCGGATGAGCCCCCAATTTATGTTACTACCCCGGTATAGGATTGAGGAGTAACATAAAAAGTATTAACATAACTCAATCATAATAATGATGTCGACACACGTTTCATTCAACTCTTTGATTACCTTGCCAATTTAATGATTGCTGATGATTATTTAGGAAATAATCCCCAAAACAAATAGAAAAATCAGAAAGCAAATCTCTTCAGGGCTGGGCAAGGCCAAAATAATAAACAAAATAGGCACTGTCTTGCCCCGTTTCAATTTGAATAACCTAACAACAGAAAAGGTACTTCAAAAATAAAATACAGAGTCTAACCTAACTCCCTTGCTGATACAAAACAGAGAACAAAAAACCAACTCAAAATAAATGGCACCCAACCCCTACAGCTTTTGTGAAACCAAGAAAATAAATATTTACCATGGGTTGCAATATATACAAATAAGGCATACACTCAGCCACAACATGTAAGGCAAGATACAGGAATGGGACAACACGATAGCCTACCTAACACCATGATAGGAACACTTCAATCACTCACTCCTTTCACTCGTACACAGTATAGACAATAAGCGAGTTCACTCAAGCACCAAGAAAACATTCGCTACTCAATCGTCCCCACACGATCACAGACACAACACACATCCACATAGCTCTCCCGACATAATGTCCTTATTTCTTTTAAAAGATGCACAATCTTCTCCTCTCCCATACCCATGCACAATGTCAGCACGTCCAATTAAGGTGGATGCGAGCTATGAGAGCAAAACAATACTAGAGAGAGAGAACACCAGCACAGTACCTCTCCTGGCATAACATTTATGATATGGTTATGATATGATATGGGTATGATATTTAGCATGTCAGCTAAAGGACCAGGGGAGACCTCAACAATGCACAGGTATCCACTGAAATTTTGGACACTTTTCTCATTCCATTGATAGAAAATAGGTTTGGTGATGATGGTCATTTTTCAGGATGATAATGTCACAATCTTGCCACAGAGCAAAGAGTGTTCATGCTTTTCTTAAGGAAAGGCATATCAACTCATGACCAGAAAACAGTCCAGATCTCAATCTGTTTGAAAATTTATGGTGGAAATGTAAAAAGAAAAATTTAAAATTGGTCTATGACAATGCTCCAGCTGATCTGTCAACCACTATTCAAGAAAGTTGGACCCAGCTTAATAGAGAATATTGTTTTTCATTAGTGTAGTCCACACCTCAAAGAAAAAAATCCAGAGGAGGAGAAACAAAGCACTAATTGTGATTTTTTTGTTGTTGTTGATGATTCCATAATTTTTTTCTCTACTTGATCTGGAAAAAAATATGCCATTAATTAAAATAATAAAATTTAACTTGCTTGAGGTATGTGTCACAAAGTTTCACAGAATGTTCAGCTGTTAAACAAAAATAATTTTGTGTCATAGCTGTGATTTGATTTCTACAAAGTAAAAAAGATGGGTGAGCATCCTTTAAGTGTGGTGATTCCATAATTTTTGGCAGGGGTAGTACATATACCGAAAGTATAGGGTTCTTGGAGACTCCTTTTGCATCAGATGGTCTGCTTTTGGGCTGAATTTGCTGGGACGGCCAATCCTGAACAAATTGCCAGTTGTTTGAAATCTGCACCATTTCTAGATTATTTTCCTAACAGTGGAATGAGGCATTTCAAATAATTTAGAGGTCTTTTTAAATTCCTTGCCAGACTCAAAGCAGGTTCTAATCACTGGCACTCAATCTTGAACATCTGATTCTAAATTTATGGTTTTGAAGGTGTGATAAATGTGGGGGTACACTTACTTTTTCCATGTGACTGATCTGTTTTTTTGGGGGGTTTTTTGTAAATTAAATTGTGGAAAACTACTATAAAATGATAATTTTATGTCTCATTTGATAGTGTATCAACTTTATTAATAGGTACTGTTTCAAGGATCAGATGTATGCTTGTCCAAATATGACAAAAAACAGCCAACAATTTCCATGGGGTGTATTTATTTTTTTCACATTACTGCACACACACACTGTGTGTCGTTTGGGCAGAAAAGAAAGTTACAGATGACAGAGAGAGTGAGTGAAAGTACAAAACACAAGGGGATATCCACATACTGTTAAACTGTTTTGTTTTGGCTTGCAATGAAAAATGTTTTAAGTGAAAGAAAGGGAAAATTGGGGAAAACAGTGACAAATATCACCAAACAATTAAAAAAAATAGAAATCTGAAATGAAGGCAACCACAAATAATTTCCCTTAAATTTCATTCAAGTTTCATTCACTTTACGAAGGCCAGATGAAAGGGAGGATTTTGCTATTTTCTACCTCACTGTCATGGGCAGGAGGGAGTTACACAGTGGTCATGTGCCATAGATCAGGGCTGGCATGGGACATGTGCTTTCACCTTGGGCATGGTACAGTCAGTCAAGTGAGAGGGAGCGCCCCTATCTCTGCTCCTGTAATGTGACATCTGGTCAAAGTAAGCCATCCCCCAGGAGGACCAAACCTGAGTAGGCTTGAGCTGAGAAATGCATCTGCCGGCCCCAGCCCACCAACAATGCAACCACACAGCAAAGAGACAGAGCGCATAAGCCAAACCAAATAACATAGACAAACCACTTGGTGCTTACACAGGGAGTAAAAAAATTATAAGATTAAATAACAAGTCGGTTTAATTTCCATCTGAGTTCCTTTAAACAGTAACAAATTACAGTTGCTTGATAGCAACCACCAAATAAATTAATCACAGTGTCCCACCCATGGACTGCCTACTCGCATAAATATAAGATAACTTTGTCACTGCTTTCTGAAATGTACTGAATTTGCATTTTGCAAATTAAGAGTTTCAAATTATGAATATTTTAGCACATGTGCACTCTGTGGGACATTTCTCACCAGCATTATTATTATAAACAGAATAAACTAGCAGTCAGCAGTCAAACTGCCACACAGCCAGATGTTTCTGTGGGCTGATTAATGAGAGAGAGAGAGAGAGAGAGAGAGAGAGAGAGAGAGAGAGAGAGAGAGAGAGTAGTAGTGGGTTGGGTGGAGGACGTGCAGAAAAATCTCAGCTCCTTCAATCACACCTTTCCTCATATTAGCAGTCACTCTCCCAGTCAACACCAAAGCACCACTAAACCAGAGCTCAAACAAAAAGTCAACAGAATCCAAACAGGAAATTACTGGAAGCATCCAGGGTGACTAAAGAAGTTTACTGCTTGCTAGCTTACTAGCTTACTGAAGAAGTTCTAGGTCCCATTTCCAGCTGATTCCCTCTGCATGTTTGACTGGCCACGCTGTTCAAAGGGCTACTCTTTTCACACATCAATGTTCATGTTTAACATAGAGCCAAGTGTCTCCATTACAGCAATAATTTGCTGTTTTCAGACACAGTGCAGAATGCTCTGATGTTTGGAAGATTCATTTGGATATTCTTGATGGCCCTGTAGGACCATACATCATAACTTGTATGCCACAGCTTAACAATATGTCTACACCCAGAGTGTGCATTCAGAATTGCATGCCTTGTTTCTAATGCCTCCATCCAGAATTAACTCAGATCATTTAGTTATGGCCTGGCATAAGATTCACATCTTGGCTGCTTTTATGGAATTTGGTAAACATGTGTAAGATGCCAATTTGTATGAAAAGGTCTCTTGAACCCATACCCTAAACTCAACAGGAAGTCAGCCATTTTGATTTTTCTCTTAAATTTTTGCTCCTTTTTTTGCCATTACCAGGCCTCATACTTTACCGTACTCCTCCTAGAGCTTTCATCAGATCGGCATCATATTTGGTCAGTCTCATCTAAAGGCATCCACGATGCTAAATTGCGAAGCTTTTGAGGATTCACTGCACGGCGTGGGCGTGGCGCACTCACAGATTTCGATGTTTCGCCACAAAAAAGGAAGTTGTTACAACTCAAATACAGAATGTCCAATCTGCTCCAAACTTCACGGGTTTGATAAAGTTCCCGGCCTGAAGACATCTAAATGCCAATATTCAGTTATAGTCATAGCACCACCTGCTGGCAACAGGAAATTACATGTTTTACATCATAATACACTCCTAACAACATACAAATGCAAAAAAGTTCCAAAAAAAAAAAATGTAACGGAGTGCCCCTGGCAGAGCAGGGTGCAAGGGTCCTTTCATCGCTGCTTGCACCTTTAATTAGGGCCCGAGCACCGACGGTGGCACATCTCCGGTGTCCACTGGAGGGCGCATGCACCGGCGGTGCAGGGCCTGATTGTTTTTCCGGTGTTTATTATTTATTTATTTATTTTCATGCACTCGTGTGATTTTAAGGGCCTAAACATCCCTAATTAGTGGTGCTTGAAAAGCACTACTATTGTTATTCAGCATACTTATTAGTGGTGCTTGAAAAGCAGTACTATTGTTAATCGGCATACTTATTATTATTATTAGTGGTGCTTGAAAGCACTACTATTGTTCTCTTGCATACTTATTATTATTAGTGGTGCTTGAAAAACACTACTATTGTTCTCTTGCCTACTTATTATTATTATTATTATTATTATTAGTGGTGCTTGAAAAGCACTACTATTGTTCTCTTGCATACTTATTATTATTATAATTATTATTATTCTTCTTCCACTTTTTTTTCGGCGCATAACTAGTCCCGCACCGTTTGTCGGAGATCGACGGTGAGGTGTCAAATCGATTGGCTTATTGAGGAGAGGTGTGCTAAATTTCCCATAGACTTGCATTGAGTTTCGAAAGTATTGGCCCTCTAAACAGAAAGCTCAAAAAGTTTTGCCTCCTTACACATTCGGTTCTAAAATGCATTGGCACACGATCTGTTCAACTCTCAGAAGTATTGGCACCCTATCCGGCCGGCACTCAAAAGTATTGGCACCCCGCACGGCCAGCTCTCAAAAGTACTGGCACCCTTGACGGTCGGCTCTAAAAAGTAATGGCGCCCGACGCATCCAGCTCTCGAAAGTATTTGCGCCCTATTTGTCCAACTTTAAAAGTATTGGCACCCTACATGGCCAGTATAGTGCCAACACACGCTAGCATGATGCCAACACATGCTAGCATGATGCTAACATATGCTAGCATGATGCTAACATATGCTAAAACATGCTAGCATGATGTTAAAACAAGCTAGCATGATGCTAGCATGATGCTAAAACATGCTAGCATGATGCTAGCATGATGCTAAAACATGCTAGCATGATGCTAGAGTCCCTCCGGCTCTCAAAAGTATTGGCACCCTACGCTGTCGGCTCTCAATAGTATGGGCGCCCGATCCGAATTTTGCTACACAAGCACCACTCACATTTTCTTCAGGAAATGTACCGTTCTAGTTATTAGTGGTGCTTGTAAAGCACTATTATTGTTCTCTTGCATACTTATTATCCATCCATCCATCCATCTTCTACCGCTTACTCCTTCTTCAGGGTCGCGGGGAAACCTGGAGCCAATCCCAGGGAGCATCGGGCACAAGGCGGGGTACACCCTGGACAGGGTGCCAGTCCATCGCAGGGCACAATCACATACACACTCACACACCCATTCATACACTACGGACACGCCAATCAGCCTACCATGCATGTCTTTGGACTGGGGGAGGAAACCGGGGAACCCGGAGGAACCCCCGCAGCACAGGGAGAACATGCAAACTCCGCACACACATGGCCCTGGCAGGAATCGAACCCCGGACCCTTATTATTATTATTATTATTATAATTCTTCTTCTTCTTCTTCCACTTTTTTTTCGGCGCATGAGATGTCAAATCGAGCAGGTTATTGAGGAGAGGTGTGCTATGACTTTTATAAGCAATCGGAATGGCCGGCCGGCTCTAACAATGCTGGCGCCCTATCTGTCAGCTCTCGAAAGTATTGGCGCCCATCCCTGTTTCGCCACCGCAAGCACCACTCACACTTTCTTCAGGAAATGTACCGGTCTAGTTATTATTATTATTATAATTAGTGGTGCTTGAAAAGCAAGTTCTCTTGCATACTTATTATTATTATTATTATTATTATTATTATTATTATTCCACCTTTTTTGTGTGTGCTATGACTTTTATAAGCAATCGGAATGCCAGAATTCCCACTACGGAAGCTCAAAGTCTGAAAATTTCCCATAGACTTGCATTGGGTTGCGAAAGAATTGGCGCCCTACACAGCCAGCTGTAAAAGAATTGCCTCCGTACAAGTCCGGCTCTAAAAAGTATTGGTGCCCGATCTGTCCGGCTCTCAAAAGTATTGGCGCCCTATCTGGCCGGTCTTGAAAGTATTGGCACCCTGCATGGGTGGCTGTCCAAAGTATTTTCACCCTACACAGGCGGCTCTAAAAAGTATAGCTGCACTACACAGCCGGCTCTCAAAAGTATTGGCGCCCTCCGCGTCTGGCTCTCAAAAGTATTGGCGCCCTACATTGTCGGCTCTCAAAAGTATTGGCACCCTACGCGTCCGGCTCTCAAAAGTATTGGCGTCCTATTTGTCCAGCTTTAAAAGTATTGGCACTCTACACGGCCAGTATAGTGCTAAAACATGCTAGCATGATGCTAAAACATGCTAGCATAATGCTAAAACAAGCTAGCATGATGCTAAAACAAGCTAGCATGATGCTAACATGTGTTAGCATGATGCTAACACATGCTAAAAGTAATGTGAAAGTATTGGTACCCTATGCAGGCTGCTCTTGAAAGTATTGGCGCCCCGTTCCGGTTTCACCACGTCAAGCACCACTCACATTTTCTTCAGGAAATGTACCGGTCTAGTTATAGTTATTATTATTATTATTATTTTCAGAAATTTAAACAATATCTTCTCCTAGGGCTTTGAAGCTACAACCACCAAACTTAGCTCACACCTTCAGCCTGTTCTGACTTGAGTTGCTATATCTTTTCGAAGTGATCAGAATTTCAGGTACGGAAGCTAGAAATGGTGAAAATTCCTATTGACTTGCATTAAAAATGTCTGACTGTTATAACTTCTTCAGCTTTCAAGCTACTTCCAAGAAACTCAGCACAGTCGTTCAGGTCGATCAGACTGGTCAGGCTCTATTTTTCCAAACTGATCAGACCCACAATATTCCTGTTGCAGATGATGAAATTTCCCCAAAATTCCCATTCACTTACATTGAGGGAATGTTCAGAACCTGGCTCCAACTGTCAAATCTCACACGCACCTGAGTGCACACGGCCCTGAAGCCTATAAGTATTGGAATGCGGTCTAGCACCACCCAGAATACCCTAGCAACCACCTAGCAACACCCTAGCAGGCTTGGTTTCTCAAGTCAACATCAAAGTTTGTCTTGATGAAATTTACCTATCTAGTTATATATTCTCAAAAATAAAATATTCATACAAGAACATAAGGAATATCAACTTTGCAAAATGAAAAAATATATATAATAATGAATACTTTTAATTTATTCCTTCTTGTTTTATTAATCTTGCAATATTAATTTATTGCTTCTTGTGTTATCTGAAAAAATATTTGTAAATTTGGTAAGAGAAACAACACTTAATATCTCACATCTCAGTGGGTGTTTTTAAACCAAAGTAAGGATGTGAGCACATGTATACCGACAACGATTTTGGTATGGGAAACAATCGGACTTAAGGGAAAACTTATCTTAAAAAAGTTTTAAGTTACAAATATCAGCCAATTTGTTGGTCTACCACTACATACATCCCATTTTCACCTGGTTTTAAGATGTGTGTTTTTGTGATTAGCAAAGTACAGTTGTAAACAGGATCCAAAACTTTTGGGAGCGGATCACTGAAACCACATACAGAGGTAGTCAAAAACTCATGTGACACATCACATTTTTTGTGGAAGGGATATCTGTCCTGAATGCCTCCTTAATGGTATGGAAGGCTGCCCATTCACCTTTCAATCATCCACTGCATTGAAGCTACATCCAATTGCATGTCTGAATTTGTTGGCATTTGTTGGGGTAGTATGAACCAGCCCAAAAGCTTAGTCATTCACAGGGCAACAAGTTTACCCCTTGCTGTAGCCCTTCAAATGTTGTTTTACCATTGTCCATGTTATATTCTCCTAAAATTACCCTTATTATATCCTCTAGCACTAAGCCGTGAGATGCTAACAAAGCAGGAAATGATTCTTGACCAACAACAGTCCATTCTGTGCATCCTAAAGCAACTCCAGGACACCAATTCTGAAGTTGAAGATGAACATTTGCCAATGAAAGACCCACAGGGCCTCCAGAGACTGGAGCAGAAAATCCAAGAAATCCCTGACTACACAGCCAAGACAGCCCGGGCCCGAGCTGCATTTAACGAGGTTCAGCGTCAACTTCGTGGTATTGAGGGCGCTCGCTATGGAATACTTCACCCAGCTCGGCTTCGCATTACATATAATGGTGTTCAGAAGGACTTTATTTCTTTTGGTAATTTTGTTGGTTAGTCCAGCTTACTCTCCGAGTTGTTTTCACATTGTGGACAACGTTCGGTTTTTGTAGGATACACTGCTGTCTCATTTGTTTATGGAGACTTTGGGTGTGGGAGTTTGGAGGATAGTGAGAGTAAAGCAGAACATGCCAATGCTTTGAAGGATGTAATGTTAATTAATTGCGAATCTGTTTTTAGGGAATTTAAACCTAACATGGTGAACAAATTATACTATAGAATTCAGGCAATTTTACCGAGGTTATCTCATACAGTGTAGCAAGTAATAATCTGGAAAGACATTTGTAATATCACAGTCTAAAACTGGATTTAAAGAGAAGCAAATTAGTAAATGAATCACATGTAAATGAATCATATGTAAATGAATCACATGAAAATGTATTACTTGAATATGAATCTCATGAACATGAATCGCATGAAAAATGAATCACATGTAAATGAAATACATGTAAATGAATCACATGTAAATGAACCATATGAAAATGAATAAATAAATTAAAGACAGAGATTCCAAGAAAGTGGTTTCAAGGAAAAATTGGTGAGTTTGCTGGGATTCTGACTATTAAAACTAATGAGAGAAAAAGTTTACAAAAAAAAACAACATTTATCTTGTGAAAAATGCTAAATCAGACTGTTGTAGTGTGTATGTAGTTTCTAATGTATATTTGCCACAATGAGAACATATCACTTGGAGAGCCACCCAAAAATGAAAATTTTGTCATTGCTCACCCTCATTTTGTTCACAACTGGTATGACTTTTGTTCATCTTCAGAACACAAATGAAGATACAGTGCTATGAAAAAGTACACGAGGGTGGGTAAATGATGAGAGAATTTTAATTTTGGGGTGGACTATGACTTTAATGTGTGTTGATGTGTTATTAACATGTAGCATGAAGATAACTGATAAAAAGCATGTGTTTCCCTTAGATTAATCACCAAGCCTGGTTGGAGGGTGTGACCTTAAGGACACTGTATGGAGAACAATGAGGCGAACACATTCAAATGAACTTGCAAGAAGCATAAATTGGAAAGGAATAAATGGGAAAATATCCTTGGCATCCCTGCAAGTCAAGGATGCTGTAATTGGTAAGTTGTGATGTCAAAAGTTTCGGTACCAAGTTGATACTAAAATTTAAAAAAATGTTACGATACCAGTTTTTTTCAGTACCAGTAATACCAAGTACCGACTATTCGGTACCTGTGCACATTTTGATCGATAGGCACAGCATTCAAATGCTGCATATGTGTGTACGCTCTCTGTGAACAGTGCTCTGTGTGTGAAGATCACTGCGTGTGAGCGGTTAAATGCACCATTTCAAAATGCTTGTCTTGGCGAGATGTACAGTGGCAAGAAAAAGTATGTGAACCTTTTGGAATTTCATGGTTTTCTGAATAAATTTGTCATAAAATCTGATCTGAGCTTCATCTAAGTCCAGGGTATTGACAAATATAATGTGTCTAAAATAATAACACAAAAAAAATTCTGATCCCTCATGTCATTATCGAGAACAACCAAAAAAAACCTCATAGTGCTTGGGGGAAAAGTATGTGAACCCTTGAGTTAATGACTTCAAAAAAGCTAATTGGAGTCTCGTTAAGAAAATGAGTTTGGAGGTGTGGACTACAGCTACTTTGACTGATAAAAACCCCTCAAACTTTTGGAGTTTGCTCTGCACAAGAAGCACACGCTTATGTTAGCCATGCCTCACCAAAAAGTGCTTTCAGAGGATCTACGATCAATAATTGTTGATTTACATAAAGCTGGCAAGGGTTACAAAGTAATTTCAAAGACTTTAGAAATTCACCAGTCTACAGTTAGGCAAACATTCTACAAATGGAGACACTTTGAGACTGTTGCTACTCTACCAAGAAGTGGACGCTCAGTCAAAATGACACGAAGAGCACAACGAAGGCTCATCAATGAGGTAAAGAAACAACCCCGAATGACAGCCAAAGATTTGAAGGCATCATTGGAACTGGCTAACATCTCTGTTCATGAGTCTACAATACGTAAACCATTGAACAAGCAGGGTATCTACAGCAGGACACCATGAAGGAAGCCACTGCTTACTAAAAAGAATATTGCCACACGCCTGAAGTTTGCAAAAGAGCACATTGACACTCCACAGTGGTATTGGCAAAATGTTTTATGGACTGATGAAACTAAGATTGAACTATTTGGAAAAACCACACAGCACTACATCTGGCATAGAAAGGGCATGGCATATCATCATGAAAACATCATCCCAACCATAAAGTATGGTGGAGGAAACATCATGATTTGGGCCTGCTTTGCTGCATCAGGGCCTGCCCAGCTTGCAATCATTGAGGGGAAGATGAATTCCCAAGTATATCAGACAATTCTTCAGGATAATGTGAGAATGTCTGTACGTCAGCTAAAACTATGTAGAAGTTGGGTGATGCGACAGGACAAGACCCAAAACACCAGAGCAAGTCCACAACAAAATGGCTTCAGAAAAACAAAATCCACCTTTTGGAGTGGCCAAGTCAGAGCCCAGACCTCATCCCAATAGACATGCTATGGAATGACTTGAAGAGAGCCATACACATGATACGTCCAAAGAATATGACAGAGCTAAAGCAGTTCTGCCAGGAGGAATGTCTAAAATTCCTCCTGAATGATGTACAGGTCTGATCCACAGCTACAGGAAGCGCCTGGTTGAGACTATTGCTGCCAAGGGGGGTCAACCAGTTATTAATTGTAAGGGTTCACTTACTTTTTCCACTGTCATTTTGAATGTTTAATGAGTGTGTTCAATAAAGACATGAGGGATCAGAATTTGTTTTGTGTTATTATTTTAGGCACATTATATTTGTCAATACCCATGACTTAGATGATCAGATCACATTTTATGACAAATTTATTCAGAAAACTATGAAATTCCAAAAGGTTCACATACTTTTTCTTGCCGCTGTATGTTATCCTACTTACCACATGGTTAGTTAAAACATAAATAAGAAGATTACTTTTTTAGAGTAACTTACCCACCCTGGCAGTAATATGGAACTCTCTAATTCAGTTCAATTCAATTCAATTTTATTTGTATAGCGCTTTTTACAATAGACATTGTCTCAAAGCAGCTTTCGAATTCGGTGTTCGATGGAGTAAGACGCGAAGTTGGAGGCTCCTGCTGATTTCGATTAAAATTGTAATTAATTAGCGCTTTTTGGTCATATAATATATTTTGACTTATTCTACTTCGTTTCCTTATTTGCTCTTTGAACTTTGTGGCACATTAAGATGTCTGGAAAGAACACGAAAACCCGTGGTAGCATTCAGACACGACTGAGACCTAGTGTGCGCGCTGTGAGCGAGTCCCCTTCTTTCCCTGAATCCGCGTCCCCGAGCAGTGACCCTGACTTCGCCGCACTCAAGCTTGAGTTGCTGGCTTTACTGAGGAAGGACATTGCCGATATTTTTAAAAAGGAGTTTCAGGCGATGTTCAGGGATGCGCTGTCTACTATCCAGCTTGACCTGCAGGCCATGAAAACAGAGCAGGCTGGTGATAAAGTCGCTACCAATGCTACCATATCAACACTGAAAGGTACTGTTGGGGAAATGCAGCACGCGCTCTCCGGTTGCACCGATGACATAGTTCACATGAAGACTACTATCGAGTCTCTCACTGCGACCGTGACTCAATTAGAGAATAAATGTGAGGATTTGGAGTCGAGGTGCCTGTTCTTGGGTTTTATAATATTTATATAACCAGCGACAGTTACTGAGTAGCCATGATGAGCCGGGGCAGGGGGTGGGTTTTTGGTACTTTTAATTTTGTTTTCCTTTGTTTTTTGTTTTTATTTGTTTTGTTGTTTTTTTTTTCTTTTTTCTTCTTCTCAATGAAATATTTGGGAAAGGGAAGGGAGGAGAGAAGAGAAAAGGTAAATGAATCACATGAAAATGAATCACATGTAAATGAATCACATGAATATGAATCACATGAATATGAATCACATGAAAATGAATCACATGTAAATGAATCATATGAAAATGAATAAATAAATGATGTAAAAAAAAAAAAGCAGCTTTACAGAAATATTAACACGGTATATTAAAGGTGCAATTTATCCCAACTGAGCAAGCCACTGAGTGGCGACAGTGGCAAGGGAAAACTCCCTAAGATGTTAAGAGGAAGAAACCTTGAGAGGAACCAGACTCAGAAGGGAACCCATCCTCATCTGGGTAACAACAGATAGTGTGGAAAAGTTCATTATTGATTTATATGAAGTCTGGTTGGCCTTAGAAGCAGCCGTAGTCCCAGTAATCTGGAATTGGAGTAGATGAGAGCTCCATCCAGAGGTAGGACATCCGAAACGGATGAGGCAGGTCCAGAGAGCAGAAAGGATCAGGATCTCTAGTATCTCCATAAAATCATGTGTGGCTTGGCAGAAGGAGAGGGAGATTATTAGGACTGTGCTTAGCATAATAGAAAGTCTAGTCAGGGTTAGGCTTGAGTAAACAAATACGTTTTAAGCCTAGACTTAAACACTGAGACTGTGTCTGAGTCCCGAATACTAATTGGAAGACTGTTCCATAACTGTGGGGCTCTCTAAGCGAAAGCTCTTCCCCCTGCTGTAGCCTTCACTATTCGAGGTACCGTCAAATAGCCCACATCATTTGATCTAAGTAGGCATGGTGGATCATAGAAAACCAAAAGGTCACTTATATACTGTGGTGCGAGACTGTTTAGTGCTTTATAAGTTAATAATAGTATTTTATAATCAATGCGAGATTTCACTGGGAGCCAATGCAGTGTTGATAAGATTGGGGTGATGTGGTCATATCTTCTGGTTCTGGTTAGGACTCTAGCAGCTGCATTCTGGACTAACTGGAGTTTGTTTATGTTCCTACTGGAACATCCAGACAGTAAGGCATTACAGTAGTCTAGTCTAGAGGTGACGAATGCATAAACTAATATTTCTGCATCATGTAGTGACAATATATTTCTTATCTTAGAAATATTTCTGAGATGAAAGAAGGCTATCCTAGTAATATAATCTACATGAGCATCAAATGATAGGCTAGAGTCAATAATCACTCCAAGGTCTTTTACTGCTGCACATGATGAAACAGAAAGGCCATCCAGAGTAACTATGTGATTGTCACGTATCATAGGGAGCACGGAAGCAGAAGCGGGCGGCAGGATGAATGCGTAAGCAAAGGGGTGATCAATATTCGTGGTCGTAAGGCAGGCAGAGGTCAGGCTGCCTGGTCAGGTGAACCAAACAATAGAGGGCAAGGCAGAAGTCGTAGTTGGAAACGGAAGCTAAGGTCAATGAAACTAAGCGAACAGACACTAGAGAACAACGGCTTGGAAACGACAGAGAACAAGTCTACTGAACGTATACTTCGCAAAGTCATTGTGGTGAAAGAATCTCTATATGCTGTGGTGTGAGTGTGTGTGAGATTGGTGACAGGTGTGTGTGATTAGAACTCCGGGGAAGGGGAGCGCATGCGTGTGTGGGAGGTGTGTGTTGCTTCTTGGGAAACTGAATCGTGGCTGGACTGGGATATGACAGTGATCAGAAAGCTTACTTCTACCTACACGTGATCCTAATAAAAGTATTTCTGTCTTATCAGAATTAAGTAAAAGGAAGTTAGTTAACATCCAACGTCTAATGTCCTTTACACAATCCTCAACTTTATTAAGCTGCTGTCTGTCCTCTGGCTTCGCTGAAACATACAACTGTGTATCATCAGCATAACAGTGGAAGCTAATTCCATGTTTACAAATAATTTGACCCAGAGGTAGCATATATAAAGTAAAAAGCAGTGGGCCTAAAACAGAACCTTGTGGTACTCCAAAGTTAACCTCAGTATGCGTGGAGAAGTCTCCATTTACATCTACAAACTGATAACGATCGGTTAGATAAGACCTGAGCCAGGAGAGGACTGTTCCCTTAATGCCAACAACATTTTCTAATCTATCAAGGAGAATAGTATGATCTATAGTATCAAAAGCTGCACTAAGGTCGAGTAACACAAGCAGTGAGACACAACCCTGATCAGAGGCCAGTAGTAGGTCATTTACTACTTTAACCAGCGTTGTCTCTGTGCTATGATGAGGTCTAAATCCTGACTGATACATTTCATGAATGTTATTCCTATGTAAGTACGAGCATAACTGCTTTGCTACAACCTTTTCTAAGATCTTAGAGATGAAGGGGAGACTTGATATTGGTCTATAGCTGGACAGTTGAGAGGGGTCAAGGTCAGGTTTTTTAATCAGGGGTTTAATAACTGCTAATTTAAGTGATTTAGGTACATAGCCAGTGCTAAGGGAAGAACTGATTATATTTAAAAGTGGTGCAATTACTCCAGGACAAATCTGTTTAAAGAAACATGTAGGTACAGGATCTAGTATGCAAGTTGATGAATTTGCTGAAGAGATTAATGAAGCTAGTTCGGTCTCTCTAAGGGGAGCAAAACACTCTAAACATTGATCTGATATTGCTACATTATCATCTAATGGGTTTGTTACAATACTGTCTGCTTTTAATTTAATAGCATGAATTTCACATCTAATATTTTCAATCTTACCAATGAAAAATTTCATGAAATCTTCACTGCTATGTAATGATTGAGTGTTTCTCTCTGTAGTGGTTTTATTCCTAGTTAATTTTGCTACTGTGTTGAATAGAAATCTAGAATTGTTTTTGTTGTCTCCTATTAAGGTGGAGAGATAGACTTTTCTAGCATCGCTAAGAGATGTTCTATAGTTCAGGAGGCTCTCCTTCCATGCTGTTTGAAATATTACCAGTTTGGTTTGACGCCATTTATGTTCTAATTGTCAAGTGGTCTGTTTTAAGGTACGTGTTTTATCGTTATACCAGGGTGCTAGTTTTTTCTCTCTAATTAATTTTCTTTTGAGTGGAGCCACTCTATCTAGCGTGTAGTGGAGCGTTGACTCTAAGCTTTCAGTCGCCTGATCGAGTTCTATCGGATCAGACGGTGATCCAAATCTAATTGATGTTTCTGCGAGGTTATTTATGAAGCTCGGTGCACTGGCTGATGTGAAAGTACGTTTTATGCAGTAGCGAGGTGAGGTGTAAATATTATGATCAATACGTATTATGAACTTGATAAGTGGGCTAAGAAACTGGGAACTACTTCAACCATGCAGTTATTGAACTCCTTAAAACAGTGTTACCCAATCCTGCTCCTTTAGCACCTGCAACATAATGGGTAATGTTGGGTGCACTTCAGGGACTGAATCAGGAAATATTATAATCAAGAATCAGAGTAAGACTAGTTAAGACTGCTTAAGGCTGATTTCTACTTCTGCGTCGAACTACACCGTAGCCTATTCGGCTGTTTGCATTTTCAGTTCTGCGTTGGTGTCTGCATAGTTGGCGGTGTTGACTACATGGGAGCAAAGCACAGCAGATGTTTGTTTACCTCTGTACATGGAGAGGTGGTGCATAGATTGCTACTTTTTTTTTAATGGAGTTAATAAACAATTGTTGTAATCTCTGTTAAATATATTTTCCACATTATGAGAGACATTGTTGTTATATAAATCAATAAATGTATTATGAACAGTTTTGGATCGCCAGATTCATTTATATTTTGAGCTCTGTTCAACCCGTCTGTGTGTAATAAGCCTCAGCGCTTTTATTAGAAGCTATAAGCAATCTGCTTTATTACATTTATTCTCAATGAATATGAAATTACTGCAGATATATTTATCATCCTGGGGAGGGTCTCTGGTTGCACAAAGGACCAATCACAACTGTTGTGTCCGCATACACACGACGCGTTGTTACAGTTTTGGAGAGGTGCACATCAGGCAACGCCGTAGGCTATGCAAAGGTCTGACGTAGAAGTATAAATTGTGCAGTAGTCAATGTATCCTGTAATTTCTGTCAGAATTTAATGCCTTTGGTTTTTCTACTTATGTTCATTAGATGCTGTCCGAAAGAACCCGTTAACATCAAGGGCAACAAGTGCTCAGATTGATACAGTGATGAAAAGGAGGCTGCAGCTGGCTTCAGACCGTGAAGGAGGACGGTAGAGGCACAACAAACAGTAGCTTGCCCTTGATATAAATTTATATGAGTTCTGCTCATTTACATTACATTCTAACTGATAATCTGTTGTACATGTTAAATTCACGTTTTGTTTTGTTCATTTATGTCGTTGTCTATGCGTTGTTAAGTCGATGTTCAATGTAATTCTTGAAATTTGATGGGATGCGAAATATTTTTGTACAGTTTTATTATTTTATGAGTTGAACTTAAAAATAAATATTAATTATCATTCATTTAAACTGGTTTACTGTTTTCATTTTATTTGAATATGACCATTTTGAATAAATGAATTAAATATATAAACATTCATGTGGTAAATTAATAATGTCTGGGCCAAATCCAGTGCTTATCATTTCTATTCACAATAGCACATTACAATCTGTTTACAGTGTGTGGGCCAGATCTGGGCTGAGGACCCAGGCGTATACTGGGCCAGAACTAAAACAAGTATGTGGCACACAAGTGGGCCAGACAAGTTTTGCTATCTGGGATAAGTGCTAAAACGTGCTTTAAAAAAAAATGGAATGGCATTCCCCTGGCAGAGCAGCCCCAACGTGCACGCGGGTGCGAGGGCCCATTCATCGCTGCTTGCAGCTGTAATTTTTAATTGTAACTCACAAGATCCTCAATTCCTTCCTCACTTCCTTTACTTGCTTCTTAGATGCGAGGAGAGATGAATCGAAGCAAGTCAAATGGAATATCCTCACTCTGATCTATCGCACTGATTATTATGTGAAATGTCTGGGTTATTCAACAATGAATTAATATGAACAATACACAATTAACACATCTTTTGTGCAGCTTTGCATATCCAAACATGCAAGGATCAATTAACTACAGTACTCATTGTAGCATATTATTGTTTAATTATATTTCACGCAAAATTCCATCACATCGTCAAAGGGCTTTCTGTTTGACACTGTGGCAGAATTTATATGTCCGTCAGGTTTTTCGACAAGAAAGACTTCCGCATAGGATACACCTGTGTATCCTCGCTCCTAGATCCTCTGGAAGCTTCCTCGTTTGCAATTAGAGAATTGATATGTCCTTCAAGATGGTTGACTTCGATCAATTTCCGGGTCACGGGCTGGAGGAGCGATGAAACGGGGAAGCACCACTTTGAGTACTGAGAAGCACCCACGAGCCTTGTTCAAGGATAGTTTACGATCACGTATTATCTCGCGAGTAGATACAAGCTTGGTGCGGACCAACCAGAGACGTGAAATCATACGACGCGCTGGAAACATGGCCGCGCGGTGAGTGGATAGTGATACCACAACAAAGCTAGATAGCGCATTAAATAAGAAGTAACAAAAACTTGAACTCACTGAATCGAGTGTTTAATATTAACATTGTGCAGTGTATGTCTGTAATTACTAAACATGACAGACAAGAATACCATCGATACCCGACCTACAGCAGATGAGACCAAAGAAATTCGGAGCCGAGTTTTTAAGCTTTCCCAGAACAAATTCAAAACAAATAATAAATATGGACGGAAACAAACCCGCTGTCCATCATTGAGTGCCTCGCTGTATTATGGAAAAGGTAGGCTACCTTTAGCTAGCTAACGTGGCTAACAATGAGAAGGGAAAACCATTTTTCTCTCACATTTATTTTGTCGTAAAACACTTATCTGAAAGCAACGCGCAAAGTTTTACGTTAAGCTTTTCCTCCCATAGAAAACCGTTATAAAGAAAAAGCTTTGCGCGTTGCTTTAAGATTCTGGGTTCATCTTCTTGCCTGTATATAGTTTGCATCATCAATAAGGTGTATACTTAATTTGGTCCTCCAATATCACTGTCTTAAGCGTGTTAAGCGTTTTCTTTATAACGGTTTTCTATAGAGAAGAAAAAGCTTAACGTGATAACGCTTGCTGTCTATCCACTTGGATTACGGTGCCGTTGTCTTAGCAGCAGATAAGTATTTATGACAAGATAAATGTAAGAGAGAAATCGTTTTCCCTGCTCGTTGATTTAGTACATTAATGTATGTTAAGCATTTTAGAATGTCCCCAGTTTAGAAATGTCTCATTACAACACCATAATGGCTCAAAATTAACTGCATTTTAATGTCTTTTAAATGATATGCATGTGTGAGTGTCAGTCCCAGACCTGAATTGCCACAACTTTATAGAAATGTGTGTTTTACCTCTTAACACTTGATGTTCAGCCACTAAAGGCCTTGTAATTTGTTATTATGATAGTAAACTCTTCAGTAATTGGTTTCATTTTGTAAAACATGACTTACAAAGGTTCGAATTTCCTTTGTGATACCTAATACAGGTTATGATTGCATTCATTATGATCAGTGTATTTCCATAGCAAAACAAAAATAAATCTACACATGCAGCAAGCTTGTTGAGTAAACTTGACTGTTTTAGTCCTCTCTTTCCAAACAGATGTGGGGACCCCAAAACATAGATCAAGGATCAGATTTAATGGTTGCAGCAGTGGTGATTCCCAAAGTGAGGCAGAAGCTCTACAGGACATCATCTGGGATCCTGCTTCACCACCTCCAATGAGGAATGGCAAGTATCTTAGAAATGTTTACACGTGACCATTTCATTGGTCTGGTATTTGGATTGCATCTTATCGGGGGGGATTAGACTCGATGCCGCTTCACTGCTGCTACTTCCGGTGCAAATTTTTTAGCAGTGCACAGCTTACAAACTGCAGTTTTTTCATCAGCCACACAAGAGACGACATCTTTACAAAATCAATGTGTTTTCCCACCCTCTTTTTTTTGACAGGATATAATCGGCCCTGTGTATATATATACAGGATATAATAGGTGTGTGTGTGTGTGTGTGTGTGTGTGTATGTATGTGTGTGTGTGTGTGTGTATGTATGTATATATATGTGTGTGTGTGTGTGTGTGTGTGTAATATATAAGCCCAGCGCTGTAAATTCACTAACACGCTCTGGTTTTTGCTCGGATTCTGGCAGCCCCTCTGCACCGATGGTTCCATACTGCAGAATTGAGGTGGAAGGCGTAGGTCATCCGGGTATTTCTCACCTACTGTTTTATGAATACTGAGAATTCGGACAGACTACTCCTTTGGCCTACTGCGTTTCGTGTACTGTGTAGTAGGGGTATTTGGACGCAGCCATTCTGTCTGCCAATTTACAGAGAAATGCATCCAGTCTATTTGGGAGGAACATCATCATGCAGCAAGAAAATTTGTTATTTACTTTGTGTTATTTACTTTAAGGCTATCTGTTCCTATACTTTTGCTCAGCTAAAAGTTTGGTGATCTACCACCAGAGGTTCCATGTTCTAAGTTTTTTAACACATCTAAATGTAAATATTAGGAAAGGAAAGCTGAAATTCAGTTCTATTGTCTCCTTCATCTTTTGATCTCAAACCCAGATATTTTCAATGTATAGCAAAATCAAATGAATTGGCCTTGTTGTTCCAATACTTTCAGAAGGGACTGTATAATGAGAATAATTCCTCATGCTCTGAACTGATTTCAGCATTGTCCTCTGTTTCAGATGCTTCTTCCTCTATTCCACTATCAGCACATCATGTTATAAATCATGGCCATCTTCTTGCTCAGTGATATCATGGATTTCATAGACTGTGAACCTCCTTTTAGCCTTTGGTAGATTGAAATATGCAGAGAGGGTTGTGCGTGCATGTGTGTATGTGATGGAGAGAGAATAAACATTTCTGCAGCATCCTAAACAGCAGACTCCTCCATTTTCTCATGGACAGAAATGTCCTGAGTAAATGCCAAATTGGCTTCCAACCAAAATATCGCTCATCAGACCAAACAAAAAGCAGATTTCTTCCCTCAGAGTTATGAAGTGAGGCAGGGCTGTCGCTTGAGTCCCATGCTATTCAATATATACATAAATGAACTAGCAAGGGCTCTGGAACAGTTTGCAGCACCCAGTCTTACTCTGCTAGACACTGAAGTCAAATGCCTGCTGCTTGCAGTAGGGCTGCAACTAAAGATTATTTTCATAATCGATTAGTTGGCTGATTATTTTATTTTAGATTAATCTAATGGGGAGTGGGCAAACATTCAGTACCCTTTTTTTCACTTATTTAAAATAAAAATCACAAGCTGAGTGTTACAAATATAAACTTCAGACTAGGGATGTCACAATACCAAAAATCTAGTAGTCGGTACCGATACCACCAAAAGTACACGATAGTCGATACCACAGTGTGGTATAAAATTAAAAAAATAAAATTAAAAAACTCTCCTGGAGGACATCCTCCTCTGGCTGATACTGGCAAAGAGAGAGAGGGGGAGAGAGGGGGGGGGGGAGAGAGGGGGGGGGAGAGAGGGGGGGGGGAGAGAGGGGGAGGGTATTTTAGTTATCAAACACTGTCTGACAATGAGTCTCCGGAGGTGCACTCCTAAATGCGTGCACACACATACACCTTATACTCTGAATGCAAGCATTAGTTTAAATTCACTGATATGGTGGCAAGCCAAAACGATTTATTAAAAGCATGAACATTTGAATAATTATTAGTGACAGTAGCTACATTTTGCTGACAGGACACGGGCTAAACGGCGATGCATGGTGGCCCATTCTGAGGTAGTTTATAACATCGCAATGCTTTAGCGTCGTTAACAAATAACTGGCTATCGCAAACATGACATGGAGCATAACGTTAGCTGTTTTCACGGCAACAATGCCAGCTGCCTCAAACAGATATAATATAGGACCGTCTTTCAGGTGCTTCGCCAAATTCCAGGTCTTTCCTCACTTTGTTTGAAATGAACGATAGCATCGGTTGCACACCGGAAACCAAGACTAGCTTTCCTCTCAACGAGTCGGGGCGGAGCTAAATTTGTTAAGCTAAGCTAAACTTCTGTAGTTTTTCCCGTGTGCTTGTAGGCGTTCCTCTTCTTCTTCACCACTTGTGGACTGACTAAAACACTTGCACGTATTTGCTGCCCCCATCAGGTCCAGAAGAATCGCAACCTCTGTACTTTCATTACAAACGGTACTAATGCTACTGCAGAAAAACAAGTACCGTCACGTTTTAAGAATGTTGGTACTGAAGTATCGGTTCTCGTGACATCCCTTAAATATCCCTAGCGGCCTTGCATTACGTGTATATGTCATGCGCCGTCGACTAGGAAGTGGCTTATACTTCCGGTTAGTAAAAAAAAATCGCTAGTGTTCCTTTTGAAATTATATTACCTTTCTAAAATTCATATGTGTAAGTGTATAGTACGTCATTTGGGACACAACCTTAGTATTTACTCTCCGAGGCGTGTTTTCAGAGGAGAAGTAACGTAATTAGTAAATGTATCCCGTGCCGCACACAGACCAACTAATCGATAATGAGATTCGTTGACAACGATTTTCATAATTGATTATTAGCAGTTTTATCGATTAGTTGTTGCAGTTCTAGTTTGCAGATGATTTGGTCCTGCTGTAGAAGGTGGTCTACAGCAGCATCTAGACCTCTTGCACATCTTCTGTCAGACATGGGCTCTGTCATTTAACCCCAAAAAGACTAAAGTAATGATATTCCAACTTCAAATTAGACAACATGCCCTTTGAACACGCTCAGAACTACTCATTCCTCAATATAAACATCAGTAACACAAGAACTTCAAGAAGGCTGTGAACGACCTGAGAGGAAGAGCTTTTTACACTATTAAAAAAAAATCAAATTTGACATCCCAATCAGAATTTGGCACTAATTTAGTTAAATTGGTTCTAGAACCTATCATGCGCTATTTATGTGAGGTCTGGGGTCTGCTCACAAACGAAGAGTTCACTAAATGGGACAAACGCAGAATAGCCACTTTGCAGGAAGACTACTTTAAAAATATACTACAAGTACAATAAAAAAGCCCAAATAATACATGCAGAACAGAATTAGGACTGTACCTATTAAATAATAATTAATAATTAAAATTCAAAAAATTTAATTCCATGCCCACCTAAAAAATAGTGATACAGAGAGTCTCATTCACAAAGCCCTAAGATACTAAGAGCCAATCCAAAAGAGAAGCCCTTGCAGCAAGCTGGTCTTTGACTTTACAATCCAAAACAATCCAGCCAAACCCCAGAAGAAAACCCCAAATAGACCAAATCAAATTATTAAAACACAAAAAGAAAAATATCAAAAACACTGGACAGAAGCAACAGCTCAACAACTTAAATTAGAATGTTATCTGACATCTGTACAGACTCGGTGAACATAACGTTGCCATAATGATGGAGACACAAGACAGACCTGGCTACCAAAAGTGCTCCACTGCACACAAAATGAAGTGGAAACAGGACTGCACTTTTTAACAACATGCCCTTATTATACACAAATTAGGGAAACATATTTTGCCCACTTCACAGCCCATGAAAAAGACTTCAGTCTGATGCCAAGCATGAACAAACTCCCACACTTGCTAGAAAAAACCTCAGCAAGCTCAAACCTGGCTGCCAGGTTTGTGAAATCCTGTCACGACAAAAGAGTAACCAGTGAAACAGGACCACCAACCTCACAATAACATCAACACTTGTAAACATGCACAAAATGCTCAAACATTTGGGTAATAAAACACAATTGTGTGTGTAATATATATATATATATATATATATATATATATATATATATATATATATATATATATATATATATATATATATATTTTCTCCTTACTGCTATTATTTTATCAAACCTTTTTTTTATTATTATTATTGTGTAGATGTGTATGTCTGTAATTTAATGTTACCAGTGCTTTGGAAATCTTGAGTGAGTGTGAGAGAAATTTTATTAGCCATAATAAACTTCATCTGCGCTCTGATTCCCCTCTGTGCCATATTCTTCTTTGCCATTCTGAATTACAGGGTCAAATTTGATGCTGAACGGTATCTTTGTACCCAAATGGTGTAAAAACATCAAATTGGTCATCTTCATTTTTACACATTCATATCATCACTGTTGAGAAGGTTTCATGAAAAAAATTATAAAGGTTATAGTATTTTGAACAGGCACAACCATACATGGCTTATAGATCGCACTTTTTGGAAGATGAAAATTGAAAATTGGGCAATCCCGATAACTTCTCAACACTATTTAGAGAAGAAGTGAAGCAGCCTTTATTTGTCACATATACATTACAGCACAATGAAATTCTTTTTTCGCATATCCCCGCATGTTAAGAAACTAGGGTCAGAGTGCAGGGTCAGCCATGATACGGTCGGTGTCCCTGGAGTAGTGAGGGTTAAGCACCTTGCTCAAGGGCCCAACAGTGGAAGCTTAGCAGTGCTGGGGCTTGAACCTCCAACCTTCTGATCAGTAACCCAAAGCCTTAACCATTAATTCGTGTCTTTTTTTTCTTTTCTTTTCTCTTCTCTTTTTTTTTTTTTTTTTAAATTAACTATTCTCAAAAGTGGAGACCTCCTTATGATTGTTTTCATAAAACAAGATCCTTTGTTTTCTGTATCTCCAAATCAAGAACAAATCTGATGTGACCAGCTATAGGTCTGGTCAGGCTTGCAGAAGGTTTATTAATTATTTAGTCTACAAAATTAATAGCATAGCATTCATATTTTTCCATTAGTGAGTCTGTGCTAAAAATATAGGCTGTAAAAATACGGCAACCATATAGTCATATTTCAGCAACCCATAGCCGATTCCCGGTTGCCACCCTTGGCAACCGCTTTTAAAAGTTCGTATTGAGCTCTGCTTTTTGATTATTTTTGATAACCATGTGCATCCCTTTATGGCTACAATTTACCCATCCTATAATGGCTACTTCCAGCATGAAAGTGTGCTGTCCCTAAGCACAAGCTTAGTCTCAAACTGGTCTGGCACCCCAGTCACCATATCTGAATTCAATAGAGCACCTTTAGAATGTAGTAGATTAGGGGATTGGAAGAATGAATGTGCAGCTGATAAGTGTACAGCAATTATGTGATGCACTCATGTCAACATGGACCAGAATCTCAAAGGAATGTTTCACTTTGTGGATTACACACCATGAAGAACTGAGTCTGGGAGGAACTGCCCAGTATTAGTGTGGTGTTCCTAATAAATTGGTTGGTGATTGTATAGGTAATGGAGGTTTACTGTCAACATAGACATGGATTTTACTCAGCTCAACTGAGTACTGTGCATAGGAGAGGCACCATGTAGCTTTGACCTGGATGCTGATTCTTTGACACAGGCTATTCAAAGAAACTAGGATATTACTATGAGCTTTTTGTGTTTACTGGATAATATCATAGCAACACTAGAACTCAATTGGCTGAATTATTTCATTTGTTTTATTTATCCAGTGCTGTGAAAAAGTTTTTGCCCCATCCTGATTTCTTGTGTTTTTGTGTCTCGTACTAAATAGACATAATCTTCAAATGAAATACAAAATACAACAAAGGCAACCTGATTAAAAACACTATACAGGTTTTTATTTTTTAATTGAAGAAGTTATCAAAGTTATCCAACACACATAACCAATGTGAAAAACTAATTGCTTCATAGATTTGGAGAATCTGTGGGGGCAAATACATTGTCATACAGGCCCAGTTGGTATTGGATAACTTCTTTGCTACAATATATATTATCATTTAAAAACTGTATTTTGTGCTTACTCAGGTTGACTTGGTTTTATCTTAGATTTTGTTTTAATTTCTGAAACAATTTAATGAGATGTGCACAAAAACAGGAGAAATCAGGATGGGGAAAATACTTTTTCACAGCACTGTATGAACTAGGAATTTATGTTTTTGTTTTTTGTTTTTTCAGGATGGAAACTTGGCTAATCTATATTTATAAATGAAGTAGTAAAATGAAAATTACCTAACTATAGATTTCACATCACATAATTATGAGTATGGAAAATAATTTCATCGTTTACTCACTTTTGGCGTTGAATATATCTGAAACAAACAAGCTTACAGTCCCCTGTGAAAGTATTGGAATGGCAAAGCCAATTCATTTTATCTTGTTGTTCACTGAAGAGTTTGTTTCACATCAAACAGTGAATTTCAGCTTTCATTTCTTGACATCTGCAGTCTCCTTTGAAATTATAGGAATGGAAAAGCCAATTCATTTGTTTGATGTACACCGAAGACATTTGGATTTGAGATCAAAAGATGGATGTGAGGCAAGAGAGAGGATTTGGATCTAGATCTGTTAAACAACATAAAACAGTACAGGAACAGAAATCTTGTAGTAGATTAAAGTAAATAACACTTAATATTTGGTTGCATATGCCTGCAATAACTGCATCAAGCCTGCAACTCACCAAATTGTTGGTTTCTGATCAAGTCCTTTGTTAATTTGGCAGTGTAATGTGCAGCAAAACAATAATCCCAAATAAAGTTCCTCCCGATTAATATACATTGCTCTGTAAATTGTCAGACAAAATGTTCCTGTAAACTTCTGAATTCATTCTACTGCTACCATCGTGAGTTAAATCATCAATGAGGATTAGTGAGCCTGTTATAGAAGCAGCCATGCTAGCACAAGCTATGACACTACTTCTCCATGCTTGACCGATGTACAGGTACATCTCAAAAAATTAGAATATCATAGGAAAATAAAGTTTTTTTCCCGTAATTTAATTTAAAAAGTGGAACTTTCATATATTCTAGATTTATTACACAAAGTGAAATATTTCAAGCCTTTTTTTTGTTTTAATGTTGATGATTACGGCTTACAGCTCATGGAAATCAAAAATCCAGTATCTCAAAATATTAGAATAAAGAATATATAATACAAATGTCAACTTTCTGAAAAGTATGTTAATTTATGCACTCAATACTTGGTCGGGCCTCCTTTTGCACAAATTACTGCTGCAATGCGGTGTGGCATGGAGGCAATCAGCCTATGGCACTGCTGAGGTCTTATGGAAGCCCAGGTTGCTTTGATAGCAGCCTTCTGCTTGTCTGTATTGTTGGGTCTGGTGTCTCTCATAGACTACTTTTACATGGTGAGCAGTAATTTAATTATTGACCTTACTCTGAGTAAGATGATAATGTGATTAAGGTGTTTACATGAGTCGCTTTTAGAATACTCTTGTCATGTTCCCGTTTTACATGTTTTAGAACATAATTAGATTAGCAGCCTGCGTCATTACATCACCATGCCACGCCGTCCGACATCCCTCCAGAATTTCACGTATCAACATACAGTTCGTCTTCGTTATGGTACCGTATACAGTTTTGGGTGTTTCTATTTAATTTTTTTTACGAACGCTTTAAGTGCAGTTAATTATTTGTCATCCTATACGTGCTAATAGACAACTGCTTGAAGCCGTGGGCTGTGTCCCAAACCACATACTTACCGTCTATATAGTAGCCGAGATACATGTATTTTTCCCCACTACAGGCCGTAAAAGGTAAAACTGCCATGTCTGATCGTGTCCTGTCGCAAAATACGGTGAAAACTCACATGACGTTCATAATGTGATTAAGGTATTTACATGTCTGTATTACACGTCCATAATGCGACTAAAACAGGAGTACTCCACCTGTCTTAATTTGATTATTGCTTACTTCGAGTATGACCTTAATTAGATTAAGGTAATTAAAAATTGCTGTTTTACATGGTAGTTTCTTAATCAAAGTATGGTCTTAATCAAGTTAAGAGTGAATTATTGTTGTCCATGTAAATGCACTGATTGATTCTTTATGGGGTTTAGGTCAGGCAAGTTGGCTGGCCAATCAGGCACAGTAATACCATAGTCAGCAAACCAGTTGTTAGTAATTTTGGCACTGTGGGCAGGTGTCAAGTCTTGCTGGAAAAGGAAATCAGCATCTACATAAAGCTTGTCAGCAGATGGAAGCATGAAGTGCTCTAAAATCTCCTGGCAGCCAGCGGCATTTACTCTCGACTTGAGAAAACACAGCGGGCCAACACCAGCAGATGACATAGCACCCCAAATCATCACTGACTGTGGAAACTTCACACTGGACTTCAAGCAACTTGGATTCTGTGCCTCTCTACTGTGATGGTGGCAGATTTTTACTGTGTGGGTGAGGAGGGGCGGGGCGTCGAGGCGATGGAGTACTGAAATGTATATTAAATTTATATCACTATATAATAATAATAATAATATTTTATAGGCTTAAATTAAATAAAAATCTAAATATAAAAAAAATAAATGAGGCTTTATTTTTAGCACTTGCCTTGTTGTGTCATTCTCTTGCAATGAGAAACAGCCTGAGGGTGCTGTGGGATACAGTATTGTCCTGGGGAGAAGGAAAAGAAGTGGGAGGAGGAAGTGGAGAAGTCCACTTGGAGGAAGTGGAGAAGTACAGTCACACGTTTCTCTCTCGTTAGGCATGAATCCAAAATGTTCCCAGATCATCGATATAAGCTTTGGTTTCCCAACAAGTTCCATCACAGCGGCAGCACCCGAAGTGAAATCGAAGAATTCGCCTGACTGGATTTTGCCATGCTCAAACAAACCCGTGTCAAACTACATATAAGGTGTTTGATTAAGATTGCATAACCTGTGTATTAATATGAAATCTCCTGCCATATGGTAGGCTATAGATACAAATTAATATAGCAACTGTAATTATTATTATTATTATTATTATTATTATTATTATTATTATGATTATACATGTATACAAAGTGTTGTACTTTGTATTTGTCATAGTGCCCACTCAAGCAGAAACATTAACATGGGCGTGTGATGTGGCATCACTGCAGGTGGCACTGCATCTACCACCGCCGTGGTGCAGTTGTCATACTCTCCATTCTTCCTCCAGACTCTGGGACCTTGATTTCCAAATTAAATGCAAAATTTACTTTCTTCTGAAAAGAGGACTTTGGACCACTGAGCAACGATCCAGTTCTTTTTCTCCTTAGCCCAGGTAAGATGTTCTAACGTCTCTGGTTCAGGAGTGGCTTGACACTAGGAATACTGCAACACTGTGACATTTCTGTATTATAAATTCTTTATTTTAATATTTTGAGATACTGGATTTTTAATTTCCATGAACTGTAAGCCTTAATAATCAAGATCAAAACAAAAAAAGCTTGAAATATTTCACTTTGTGTAATAAATCTAAAATATATGAAAGTTCCACTTTTTGAATTAAATTACAGAAAAATAAATTTTCCATGATATTAAAATGTTTTGAGCTGCACCTGTATGTAACTTGTATGTTTTGGATCATGAGTCGATCGTTTCTTTCTCCACACTTTGGCCTTTCTATCACTTTGGTAGAGGAAAATCTTGGTCTCAGCAGTCCATACAACCCTGTTCCAGAACATTTGTGGCTCATTTTTGTATTTCTTTATGTATTCCAAACTGACTTTCTGATTTCTACTGCTAATGAGTGGTTTGCATCTTGTAATATGGCTTCTGTATTTTTGTTCTCAGTCTTCTTTGAACGGTAGATTGAGGGAGTTTCACCCTGTGGAGGTTGTTTGTCATTCCACTGACTACTGTTTTTGGGTTTTTCTTCACAGCTTTCATAATGTTTCTTTAATGAACTGCTATTGTTTTCCTTGGCCGACCTGTTCAATGTCTGGTTGTTGGTTTCTTTCATTTTCAGGACATTTCAAAATTGTTGTACAGGCCCAATGTATGCTCAATGGCTCTGATCACTTTTTCCCTCTTTTCTCAGCTTCAAAATGGCTTGCTTTTCTCACATAGACAGCTCTATGATTTTCATGTTGGTTTATCCTTTTTTAACAATAAATGCATTCTTCACAAGTGAAACCCAGGGTTCAGACCAAGAGTAGACATTCTGAGCTATTATTTGGTTAAACAGTCAATCTAATAGGGCACACCTGGGCAACAGTAAACACCCTGTCAGTCACATATTCCAATATTTTTGATCACTTGAAACATTGGGTGGTTCAAACAAAGGGTGCCATGTTCTAAATTTTTGAACAAATCTAATTGTAAATATCTGAACTCCTGATCTATCATCATTCATCGTTTGATCTCAAACCTAACTTTCTTCAGTGTATAGCACAAACAAAAGATTTGGCCTTGGCATTTCAATACTTTCAAAGGATACTGTATATGCCTACATGATGCCATTAATTACAAAAGAGAAACCTTTTGAGCCACCCTTTTCTCAGAAGATATTGCATTAATGGATCATGTAATCTTATTCTAGGTTTTCATCTTATGCCACTCGACTATGGAAGTGTCTTTATTTGCAGCAACCTGTAACTGTAACAAGCACAGAGGTAGCTTAGGCAAATTACCATGTCAGTCGGGAACTACTGTGTGGCAACTTGTTTGCATGTGTTGTTTTTGATGAAGTTCAAGGTTTGCCATACATAATTTCTTTTGCTCTGAATATTAATAACAGGAAGAGGAGCAGGAGAAAGTGTCAGAGTTGTGGAGATATCTGAGATTGTCAACAGAATTGCACCAAATGTAAGTAGCAACTCTTTGAAATGAAAATTGCACAGTGCCTACCATATTGATATAAGACCATGTTTGATGTCAAAGGATGAGAAGTCTGTGGATAAAGATTCAGTGCTTCAGTGGATTGGAGATACTGCTGTTCCTTGCACTCCAGAGATTCAGCAACCCAGAGTTCGGAGGTGCTCAGCACGGTCAGTATAAACTAGGGGTGTGAATCTGCCTCTGTTTCAATAAAACTCTGTGTTGTGTAGCTTTCCATAAAGTCTGAATCCAACATTTTCTGTAATTCTATAGGGGTACATGTTTTTGCAAAGAAAATAAGTGAATGCTTTGGTTATAGCCTTCGGCTTGCTAGAATTGTGGTGTAGCAAGCTCTGAAAGAAACTGTTAATAGTAGTAGTACCTGTTGCATCTTTAGCTGCAGCCAGGCTCCTCTCCAGTTAACATTACCTCATGCCACTTTTCTAGGTGTGTAGCAAGGTTTGTGGTGCTTCCATTGCATATAGCAATTATTCTGTTGAGACTTCCTGCTGAGATATTGTGTCAGAAGTATTTCCAAGTATTGATTTAATACTTAACATGCGCTCTCTCGCTCTCTTTCTCTGCCCTGTCTTTCTCACTCATTCACATGTGTGACTTGTGGGGTATCTGTCGATTTTTGATGGCAGTATTGGATTTTAACCATTTTTCTTTTCAAAACAGATCAGGCCAAATCGGAGACTGTTGGTCTGATTTTCTGATTCAATTAGTTTTTTTCATACCCCTAGTATTAATGTAATGTATTTATGGAAATTTGTGTGCTTGTAGTGACTTATTTACCAACTGACATTCTTATTCCTTTGTCAAGTCGGCAAAGTAACAATGTTGAGGACCTGATGAAACTAGCTAAGCAGTTTGACCTTAACATGACCCGCCAACACAAGGAAAGGATTCTTGAGAGTCTGCAGAATAGTGGGGGAACAAATTGTAAGGACTTGCACAAGCTCAACAAACTCACTGCCACCCACCCAGAATCGCACAGTAATGGGGCTTCCGCTGGAGAAGCCAAAGGACTAAGCCATGAGGAGGAGCTGCATGCTCTGTTTGATGGACCAACCCAGTACTTGAGTGGGAGACTAAGCCCTCCATCACCTAACTGTTCACAGGAGAGCAGGACTGAAAAAACAGCTACTCATGGAATGAGACCAACCACTTCAGACAGCAAGAATCTCCTTTATGATGCTCAGGTGTCAAAACCAGCCTTTGATGATGACTGGGAGAACGATGATCTTCTCAGTGACTTGTTTGTGCTAGAGGTGACTCAGAACCCTTGGAATATGAGCTCCTGTACAGCAAAGACCACTAGTCAGATAGGGTCTGCTGCTTCTATAAAATGTGAACCTATAATGGTAGCCAGTTCCTCTGAATCAAGCACCAGAGCTGGTTTACCTCAGTCTCACCAGATTACCAGTTATTACACTAGGTTTTCTTCAAAAATTAGCACCAGTCTTAGTACTTTCAGGTCAGATGGTCCTGTCCAGTCTGTTGCAATTAAGCAACTTCCAAAAACTAGCCCTGATTCAATCAACACAGATAGAAAGCAAAAGATAGTTATGACCAATGTTGACCCCGGAGCCAAAGATTTAGCCAGTTCAGCTGGAGCATCAGGGAAGGACTTGGTCTCTGTGTGGGGTGAAGCTGATGATGATGATGATGATGATGATGATGATGATGATCTGCTTTATCAGGCCTGTGATGACCTGGAGCAAATCTCATCCAGTCAAGAGCAGCAAAAAGACAAGAATACAACCAAGCCCTTATGTTCCTCACCTGAAGTACTTCCAACCATCACTACTAGTTCTTCAAGCATGAGTAGAAACAGCAGAACAGTTCAATCTCAGGATCCCATGAGCTACAAACAGCCTGTGTGTGTTTTTGCATGCTCACATTCAATACCGAGTACTTCAGGTGTTCATGGAAACAAGCAAAACTTGTATGAATCAGCTAGTGCTTCTCAAGTAAACGACGATCCTAAAAACAGCAGGCAGCAGTACCATTTCACTCAGCTGATTCCTCAGCCTGTTACAGGACTGTCTGGAGAAAACTCCCATCATTCCACATTCAAGAGGCATCAGTCTGACCCACGGGCATTGAGAAACAAAGGTAAGCATTCTACCACAAATAACTTTTACTGTGGGTTACTGAAATACTCACCATCCACATTATTAGGAACACCTGCACATTCATGCAGTTACCTAATCATTCAGTCATGACAGCAACACAATGCATAAAAAATGCAGATACTGGTCAAGAGCTTCAGGTAATGTTCAAATCAAACATCAGAATGGGGAAAAGTGTGATCTCTGTTACTTTAACCATGATATGGTTGTTGATAACAAATGGGTTGGTTTGAGTAATTGGAAAAACTGCTGTTATCCTGGGAATTTCACACACAACAGTCTCTACAGTTTATACAGAATGGTGTGAAAAATAAAAAACTTCCATCCTCTGAACGTGGCGTGTTGACAGGCTGAAACACCTTGTTGATGAGAATGAGCATGAGATCAAACCTTGAGGTGGATGGGCTACAGCAATGGAAGACCTCATCAGGTACCACTCTTGTCATCCAAGAACAAGAATCTGAGGCTGTCATGGGCACAAACTGGTGGTAGAGAGCTGAAAACTGGAAAAAGACCAGATTTTTCTTCTTTCTTCAGTTTGGGTGAGCCTGTGCTCATGATAGCCTCAGATTCCTGTTTTTGGCTGACAGAAGTAGATCCCAATGTGCTCTTCTGCTGTTGTAGCCATCTACCTCCAATGTTTTGTGCATGCTGAGATGCTTTTCTGCCATGGTTACGCCATGGTTGTAAAGAGTGACTATTGAGCTACTATAGCCTTCCTGGCAGCTCAAACCAATCTGGCCATTTTCCTCTGAGCTCTCATCAACAAGTTGTTTCCACCCAAAAAACTTGCTGAATGTTTTTTGTATTTTGCCCCATTTTGTGTAAACTCTAGATACTGTTGTGAGTGAAAATCCCAGGGGATCAGCAGTTTCTGAAATACTGAAACCATCCCATTTGTTACCAACATACATGCTACGGTTAAAGTCCCAGAGATCACATTTTTTCTTCATTCTGATGTTTGATGTGAACATTACCTGAGGCTCTTGACCTGTATCTGCATGATTTTTTTGTACTTCATTACACAACTTTATTTATGGACTTTAATGTTGTGAATTCTTTATATTTCCGGATTTCTTGAGTTAATACTGATGTCTGGTGAAAATTTCATGTGAATAGCCTCATCAGAAATATATTTACTGAAAAATAAGTTGACATGTCCAGTATTTATTTCCCCCACTGTATACCTATAGTTAACTGGGAATTTGCTGTTGTTTTTTTTTTTTTTTTGGTCTATTCACAAAAAAAAGAGACAGATTCTAGACTAGCATGCTGAGCAGCAAGGAAAATCTGCATTCTGTTGTTTTGTTCTCTGTTTGCTTCTGTAGTGTTTATTGCAGCACAACCAGCAGTGAAGTGCTCTGCTGCTGAAATTGAGAGGAAGAAGCAGGAGGCTATAGCAAGGAGGAAATTGCGACTGCAAGCCACTCAGAAGTCTGGTGCTCCCACATAACCCTCCACAGAGGAGCCTGACGTCTTAAAATGAATATCTGCCCTCTGACATCTAATGGAATAATTTTAGCTGTCTGATTCTGTTACACACTGTTACACACTTTTGCCATTTGACCTTTTTTCCCCCAATTATTTAAATTGCTCCACATTAAACCACCAGCATATTTCCTCATTATAAGCTGCTAGTTTGTGTGTAAATACTAATCAACCTTTTTTTTTTAAATAGTGTTCTAGAAAATGTTCTCTAATTTCTAGTCCATATAATTTCATCAACATAATGAGACAAAAGAGCAGTTATGAATCATTAAGAAATACAGTTCCGTCTGAAACTATTGGAAATGGCAAGGCCAATTCATTTTTATTTTTTTATTTTATTTGCTGTAGACATTTGGGTTTGATATCAAAATATTAATATGAGAAGAGAGCTTAGAATTTCAGCTTTTATTTCCTGAGATATATATATATATATATATATATATATATATATATATATATATATATATATATATATAAAATATAGGTGTGTTAAACAGCAAAGAATATAGCACATTTTGTATCAGACCACCCAATTTGTAGGCGAGCAAAAATATTGCAACATGTGACTGACAGGTGTTTCTTGTTACCCATGTGTGTCCTGTTAGATTGGTTGTTTAAATAATAATTAGCTCTGAATATCTACTCTTGGTTTTAGCCTTCAGTTTCACCTGTGAAGACTGCATGTGTTGTTAAAAAGGATAAACCAACATGATCAGAGAGCTGTATATGGATGAAAAGAAAGCCATTTTGAAGCTGAGAAAAGAGGGAAATCAATCAGAGGCATTGCACAAACATTGGGTTTGCCAGTACAACAATTTGGAATGTCCTTAAAAATAAAGAAACCACTGTTGTACTGAGCAACATCCATCGAATGGATCAGCCAGTGAAAACAACAGCAGCTGATGACAAACATTGTAAGAGCTGTGAAGAAAAACCCAAAAGCATCATTCAATGACCTCACCAACAACCTCCACAGGGCACTGGTAAAGGTATCACAATCCACCGTTCGAAGAAGGCTTTGAAAGCAGAAATATAGAGGTCATATCACAAGATGCAAACCACTCATCAGCAGTAAGAATCAGAAAGCCAGATTGGAGTATGCAAAGAAATACAGAGATGAGTCACAAAGGTTCTGGAACACAGATTAACCTCTATCAAAGTGATGGAAAGGCCAAAGTGTGGAGAAAGAAAGTATCTGTTCATGATCCAAAACAAACAAGCTTGTCTGTCCATGGTGGAGCTAGTGTCATGGCTTGGGCTTGCATGGCTGCTTCTGGAACAGGCTCACTAATCTTTATTGATGATGTAACTCATGATGGTAGCAGCAAAATTAATTCAGAAGTTTACAGGAAGATTTTGCCAATTTGTAGAGAAATGCGTCCAAATTAATCAGGAGGAACTTTATCATGCAGCAAGACAATGATTCAAAACACACTGCCAACTCAACAAAGGACATTAACAGGGGAAAACAGTGGAACGTTTTATACTGGACAAGTCAATCATCACCCCTTAACCCAATTCGGCATGCATTTTAGCTCCTGAAGAGCAGACTGAAGGGAGAAATCCCGCGAAACAAACAACAAATGAAAGAAGCTACGGTAAAAGCCTGGAAAAACATCACAAAAGAAGAAACCAACAGTTCGGTGAGGTCAGTGAGTAGCAGGCTTGATGCAGTAATAGCAAGCAAGCAATATATGCAACCAAATAGTAAATGTTCTTTACTTTAATATACAAGCCCTATGTGTTCCTATACTTTTGCTTGCTTAAAAATTGGGTGGTCTGATAAACATAGATTTTGTATGTTGTGTAATACATCTAGATATAAATACCAGGAAATAAAAGCTGCAGTCCTAAACTCTCACCTCATATCCATCTTTTGATCTCAAACCCAAATGTCTTTGGTGTATAGCACAAAGAAATGAATTGGTCTTGCCATTCCAATAGTTTCAGAGGGGACTGTAACTTGGAGAGGAATGTGTATAGTTTCTCTCCTGGAATTGTTCATCACTCTGGTTCTATCTTTAGTGGCAGTAGAAATGTCTGTAATTGTGATCTGTGTATTGAACTTTTCTTGACTGGTTTTCTGTTGTCTTGTTTGTTTTCCATCAAGGCTGCTTACTCTACAGTTTTGCACAGGCAACCCACAAATTTGATTTGATTTAGATCATTGCCATGATAAAACTATTTAATTGCATTCTTGAGAAAGGTGTACAGTATTTTGAGCTCAAATAAGATAATATTTACAAGCTAACAGCACCCTGAGTTCAGGCTGTGAGAGTCTATGAAAAAAGTGCCATTCCACTTGTTTCCATAAAGAAAATGTGAAATGAAGCAAATCTGTATGTACAAGTGCTCCTCATAAAATGTATTTAATCCAATTTGTCTTGTTTTTATTTGTCTGTATGTTTCTTTGTCTTTCTGAACTATGGCTTTCAGATGAAACCAAACTTCTTCTCAATGTAAGTTCTTAGAAACATTCTCCACATAATGCAGTGTTTCATACGATGATTCATTACCATTTTGTGTATAATGGTCTTAAAATGTCATTTGTAGAAATTAAGGTTTTCTTTGCACATAAAATGAAAAGTGTCTGTTTTTCTCCAGCACATCTGGTGCAATGTACATGTTACAGTGATATTTATTGTTTGCCCAGGGGAATGCCTGTGTATCGCTCAGATATGTGCCATTGCCTATTTTCAGGTGGGGTGTGTGTGTGTGTGTGTGTGTGTGTGTGTGTGTGTGTGTGTGTGTGTGTGTGTGTGTGTGTGTGTAAGACTTCCATGTACTGTATTCTCTCCCTCCTGCTCAGTGATTGTAAATCAAAAGGCACAGTAATTTGGTATGTGGATGAAGGCTTTTTTTTATTACGTTGTATGGCACAGGACCATTGCAAAGTCAGCTTTGTGTTGCTGGAGTGATGTGGGGAAGAAGCATACTCTAGTATCAAGCTGTAGTAATTATGGCAGATTACTATATATTGCTGCCAGAGCTAATTTATGTTTCAGAAGCAAGAGAACATAATTTGGAATACTATTTTACTTAGAAACCTGGTGATGTTTTTGGTTCATCTGAATGTGTTCTTAACAAAAATAAGTGAACCTTACTTAAAAATAAAGCCAAGCTGATGATCCATCTTTCATTTTACTCAAGAAATGTTCATGCACCTTTCCTATAAGAATAAATCTATAATGATGGGTTAATTGATATAAAAGTGCATCTCCTTAAATATCCCAAAAAGTTAAACATTTAAAAAGAAATGTTGAAGTTAATTTCAAATTTCAACTTCTCAAAATGAGCTCTTCTCCCATATTGGACACGTCTAGTTTAAATAACATCTCACAAATTGAAAGTAGTCCTATGCGTTAAACCACGCTTCCACAGCATTACCTGCTGCAGGTTATTGCCCAAAAGTATGCCTAATATAGAAAACAGTCAGGAGGGGGCTGCAGTTGTCATCAAGTTAAATGAACTGAATATTTTCAGTGCGTCATTAGCAGTGTAGATTTGTTTCAACAAGGCTTACTTGAGAGCTCCATTCATAGGCCCCCAGGGTATGAACAGGCAACTGCACACACCAATCTCAAGCTCAAGGTTTGGGTGCTGAGGAATGTTTGAATGGATAAAACTTGCTCAATTATGTTTCTTAGCACATTAGCTCATGTACACAGGAATAATGTGCAACTGTTATAAAGATTAAAGTGTCTTTCCAGTACCAGTTGGTGGAGGAAAACCCAAGAAAACAAGATGAAGCAGAAATTGATACAAGCAGTGTTGTACTATCTGCTGGATATGCATTTCCAATGCATTTTGGTTTGAATCTCTTCAGTTCTGGTGATATGTTGATAAAAACTCATAGACTCATTTTTATTCCAGAACTCTCAATGCATTGAACTTTTCCCAAATAATTCTCGAGTTACGTTCCTCACGTCTAAACCTGCCAACACCTTGCTACAATGGCTATGATGCCCCCCCCCATCTGTACCAGATAATATGGTGGCAGGGATGGGTCTGTAATGGTGTGTTAATAGATTTAGACTTGAGGTACATTTGTGAGGGCAAGTTTGTGAATCCCTTGGAATTATCTAGTTTTCTGCAAGAACGATGCCACGATCAAATCTTCATGTAAATCATCATAAAAAGACAGCTTTAGAAAAACATGTACATAAAATGTTAAATTGCCATAACTGAATTTAAACAAATGAAAAGAATGTAGGTCATTGCTGGAAAAAGTACACTTGTGAATGTGACACCAGCCAAAATCCAAGAAGTATGTTATGAGGAAGGCCAGCTCATGCTAAGTAGTAGCTCACTTTGTTATGTGATGAAGTCTGTCTCTCTCACTCTTGCGCTTTCTGAAAAGAACTGTAGTTGACTGATGTTTTGACCACCTTAGTGGTGATTGTCTTTAAAGTCAACAGGCTACTGTTCACATAACTCATAGCAACTTAATGTGTGTTAGCCATACTCTTCTCACACCAGATACTAGCTAGCTAGTTAGTGGTGCTTGAAAAGCACTACTATTGTTCTTGTGCATACTTATTATTAGTGGTGCTTGAAAAGCACTACTATATTTATTCGGCATACTTATTATTATTATTATAATTAGTGGTGCTTGAAAAGCACTACTGTTGTTCTTGTGCATACTTAATATTAGTGATGCTTGAAAAGCACTACTATTGTTATTCGGCATACTTATTATTATAATAATTATTATTCTTCTTCCACTTTTTTTTCGGCACGTAACTAGTCCCACACCGTTTGTCAGAGATCGACGGGTGAGGTGTCAAATCGATTGGCTTACCCACAACCAACTCTGTGGGGGGAAAAAAGAGTTAGGGAGGATATATGAATTAGGAAAATGATCAAATATTGTTATATGCTACATACCAGCTGATGCTCCGAGTGACTGGCTTGACCGTTTCCGTTCTAATGTTGGTGGTATGAAATCAAGGTCTCTCACACATCCATCACCCGGAGTGTGCACCTGGGCGATCGTAACCGCTTTACGTTTGAGTCTTTGTAGCTTTGTTGCATGGTTGTTAGTCCTCTCCATGTGAGATTCACTTCCAGATGCGCTGAACTTGTTTACAAGGTTTGAAAAATCTTCTGGGAAAACAAAACAAAAACCAAAAAAACATAAGAAATTTTTAAACAAATCATGTAGGCTAAATAATGCTGCATTACAAACACTTACTGAGCGAGGGGATATTCGTATCTCAAGGAGACGCACAGTCTGATGTCAAACTATGCTCCGTCTTTGGACCTATTGTTAAAAAAATTATGATCATTCTACACATTCACAACACATTATACATAGACATGAAAAAATATAGGCTATAATTAGGTATACAGTGCATCCGGAAAGCATTCACAGCGCTTAACTTTTTCCACATTTTGTTATGTTACAGATTTATTCCAATATGGATTAAATTCATTATTTTCCTCAAAATTCTACAAACAATACCCCATAATGACAACATGAAAGAAGTTTGTTTGCAATCTTTGCAAATTTATTAAAACTAAAAAACAAAAAAAGCACACGTACATAAGTATTCACAGCCTTGGCCATGACACTCAATTTTTTTATTATTTTTTTTTATTTAGGCTTAATTTAATTTCCATTAAAAATTAATTGTACAGATTCCAACAAATAGCTCGGTATTAAGATTGAAGCACACTGAAGCTCAGGATCATTTGATCAACACAAAAAAGGGAGGTCACATTAACTTAACAGGGCCTTCAAACTGATAAGGGCATAAAAGGGTTTTGCATACTGCAAAAACACATAACAACAAACCTCGATTAGGATGAAAAATTTCAGTAAAAACCAAATGCTTCTAAATCAGCTCCCTGCTCTTGTGGTTATAGCAGTTGCAGAGGCAGGTTTTCCTTTAAAGAGAGCTAAAACTGTCCTCATTCAGAGGTCTCAAACTTTCTCTTTATGCACACATTCACACAAATCACCCTTTAAAAAAACCTAAACACATAAAATAAAACCCTTCCCACCCCTTTCCTTCTTGATCAAAATGTCAGCAGCTGAAGATTCAGTTCAAGTTCAGTAAAAAAAAAAGAGAAACAAACATTCTTTAGTAAAATCAGTCTCTCCACATTGTACCTCCTCCACAGTACTTTACCCTCCCTTAGTGGCAACTTTAATCCTTCCCGGATGGCAACATTGCTTTAATAAAAGTATTTATTTTTTTCATTTCATCATGTCACCATCTAAAATAAAACAAGACGACGGGCTGACTTTTATATGACGCTCAAAATTGAGCTCAGGTGCATCATGTTTCCACTGATCATCCTTGAGATGTTTCTAAAACTTGATTGGAGTCCACCTGTGGTAAATTCAGTTGATTGGACATGATTTGGAAAGGCACACACCTGTCTATATAAGGTCCCACAGTTAACAATGCATGTCAGAGCACAAACCAAGCCATGACGTCCAAGGAACTGTCTGTAGACCTCTGAGACAGGATTGTATCGAGGCACAGATCTGGGGAAGGGTACAGAAACATTTCTGCAGCATTGAAGGTCCCAATTACCACAGTGGCCTCCATCATCCGTAAATGGAAGAAGTTTGGAACCAGCAGGACTCTTCCTAGAGCTGGCCGCCCGGCCAAACTGAGCGATCGGGGGAGAAGGGCCTTAGTCAGGGAGGTGACCAAAAACCTGATGGTCACTCTGACAGAGCTCCAGCGTGTCTCTGTGGAGAGAGGAGAACCTTCCAGAAGAACAACCATCCCTGCAGCACTCCGCCAATCAGACCTGTATTGTTGAGTGGCCAGACGGAAGCCACTCCTCAGTAAAAGGCACATGACCGCCTGCCTGGAGTTTGCCAAAAGGCACCTGAAGGACTCTCAGACCATGATGAAACAAAGATTGAACTCTTTGGCCTGAATGGCAACCATCATGTCTGGAGGAAACCAGGCACCTGTCATCACTTGGCAAATACCATCCCTACAGTGAAACATGGTGGTGACAGCATCATGCTGTGGGGATGTTTTTCAGCGGCAGGAACTGGGAGACTAGTCAGGATTGAGGGAAAGATGAATGCAGCAATGTACAGAGACATCCTTGATGAAAACCTGCTCCAGAGTGCTCTGGACCTCAGACTGGGGTGAAGGTCTATCTTCCACAGGGCAACGACCCTAAGCACACAGCCAAGATAACAAAGGAGGGGCTACAGGACAACTCTGTGAATGTCCTTGAGTGGCCCAGCCAGAGCCCAGACTTGAACCCGATTGAGCATCTCTGGAGAGATCTGAAAATGGCTGTGTACCGACACTCCCCATCCAACCTGATGGAGCTTGAGAGGTCCTGCAAAGAAGAATGGGAGAAACTGCCCAAAAATAGGTGTGCCAAGCTTGTAGCATCATTCTCAAAAAGACTTGTGGCTATAATTGGTGCCAAAGGTGCTTCAACAAAGTATTGAGCAAAGGCTTTGAATACTTATGTACATGTACTTTTTTTGTTTTATTTTTAATAAATTTGCAAAGATTTCAAACAAACTTCTTTCATGTTGTCATTATGGGGTATTGTTTGTAGAATTTTGAGGAAAATAATGAATTTAATAAATTTTGGAATAAGGCTGTAACATAACAAAATGTGGAAAAAGTTAAGCGCTGTGAATACTTTCCGGATGCACTGTACGCAACACTCTCATGGGTACAGGAATTGAATTTCCTCAACAATGTCAAAAACGTTTACTTCGTTCACAACACCTGGAGCGTTAGAGACCCTGTTTAAGCATCGCATCAGAGGCGTGACTTGCTTATAAATAAATTTACTTAATAATAATAACAAGAGATAATAAAACATACTGTTAAGAAAGACAGCCATCTTCTCTTGAAGCATGCTTACGTTTCAAAATAACAGAACTTGCCAGAAAAAGTAAAATGAGAACGAAGATTCACTTATACCACAGAGACACTAACACAACTGCATGGGCTGATACTGACCGGTGTGACTGACTCTAATATTGTGTGACTGATATTTTTTAAATATCGTGCATACACATTGGGAAGGTATTAAACAGTGAGAAGCAGGCTCACACTAAACTCATTAACACAAACACATCATAAACATTTGGGGGCATCCTGGCCAATACAGACAGGAAAAAACACCCCCAGACAGACAGGTGACAAGAAGTTCACACATACACATAAAACAGGGTTACTGCAGGTCATAAATTCCATGGCACACAGACCTGTCAGTCAGGATGACATGGGGGTCATAAATCACAGGGGGTCAAAAATCAATTTGACATTTTGACAGAAAGTGTATGTTATAACTACTGGCATGGATCCAATATTGCTTAGCTTCCTCAAAATCCCTTTCAAATTGTGTACCAATCCTCACCAATTTGCTCACCTCTCTCATTACAAGTTCTCATTACAAGTTCTGAGTATAACCTGTACAATCTTCCTCTCTGGAATATCATTCCTCCGTCTCAGGTACAGAGCTCTGTAGTGGGAAGCAAAGTCATGAATCTCTCTGGCGCCTTGTTTTCTCTCCAACAACCTTCTTGCCACTTCCGCTTCATAGTCAGCATACAGAAAAGAGCAAAGGAAGGTCTCCTTAAATTGGCTCCATGTCTGTACTGTTCGTCTTTCTGCTATCCACCAGTTTTTTACAGTGCCTTTCAGCACTGAAGTGAGAGAAGCTAGTATTTCTATGTCACCTAGAGGTCAAATGGCTAAATATTCCTCACAGCATTCGATGAAAGAAACTGTGTTGTTTTCTTCACCACTGCCAAAATGTAGGAACTCAACTTTTACAGGTACTTGATATGGAGTTCTTGGTATATTTTCAGCACTGGATACAGGAAGCTGACTTGACTGAACATTATGGGTTTTACTCAACTCTTCAGTTACAGTTGGGGCAAGGAAAGTTGGGGGGGCGGGGGGGGTTGGGGGGGGGGAGGAATAATTGTGGTTGACATCAAAGGAGCCCAGGATCTTAACTTATTGTCAATCTGGACATCTCTTCATTTTAAGCAATCAACTACCGACTTCCCTAAATTTTGAATAACCAACTCCAGAAGGTTCTGAACTCATTCACATTCTCTCTCAATTTCATAGGTCTAGCAAGTTCTGCATTCTCCTCAGAAGGTGGCGGTGGGGGAAAAGGATTCTGATCCCCTCTCAATTTGATAGGTGTTAGTATTTGTGATCTTTGGGTTCTGAGTCTTAAGAAGAGAGAAAGCGAAAGAACACAAAAAGACAATGCCCTCGCCCTGCCACACACTTCCTGCACCAAGCACTTGGGAGAGTTGCCAAATGGCACAAAAAGTATAGAAAATTCAAATGTCAAGATCTCTCATTTATTCAAAGAAAGGCAGAGAATATGTACCATGCTCCACACACAACAGAGACAATGGGTTAACTATTTATTGGCTAGGCGGAAGGGCATATTTGCATAAGTAATTTGCATATGTAAAATCAGGATTGGGTACATCCTCATCCTCTACCATTACTTATACCATACAAGGAAACAATTAAACAATAACTACAAATGGTCCCTGTTCAGGCACCAATCTATAACCATTTCTGAGTCTCTTTAACGTTAAAGGCAGCTATAAGTAGAAGTGAAGGAGGGCTCACCTGTATTTCTGTACTTTGTGTTTTTAACTTGTACAAAAGATAATAATAATATTAAACAAATAGTATTAATTGAGTATTTTTTTATGTAAAGAAAAAAAAGATGCAAACAGAAAATAAACACAAATTAAATTAATCAAGTGTTTGGTCAACAAACAAGCCTCAAAAGATAGGAGCAATTGCTCTGAGAGTTCAAGCAGTCCTTTGAGTCCATGCCATGACAAAACAACTGCTGCAAGTAAATTCATCTGGAAAAATTGAAGACAAGGTAGTCTTAGCTGATGGAATGTCTTGAAGTCAACTTATGATCCAGATGACTCACACTTTCCCTCTCATAAATTACTCCAAGTAACCCCAGTGGACATCAGTCGCTCAGTAACCACATTTGCAGGTTGGGTAGTCCATGCACCAAGAGCAGATGAGTAAGGTAACAAGGGCTATACACAATCTTGCTACAAAATAAAATATAACAAACTGCAAATAAATAAACATTATAAATAAATACTTCCTGCATAACAAATAAATTCAAACATATCTTTGTTACACAGTACTCATTCATGAAATATGCATTTGCTTTAGCAATGGTGTCAACCACACCCCTTACTCCTACCTTAGATATTCCTCAGTAAAAGTTACTCACAGGGTAAATAAGTTTTAAGAAGAACTCTTTTATTTTAGTGCCACTTTTAGTGGTATGACAAAAGTGAATACGGCCCATTTCCCTTCTTTTTTCCAGTAAGGAAAAAATTCAGTATATAAAAATTTTAAGTCTTTAAACCTTGTTGTGTGGCTTTAAGGCCCAACAGTAAGAATGATAATAAATAAAATAAAGATGATGTGGAAATGTTTGACTTAAGACTGTAATTACAATAGCAATTGAAAACACTCTATGACAAGCAGTATCATGTAAGCATATTATACTTACCACATTTTGATTTATTTACATGTGATTCATATTCATGTGATTCATTTTCATGTGATTCATATTCATGTGATTCATTTACATTTGATTCATTTTCATGTGATTCATTTACTGATTTGCTTCTTTTTAAATCCAGTTTTAGACTGTGATATTACAAAGGTCTTTCCAGATTATTACTTGCCACACTGTATGAGATAACCCCAGTAAAATTGCCTGAATTCTATAATATAATTTGTTCACCATGTTAGGTTTAAATCCTCTAAAAACAGATTGAACGCAAAACGCAAATTGACACTAACATTATTCAGTTCCAGTTCACATCCTTCAAAGCACTGGCATGTTTTGTTTACTCTCACAATCCCCCAAACACACGCACACCCAAAGTCTCCATTAATATATATATATATATATATATATATATATATATATATATATATATATATATATATATATATATATATATATATATATATATTTGAGACAGCAGTGTTTGCCACAATAAAAGTAAGCTGAACTAACCAAAAAAATTACCAAGACAAAAAGTTCCAGTAAGAGAAAAAGCCTGATAAACAGTCTGCGCACGATAAGAAATATGATGTCCTTAACTTTTAAAAACTTGTACCAAATAATATAACAGTGTAGCAAGTAAAGCCAAGGAAAAAACACTAATACAATTAAATAAACAGAAACTCTAAGACAGTCAGAGTCTCAAAACAGAGAACCACATTAATACAGAAGTAGATTTAAGAGGAGTGAGTCCACAAAATCTAGGTGAAGTAATGCAACGACGATATCTTCAATAAAAATCCAAATACTATAGAGTGTGGAAGGCCGAGTGCAAAAAATAAAAATAGAGCGAAAAAGACACCACTGTATAGGTGATACAGTACAACCTGATATCAAGAGTTTAACATAGTCTCCTGCTTCCTCCGCTGAAATAAAGTCCTTCTGGACAGCGTTATATGTAATGCGAAGCCGAGCTGGATGAAGTATTCCATAGCGAGCGCCCTCAATATCACGAAGTTGATGCCGAACCTTGTTATATGCGGCCCGGGCCCGGGCTATCTTGGCTGTGTAGTCAGGGAAAACGGAGATGGTCACATTCCTCACTTTCATCCGCTGGAGCTCTCTCGCATGGCGTAAAATATCAACACAGTCAGTGTGATAGTGGAATCTGCACACAATAGCTCGTGGTTGTTCACCAGGCTTGGGCTTCAACTGAAGGGTCCGGTGGGACCGGTCCAAAACCAGCTCCTTCTCCAGACCAAACGCCTCTTTTAACAAGGCCACTACAGCAGCAGTTGTACATGTGTCAGCGCCCTCTGGAACTCCCACTATCCTAATGTTATTGCGCCATGACCTCGACTCCAAATCCTCACATTTATTCTCTAATTGAGTCACGGTTGCAGTGAGAGACTCGATAGTAGTCTTCATTTGAGATATGTCATCGGTGCAACCGGAGAGAGCTCCACAACAACCATCCTCCATTTCCACAACAGTCCCTTTCAGTGTTGATATGGTAGCCTCGGTAGCAACTTTATCACTAGCCAGCTGTGTTTTCACGGCCTGCAGGTCAAGCTGAACAGCAGACAGTGCAACCCTGAAAGGATCCTGGAGCTCCTTTTCAAAAATATTGGCAATGTCCTTCCTCAATAAAGCCAACAGCTCGAGCCTGAGCGCAGCGAAATCAAAGTCACCGCTCGGCAGCTCGGCAGATTCAGGGGAAGAAGGGGACTCGCTCGCGGCTCGCACACTAGGCCTCAGTCGTATCTGAATGCTACCACAGGTTTTCATGTTCTTTCCAGACATTTTAATATACCACAAAGTTAAAAGTGCAAACAAGGAAACGGTGAAGAATAAGTCAAAATCTATTGTATGACCGAAAAGCGCTAATTAATTACAATTTTAATCGAAATCAGCAGGAGCCTCCAACTTCGCGTCCTACTCCATCGAACTCCGAATTCGAATCCCATACTTATCAATTCATGTTTATCATATTCAGAGTAAATTTTCATTTTCAATAATGTCACAAACTTCGGTCTTAAAAGAGTTGAGTTTTGAATATGAAGACAGACAAAAATATATTCTATCTTCATATTCTATCAATTCAAACTCAAATTATTTAAAGGATTATTGCTTTTGTATAGGCAGTGATCTGATGCTTACACTGCTTCTATCTCATCCTCCCATTTTAAAATCATATGTTTATCAAACTGTATATTAGGTCTAAAATCATAAATATCTGGCGATGCATTACCTCAGTTATTCTCAAAGTGGTATCTGCAAACAATATCCAGGGTGTCCTGTTTAACAGCTCACTTGAATGGGTTTAATCCAAACCCCAACAACTCAAAAACATGTAGCCTTATGAATAACATCAGCTTGCACATAACTTGTGAATGGAAAGTTCAAGAATAAAAGCTCTATGGCTCCAATAAATAGCCAGAGTATTACTGTACACATATGAATAACGACTCTAATATTTGAAATAAATAAATGTGTGCTGGAGGAGTTTATTTTACAGTTAAAAGGCTCCCTTGCTGCAAAACATTTGAAAACTTCTGCTTTAACTATTGGACAACTGGTGTTAATCTATTGGTAATAAATATTTTGCAGGATTTACCGATTGACACAGTACTGTCACTAATATCACCAAGGCAGCAACATTCAGTAAGCGGAATGGACAAGATTTGGAAAGACACACACCTGTCTGTCTAAGGTCTAACAGCTAAAACTACATAGAGCAAAAACCGAGCCATGAGTTTAAAGGAACTGCCTGTAAAGCTCAGAGACTGGGTTGTGTCAAGGCACAGATCTGGGGAAGGGCCTTGGTAAGAGAGGTGACCAAGAACCCAGATGGTCACCCTGGTTAAGCTCCAGAGATCATGTGTGGAGCTGGGAGAAACTTGCAGAACCATCACTGCAACACTCCACTGAACTGGGCTTTATTGCAGAGTCGCCAGACAGAAGCCTGTCCATTTGGAATTTGCAAAAAAAGAAAGAAAAAAAAAGTACCTAAAGGACTCTTTGGCTGTGAGAAACAAGATTCTTTGGTCTGATGAAATGAAGATTGAACCTGAGGATGACTTGAAAATGGCTGTCCACTGACGGTCCCCAACCAACCTGACAGAGCTTGAGAGGATCTGCAGAGAAGAATGGCAGAAAATCCCCAAATCCAGGTGTGCAAAGCTTGTTGCATCATACTCAAATAGATTTGAGGCTGGAATCGTTGCCAAAAGTGCTTCAACTAAGTACTGAGTCAGGGGTCAGAATACTTATGATAAGGCGATTTCAGTTTTTTTTTTTTTTTGGTGATAAATTTGCAAAGTTATCACAAATCTGGAGTATAGACTGATGTGAAAAAAAAAAATTACAGCATTTTAGCATAAGGCTGCAACATAAAATGTGAAAAAAATAAGGGGTCTGAATACTTTCTGAATGCACTGCATGTGCTTGAGTTAAAAAAAAAAAAAAAATTCTAATCAGACTATAGTCCAAGAGTGTACAGAGTCAGAAGAATCCCATGTTCCACTGCACAGCAGGTGTTTTTCTGTATCTCTGTGTTTCCTGTGTACTGAGTTAGAAGAACCATGTATTTTCTCTGTACAACATTTATTAGACATTCACCGAAACTGTGTTTCCAATCAAAATCTTTTGAAGCTGGCAAACTAATGTCAAAGATAAAACTTCTACAAATCATTAAGGTTATACCGGGTGAATAAAGGGTGAATTTAGTCTGACAGTGCATGCGCCACAAATGTAAGATATCATATAGACATGAATAATTAATTAAGGCGAAGGAGATTGGTTTGTTTTTAGAAAGAAGAGCTTAATACAGATAAGTTTACTGCTTCAGAGAAGTATATAAAGGTATGTTTGTGTGTGTATAATTCAGACGTTCTGCAGACTGTCTCACTTTATTGTTTCAATAAAGATTGATTGCTTTTTGGTATCTACAAATCCTTTTATCTCTGAAGTTTTTTTTTTTTTTAACTTTGGCTGGAAAGATTGTTTCCATGACACCATTTAAAAATGGCAGAATGCCAAAATAGTTATATAGTATAACCCCAGCCAAATGAAATGCTAAATCGATAGATTGGGGATAAGAAGATGGGCTTTATGTGAGAGCATATACTTTCTTATGTACTGTGATGCACAGTATTTCTAGGAGTCTGCTGTGTTGTGTGGCTGCTAAGTCCCCTTCTATAAGGCTTGCATCAGAAGAAATGGAAAGCTTTTGCAAGAGTTTTCACTACAGTTAACAGCTTCTTTAATTGATAATGTTTAGGCCTATTATGCATGTGTGGCCATTAATAACTATAAGGAATATTCCATGTTCTACCACAATTAAAAGGATATGCCTGTATACAGGCTGTTTTAATGTTATTAGTTATTCGAGCCATAATTTATGCTTCAAATGTGGTCCCGTGTACAGGTCAGCATCACATATTAAAAGTATATCAGCATCAGCAGGGATGTATATTGGAACTTCTTGCTAACTAATAGTATATTTAGGGGTATCGTCTAAACCAGTGAGGTGAGCATGTGCTGGACATTAACATTTGACTGTTGTTCCCATCCAGCAATAAATGACAGTCCAGTAGGGTAGCAATTCCAGACATGTTTGAATGTTCCTTAAAGAGAATATAAATAAAGTTTCATATGCTACCACGCTGGGACGTTGGTAAATGTCCTCTGAACTTGTTTGGGAATGTTCCTCTAGGACTAAAATAGGACATGTTATGAATGTATATAATGTACTGGGAGTGTCCTATACTGAACCTAATTAAAATGCCCAAATACGGACATCACTGACAAGTGTTACAGAAACCTCTTCAGTATACAGGATACTGCATGATATTTACAGTATACCTCCAAACTTTGTATAACATTCTACAGTCCCAAGTCATATTTGTATATATTTTGGATATGGGTATCATATCATGACACATCCAGTCAATCTCAAACATAATTATTTATAGGCATCTTACACAGAACACTCTTCAACATAATGTGAAAGTGCCAAAATAAAGATTTAAACTACCATACAAAATACGCAATTTGTAAAGCAATGGAAAGTGAAGGACAGCTCAGACACCTGTTCAAAACAAGCTTTATTGGCATCTCTTAATATATTAACATGGAGCAGAGTGAAATGTGTCAACATGTGTTCTGACATGCTAAAAACCCAGGATTCATGGTTGAATTACATCATGCTGCAATCAAGGACTTCTAAAATCAAAGAATTACAGAAGCAAACATTTTCCCATAACATAATAGATAATGTTAAACCAAATGCAACATGCATATTTCAGATATAAGCAAAACAGGCCTTCTATACTGCTCAGTCATCTTCCTCCAACACTGCTGCCCTGTTCGAAAAAACATCAGCAAGCATGTGTTTGGGAATCTCTGAACCCCGCACTCTAAGTGTATAACAGGCATCCTCCACTTTACTGAGGCTCTGTCGGAGAGTATGCAACTTTTTAGAAACCTCATAAGGACCCACATTACCAATATATGAAAAGCCATCGTGGATCTGCCGCAGGAAGTTACTGAGCTCAAAGGGTGTGTCCACATCACCATTTCCAACACTGCTGATGCACATACGCATCAGCTCACCAGTCAGATCAGCCACACCCAGAAGGTAGTCAGTTGGTGTAACTTGGAAAGTCAACACGCAGGCTCCTGGCCACATACCCCTGCTACAAACCTGAACAAAAGAGTAGGTCACATAATGAGCATCTGCACAATGAACAGTACCTAAAGACACCAACATCTCACAGTGATCTGCAGGTGATTAAGAGAGGAAAATTATGGAGTGAAATCAGAGCAGAACATTTGAAATAAAATGCGTGATTTGACATTATTGAACATTTTGTATTTCAATTTATAGGTTCTGGTGTTTTAAATTTAGGTCTAAAAAATTCAAGTATTAAAAATTTACACTGTACCAAATTGAAATCATAGAAAAAATTCAGGTCTTAGAATTTAGGAAAAATATCCAGAACACTCAGAAAGAGCAAACAAGCCAGGATCTAATCGAACTCAGTCCTGACCTGTCACAACACACCTCTAAGATCAAAAAGAGGGCGATAATGAAGATTATGATATGTTTATGCTTGCTGCTAGAAACAGCTTAGCTGTTTTCAATATTTACTTGTGAGTTTGCCAACAGTATTTCAGTGTGAATATTTAATTACCAATTACTTGTTAAACATTTGGGGAAAAAGATAAGCCCATAAAGGAAATGTGGTGAAAAATACCTTAATTTAAATGTAGAGTAAAATGAATGAAGGGTATTACAAAACAGCTGTAAGGGAGATACAGAGAAAATTATTTAAAAAGTTACTGCGGTTGCTATAACCTGGTGGTTCCTTTAAGATTTTTGTGTTTATGATGACGTAGGAGGTCACATGACAATGCCAACATGGCGGATGTAGTATGTCCGGGAATGTAGTCATACTACACACACATACTGATTAATACAAACTGTTTCAATGGCTGTACAGTAGGTACTGTCACAGTACACGATTTCAGACTCACCCAAAGTTTCAGTCAATGATTTTAGTGATGGAGGTGAAAAGCAGTTTTCGGGCACATAAAAACCAGGCATGTGCATGCGATATGAGCGCACAGAACAGTATCCACGACTAGAAAACCATCCTCGCAAGGGAGCATTTCTGTTCCATGTGGACAAATGCGGTACTGCAAGCATGGGACTGGGATGAGCAGAGGTTTTGAAATAATTCAAATCAAGGGTATTTAAAATAAAATTGCACTCAATACAACAAGGAATCACAAGTTTCACAAACAAACAAACATGCAATACAGTTAAAGTGGAAAATAACACAGTTATTACTTCTGGAGCAGCAAAACAAGTGGGTATAGGCTAATATTTATCTTTATAAAGGTACATTCACACATACAGTGATTTTTTTCGCTGCAAGTCACCAGTTGTTGTACTATGAAGTCGCCAGTGGCCGTTCCTACTACTGGTTGCCATAGTAACATGAGTGACGCAACTAGCATTCCACTTTTGACAACGAACGTTTTCTTGCCGCTAAAATTAAATATCCTGGAGGGAGAGTGATCTTATATAAAACTCAGTGTATATATGCATATCCTACGAGATGAAGGAGAAGCAGTGTGTGCTCTTTGCCACTGCAGCCATCTATCGGCGGCAAAAGTGCAAGTGCCAATTAGCTTAGCTTGCCTTATGGCCTTAGCGCATTGAAAGCAAAATAATAATAATGAAACACTCAGTTTTTGTTTCAATCGAGCAAAATGCCGGTGTAGCTCCTATATCAGTAAGTGAGCGTCACCATCGAGGCGTCATTCCCTATATGTTCGATGGTGACCGGGAGCTGGACCGCAGCTCTTCGGCCATGGCCTCTGTGTTTCCTGGATAATGTGTCACCTAAACTTCACCCACGATAGGCGCTACACTCGGATTTTGCTCGATTGCAACAAAAAGTGTGTTTCATTATTATTTATTTTATCTATTTTTTTTGCTTTAAACCCACTAAGATCCTAAGCTAAGCTAATTGGCTACTGCCGCTGCTTCTACTAGTGAGCAAGGGTGGCTACGGATCATGTGCACTCTACTGTCTTCACTCCCATTGGTAGTCACTGAACCAAAGTCACTCCAAATTTGCATAAACATTTCTCAACTTTCAAAGTCACTGGACATGCCTACATGTCGCCAGAAGCTCGCATTGAAAATGAATGGTCTCCGGTCACTTTGTTGCTACGAGTCACTGAACGTCTGAATGCACCTTAAGTCGTTATACGCAAACAGCCCTGTGGGAAAAGTAAGCATAAACTGTGTATGGCCCCGAATCCACCACTGGTCGAAAGCAGTTAGTTCACATGTAGCTGTAATAAAAATGCAATTAGTTTTAAAAGGCCAATTAGTTTTTCACATTGGTGATAAGTTTTGGATAACTTTTATTTGCTTCAATAAAAAATCAAATAAATAAAACACATATTGTGTGTTTACTCAGGTTGACTTTGTTTTATGTTGCATTTTGTTTGAAGCGTTAAAACTATTTAGTATGAGATATACACAAAAACAGAAGAAATCAGGATGGGGCAAATACTTTTTCACAGCACTGTAGCAGTCCCAGGTGCCAGTGTCGAGTTACACAGAACAACAGACACAGCATAGATTAGCATACTTATAAAGTTTTATGATAATAGCTCAATGCTGGTTGTTTGAAACGCCTGCTGAAAATTTATTGGGTGAAGGTGGTTGTGTTTTTGAAGTAATTTAGTGATGATTAAAAGTCCAGTTACAGATTAGAAGAAAGTCTTTCAAATTTGGTTCAAATCCTAATCATGTACCAATCATGTAAATATTTTATGGAATTCACTGTTGATTCAAAATCCAGTTACATATTTGTAGATTGATGTAGCATAAAAAATTTCAGCTCAATTGAACTTTTGGTTCATGAGAATTTAACTCCAACCCCTATGGATATGAAAAGCACCAAATTAAGTGAGACTGCATCAGCTGCTAATACTGTAGGTCCATCCCTGAAACTACCATTCAAGTTTCATGACAATAACTTAAAAGGTACACTATGTAACTTTTGGCCCTCCAGCTGTTAAAAAAAACTGCATGCATTTTGCGTAAGAACAATGTGCTTGGTTGTGCTTCGGCTCTACGTGTCTGTTCGGATGAATATGGTTCGCGGCACCGGTGAACACATGGAACTCCAAAAAGATATCATCTGAGCATCTAAGTGAGTGCCATATTTATGCTTTTGTTTTGACTAGGGGCGTAACCTGGCCTGGGCATTATACCCCCAAATAATTATCCACTTGGAGCGGTTTGTCACTACGTAACTGAACATCAGTAAAAGAAGATGGCGGTGTTGTAATCTAATATCTTCAGTGAACAGAGGTGAGGCCAATCAGAAAGCGTTTTACAGGAAAATACGTGGAAATACTCGTGTCTTATTGGCTGACAGCACTCAATTCTGCCAAACGCTAGCTCACATGGTCAGTGTGAGGGAAAATGGATATAAGCTTCTTCTTTTTTTTTTTAACCAGTAAAGGGGTTGAAACTGAAATACTAACATCCTGTTAGTTGTGCTGAGCAATGCTGAGCAAGAAAACAAGGTGTGTAAATGTCTAAATGAGTTCCAGAGTTCCAGTTTATGTGAACATGATACGAGCAGAGCATTTGGAAAGATAATGTACTTTGCATGGCACTGTAGCAGCTAAACCCATAGCTTAGTTAGCCTACCGCTGGCTAGCGACACCAAACAAGTCTAGTTAGAAAAGTTTTATATTTTATCGGCTGGTAGTCCTATAAACAGTGATAATACCCAAGGCAAGTTTTATGATAAATAAATTGACAGCTACGTTACCTCAGCTTCCACAAAACAAAACTTAGGCCACTGGCTGAGCTGGAAAAAAATGCATGGATAAGAATCTGGGCTCAGCCCCGGATGATTAACAGTCCAGCTAATGCCCCTGGTTTTGACTAATTGGAAACACTGATGTTTTTAAATTAATTACTTTAGAAAAGTTGTTAACATAAGGACTGCTAGTTTGATAAGGTCAAATGTGGTACAGGTGGTGGCAAATATGTTTTACTTGGTGTAGAAGTGAATTGTTCTCACTCATAACTAAAAATGCCAGATTATCCTACTGTTCATAAAATAGTCACTACTAGGCTCAAGAGAACCAGTTTAAATGGAAAGGTTGTCAAGATGGCAAACTGAATAATTAGACAGCTGAAAAAGTTAATTTAGCTACCCATTAGGTTTATAATTTGCATGGTCCTTCTTTGAAAATAAAATCCAGCACTGCACAATAACAGCCCATACAGAAATCACCCTTTACAATAAAAAATGCTTCACATTTAGGATTTCAACTTTTTTTTCCTTGTATTTACATGTAGATGTGTTAAACAACATAAAACATAGAACCTTTTGTATCAGGCCACCCAATTTTTAAGTGAGCAAAAGTATAGGAACAGATAAGTTTTGAAGTAAATTAAAGTAAAAAAAAACAAAAAAACAAAACACTTAATACTGGGTTGCTTATCACTTGCTTGCAATAACTGTTTGTTTGGGGGCTTCTCCTGTTAGTGTCCTCTTCAGGAGGTGAAATACATGCTCAGTTGGGTTAAGGACTGGTGATTGACTTGGTTAGTCCAAAACCTTCCACTTTTTCCCCTGATAAAGTCCTTTGTTGATTTGGCAGTGTTTTTTGGATCATTGTGTTGATGCATGATAAAGTTCCTTCAGATTAATTTGGATGTCTCTCTGTAAATTGGCAGACAAAATGTTCCTGTAAACGTCTGAAATCATTCTGCTGCTACCATCATGAGATACATCAATAAAGATTGATGAGCCTGTTCCAGAAGCAACTATGCAAGCCCAAGCCATGACACTACCATCATCATGTTTTTCAGATGAGCTTGTATGTTTTGGATCGTGATCAAATCCTTTCTTTCTCCACACTTTGGTCTTTCCATCACTTCGGTAGAGTTTAGTCTTGGTTCCAGAACTTTTGTCGCACATCTCTGTATTTCTATGCGAATTCCAATCTGGTTTTCCGATTCTTACTGCTGATTAGTGGATTGCATCTTGTGGTATGGCTTATTTCTGTTCTCAAAGTCTTCTTCGAGCAGTGGATTTTGATAAATACCAACAACTACATATAAATACCAGGAAATAAAAGCTGAAATTCAAAACTCTCTTCTCATATTCATTATTTGATCTCAAACTCAAATGTCTTCAGTCTACAGTAGAAACTAATTAATTGGCCTTGCCATTACAATAGTTTCGGAGAGGTCTGTATTTGCCTCTCTGCCATCTGGCAGAAGGCTCTGCAGCATCCTGTCAAGGAGTGCCAGGCGGGGTACTAGCTTTTACCACAAGGGTATCAGACGCAAACACTGAACTACCCTTTCCAACACACATCACCCTGGGATCCAAATAACTCCCTCAGCCTACTGCACAGACACGTTTACTCAATAATGAAGCACAGGCCATGTTGTTCCTTACTACACTGGAGCACATTGTACAGTACACCGACATTTTGATTGAACTTTGATTTGTTACAGCTCTGCACTGTCACTTTAGATGTCATTCATCTCATTTTTTTTTTTTTTTTAACAAGCATTATTACACTGACACTTGTACTTATGCTGGCCGTCTTTGTATACACCCTGACTGTTTCCAATACCACCTCCCTGCATGTTTCCTATTCCCATTGCACTTTATTTATGTCGTGTCAGCATTGTGTACATCGTACATGTATCTTGCACCTTGGGTCTAGGAGAAATCATAAAAATTCCAAGTACAGTGCATTAAAGCTGCAAGCAGCGATAAACAGGCCCTTGCAGCCGGGTGCATGTTGGGGCTGCTCTGCCAGGGTAAAGCCATTAAATTTTTTACAATTTATATAGTTGTTTTTGACATATTTTCATTTGCCATTAAGTGCCGCTGTGACTACAACTGAACATTGGCATGTAGATGTACTGAGGCCAGCATTCGTATCAAGTAGGTGAAGTTTGGTGCAGATTGAACATTGTAAGTTATAACAATTTTCTGTTTCATGGCATTTATAGCATACTTCAGCAGTTAACTAATTGTTGCCAACATGGTGTAACATGTTTTTAGCATGTTGCTTGCATATTTCCTACTTACTTGCTTATTTTAATATGGTGATAAGAGTGCATCACAGTGTAAAACATGTCTTTATGACATTATGACTATAACTGAATATTGGCAGGAGGTTGACTTCAGGCCGGGACTTTTATCAAACACGTGTAGTTTGGAGCAGATTGGACAGTGCTTGTATGAATTATTACAACTTCCTGCTTCTTGGTGAAAACATAGAAATTTGTGAGACCGCCAAGCCCACACCGTGCAGCCAAAACTCAAAAGCTTCACAATTTAGCATTAGCAAGGTCTTTAGGTTAGACTGACCGATGTCGATCTGATGAAATCTCTAGGAGGAAATCGTTAAAGAATGAGGCCTGGAAATGGCAAAATCTGAGCAACAATTTTAGAGAGTAGTCAAAATGGCTGACTTCCTGATGACTTTAGGGCATGAGTTCAAGAGACTGTTTTGTACGTATTGGCAGATTACATAGGTTTCCCGAATTTCGTACACGTACATGAAACGTAGCGCGAGGCACATATCATTGAAATTTTGTAGGTGGTGCTATCGAGCCATTTTGCCACACCTAAGTTAAATGACCAAATAAATGTTCAATTTTGCCATACTTCAATAAGTGTGCCAAATATCCTGAGTTTTCGAGCATTCCAAAGGTGTCAAATGTGCATTTAAAACTTAGGGGGCGCTATGGAGCCGATGAGGCACACCTATGATAAAATGAAACATCCCATCAATTAATGTCGTAATACAAATGCATATGTCAAGTTTCATGGATTTTCAACCATCTTAAGTCTCTCAAAACACCGCGGGAAACTTTGAAAATCCAATATTTCATCCAACATGGCCAACTTCCTGTTGGGCGGAGTCAGATAAAACCATGTGAACTTTGTCGACTTGATGAGAGCAATGACTATGGTAAATCTCGTGCACATCGGCGCAACTTCATCCCGACCATCCCGAGCTCCTCGACCACGCCCATGCCCAAGTCCTACATAACTATTACATTTTCACCGGTTCTGACGCGCCTGCCAAGTTTCGTGATTTTTCGGGTATGTTTAGGCCCTTAAAATCACACAAATGCATGGAAAAAAAAAAAAAAAATTCATTAAAGCTGCAAGCAGCGATAAAAGGGCCCTCGCACCCGGATGCAGGTTGGTTCTGCTCTGCCAGGGGCACTCCGTTCCATTTTTTTAAGCACTTTATCGCATTTATATTTTGTTAGGAGTGCATCATGATGTAAAACGTAATTTCCTGTTGCCAGCAGGTGGCGCTATGACTATAACTGAATATTGGCATGTAGATGTCTTCAGGCCACCCTGTCCAGGGTGTACCCCGCCTTGTGCCCGATGCTCCCTGGGATAGGCTCCAGTTTCCCCGTGACCCTGAAAAGGATAAGCGGTATAGAAGATGGATGGATGGATGGATGTCTTCAGGCCAGAATTAGTATAAAACATATGAAGTTTGGTGCAGATTGAACACTGTGGGGTCCAAGCAGAGTTATAAAAACACTGTGTTTATTAACAGTAATAGCACGCTTTAGCACTTAGCTAAGTGTTGTTAACATGTTCTAACATGTTTCTAGCATGTTGCTAACATGTTTAGAATTTGCTGGCATATTTTTATATGTTGCTAGGAATACATTAGTGTTTAACATGTCACTTCCTGTTGCCAGCAGGTGGCGGTATAACGATGACTGAATATTGGTATGTAGATTTCTTCAGGGCAGGATTTGTATCAAATATGTGAAGTTTGGTGCAGATTGAACATTGAGTGTCTGAGTTAGTGTAAATCATGTCATGTTCTATTGGCAGTAGGTGGCGCTATGACTGTAACTGAATATTGGCATGTATATAGCCTCAGGCCAGGTTTTGTACAAAACATTTGAAGTTTGGTGCAGATTGAACATTGTATGTCTTAGTCATTGTAAAACCTGACAGTTCATGTTGCCAGCAGGTGGCACTATGACTATAATTGAATATTGGCATGTAGATGTTTTCAGGCCAGAATTAGTATAAAACTTACATGTTGTTAGGAGTGTGTCACGATGTAAAATGTATCATTTCCTGCTGCCAGAAGGTGGCACTATGACTATAACTGAATCTTGGCATGTAGATGTCTTCAGGCCGGGACCATTATCAAACACTTGAATTTTGGAGCAGATTTGACATTTTGTGTTTGAGTTATAACAACTTCCTTTTTTGTGGCGAAACATCGAAATCTGTGAGAGTGTCACGCCCACGCCATGCAGTGAAACCTCAAAAGCTTTGCAATTTAGCATCGTCAATGCCTTTAGATGAGACTGACTAAATATGATGCCGATCTGATGAAAGCTCTAGGAGGAGTACGTTAAAGTACAAGGCCTGGAAATGGCAAAAAATGGAGCAAAAATTTAAGAGAAAAATCTAAATAATAATAATAAACACCGAAAAACAATAGGGCCCTGCACCTCCAGTGCATGCGCCCTCCGGTGGACACCGGAGGCGCGGCACCTTCGGTGCTCGGGCCCTAATAATAATAATAATAATAGCCACAAGCTATTATTATAATTATTATTATAATCTGTGGGGTCCAAGCAGTGATCTGTGGGGTCCAAGCAGTCTTAGCAAACATTACCCCCAGTGCACAGTCCTTGGCAATGTATGCAAAACAATAAAGTGCCATACATGAACATACTTGTGAAGTTTTGTGATGATAGCTTAATGGTAGTTGTCTGAAATGCCTGTTGAAAGCTGATTGGCTGAAGACAGCTGTGTTTTTTTTAAGTAATTCCCTCATGATTAAAAATTCAGTTACAGATGACCACATTGATGCAGCACACAAAATTTCTCAGAAATAGCATTAAACATATCTCCACCCGTTTTCAATGGTTATGCTCCAAACTACGCATATGATTTAGTAATCCTTAGTTAGGTCAACATCATAACTCCAATTACAGATTAGCATAGTTATGCACCATACAAATTCCAGCTCCATCAGTCTTGCGGTTCTTGAGAAAGTTATCTGACCTTAGCCCCAGCCTCAAAGCATGACCAGACCCCAAACTTCACATTGGGGGCACTACAGTTCTGCAGTCTGCTAACTGTTTACAATCTGCTGCTGGGAATAAAAAAAAAAAATGGTAAGGATGCGTATAAAATATTGTACTTTATTATTTCTAAAAAAGTCTGCTGTAGAAATTTCCAAGCCATTAACCTACTTTTACTGAAACACACTTTAAATATATACTATAATTAATAAAATAAGTAAATGCAGCAATAAATATATGAATGTGAATACACTGTGAAATAATTAAATATATACATAAAATTGAACATTATAATATATTTTTAATACAATACCTTTTTCACAATAACTGACTTTTAAGTTCCTTTTTATTTTAAAATATCTTTGGAGATTTAAGAGTTCAATGGGGGATAAATTCCTTTTTATATACTAGCTCTGCAGCATAGAACGATTTACCATCTTTTATAAAGCAGATACAAGTTGAAGGTGTCTTTAGAAAGGCAGTAAAAAGATGGCTTTTATATAATTGACCTACATAGTGTTAAAATAGTGACCTATTTTTCCATTTTTTAAATTTTTGGGTTTATTATCCTTGGCAGTTTTAAAATGTATGGATGGTTTATATGGTGGCTTTCTTGTACAATTTAAAACTGCGTCAAATAAAGCAACAAGAATAACAAAAAATAAGTTTACTTTCAGAATAGATTTTTTCAAACATAATTTTTAATGCCTGAATATTTTTAACCTACATTTCAAAGAATTTAATTCAGAACCAATGTATTCAAATATATTAAGTGTCTCATTGAAAATTTTAAATAACATCACATATATATTTTTCTTTGAGGCATTAACAAATTCAGGTTCGAATGACTGATTTCACTCCATAGAAAACAAGACAAAAATTACAAGTTTTAAGTGCAGTAAACTCTATTAATGAAGTCTATAGTGTTGACCAAACAGATATTTAAACTGATAAAATATGTACAGTGTGTAAACATACAAGTGGCAGTGAAAGAGCACTGATCAGAGGCCAGTTGAACAAGCTCAAAGTTTTGAGTTGACAAAACCAAACTTATCCAACCTGGGTTAATAGGTTTCAAGAGCTTGGTCTCAGAACTGTCTCCGTCAACCCAGGTTTTAACCCTGAACCAATGTTTACTCATCGTGTGTGTGCACTAAAAAGCCAGATGTTTGCCACAAACAGACAATAACCTTCAACATGGAAAAAAGCAAGTGCGCATACTTGGTTGAAGAGCAAGAAATTATTTTGTGGAAATATGAGGAATTTGAATCTACACTAACCACAAAAAGCAACACAGTTGCGGCTGCCAAAGCTCGGGAAAATTTCTGGCGGAACATTACAGATTGTGTAAATGCATAAGTTTACTTTTATAGGCTCACAATGAGAACAAATGGATTGAAAACTTATAACCCCAACATATTTCATGTAATTTCATTTAATATGAATGTAAATTTTTAAATAAAATAATAAGAAAATAAATATACACTTGTGAAAATACATTAGGACAGGAATAATGCTACCACATGAAGATATGTACCACTCGCAAAGAATCACAAAGCAATACATACAGTTTGTGGTACAGTAAGAGCGCAGCTTTGGCACGTCAGATTTTTAATGTGCGGCTATAGATAAACTATACCATCTGCTGAAAATCGATATCTTTCTTACAGATGGTGTTTTTAGGTTGTTGTTAGGACAGTCATTTATTAAAAGAAATAAACACACACACACACACACACACACACACACACACACACATACATACACACATTTTATATATATATATATATATATATATATATATATATATATATATATATATATATATATAAAAAATAAAAGAGATGCACCGATGAATACCAATTATCGGCCGATAAAGGCTATTTTTCTCGCTATCGGCCATCGGCCGATGGTTTAAAAACATCCGATGATCTAAAAGCATCCGATGATCAGGGCCAATTATATCCTGTCAATCAAAAGAGGGCAGGAAAACGCATCAATTTCGTGTTGTGTGTAAGGAAGCTGTCTCTTGTGAGGAATGACGACAAAACTGCAGTTTGTAACCTCTGCACCGCTAAAATTTTTCACCAGAAGTGAGCAGCAGTGAAACGGCTGTTTCTGTGTCGAGTCTAATTTTTTTCCCCCGCGCTGCTCCCGCTGAATTAAAGCACCACTACACGGTTGAAAGATTTAAATGAAGATGGGTTGACAAAAAAGTATATATATATATATAGCACAGAAAAATATATTTGTAGAGTAGTATATTTCATATCATTATTGTTAATGAGTTAATATATATATAAAAAAAGCTTATAATAGGCCTATATATTACCAGTTTGATTTTCAATGAAGTAGAAATGCTTGTATTAGTGGTGAATGAATGTGAGCCTAACAGGAGGTTTTTTAGAATTCAGTCAATGTTAATATGAATGAATAAGAAAATAAGAAATTCAATAAGAAATTCATGAATTCAATAAGAAAATAAGAAATCTTACTTTAATCTTCAGAATTTAGTTAATGTTAATTTGAGTAATGTGTTTTCTGTTTATGAGACCAGTTACTGTGAAACTTGTTGAAATAGAGAGAATAAAGTTTTTATTTGCATTTTTTATTTGCATCCAGAATTGTGGAATTCATTATTATGAATTTAAAAGAAGGCATAAAAGGTAGAACTATCGGTATCGGCCAATATCACACTGAAGAGAAATTTAGTATCGGTGCATCTCTTATATATATATATATATATATATATATATAGACACACACATAGTTGTAATCTAAATCATTCAACCCCCAATGTAAATCAGGTTTATTGTCAAAATTTACAGACTTTCAGCTGTTTGCAATGAACAAATCAAACAACAGCAATTGAAATCGCTCGGCACAATGAACGCTTCAAGTGCTTTCCCCAAATTCAACTGAAAGTGCATCTTATAATGACTTCTCCAGCCTCAAAATTATTTTTTCATAGCAAACAGCTGAAAGTCTGTAAATTTTGACAATAAATCTGATTTGCAATGGTGTTTGAATGTGTGTGTGTAATATATATATATATATATATATATATATATATATATATATATATATGTGTGTGTGTGTGTGTGTGTGTGTGTATTACATGCATACATACACACACACTGGCGGAAATAAGTATTGAATGCGTCAACATTTTTTTTTCAGTAAATATATTTCCAATGAGGCTATTCACATGAAATTTTCACCAGACATCGGTATTAACTCAAGAAATCCACACATATAAAGAATTCACAATATTAAAGTCCATAAATAAATTAGTGTGTAATAAAGTGGAATGACACAGGAAAAAAGTATTGAACATGCTATAAAAAGCAGTTCTCCAAGGCAAGGAAAGGCAAGGATCCAGCTGAAATCCATAAGTAATTATACCTCCTATCTGTGCAAATTAATATCAGCTGAGTTAGTAAATTGATGGTCTATACAGTAAAAAGGCTTTTCATTACCTCGGTGTCACACAAGAAACATCTCATGATGGGTAAAAGCAAAGAACTCTACCAAGACCATCACACCCTAAATACAGACTGAAATACAGACTAAATACAACTGAAATACAGACGTATTTCAAAACTTCTGAATCCTCCAGTAAGCACCATCGGGGCCATTATCCGCAAGTGGAAGCAACATCACAGTCATCAACCAGACAAGCACAGAAGCTCCTCGCAAGACTTCTGACCAGCGAGTCAGAAGAATAGGCAGAAGAGTAGCTCAAGAGCCAAAGACAAGAGCTCCAGAAACACTTGGAAGCAGCAGGTGCCATAGTCACAGAGAAAACAATAAGAAATGCACTCCACTGCTCACGCTCACCCCGCAAGACTCCATTACTTAAGAAAAGGCATATCGAAGTTCGTTTAAAATTTGCTACAACTCATTTGGACAAGCCTATGAAATACTGGGAGAGTCTAGTCAGGTGAGAGCAAAATTTAACTTTTTGGCTGTCATACTCCACACCATGTTTGGAGAAGAAATGGCACTGCACTTCACCCAAAACACAATATACAAACAGGGAAGTTTGGAGGTGGAAGCATCATGGTGTTGGACTGTTTTTCATCGCATGATACTGGCAGACTTCATATAATTGAAGGAACAATGAATGGAGCCCTTCACCAGGAGATTCTTGAGAAGAATCTGCTGCCATCCACTAGGATGATGACGATGAGACGTAGGTGGACCTTCCAGCAGGACAACGATCCAAAGCATACAGCAAAGAAAACTCTCAATTGGATCCACAGAAAAAAAATGAAGGCGTTAGGATGGCCCAGTCAATCACCTGACTTGAATCCAATTGAACAAGATTTAAAGACAATATGTTTAGAAGAATGGGCCAAAATCACACCTGAATACTGCGGCCAATTAATTTCTTCATACAGGAAGCGTCTTGAAGCTGTCATTACAAACAAAGTCTTCTCCACTAAGCATTAAATAAATTTCAGTTAGCGTGTTCAATACTTTTTTCCTTTGTCATTCCTCTTTATTACACACAATATATGGACTTATGTTTGGATTTCTTTACAGTATCTCACAAAAGTGAGTACACCCCTCACATTTTTATAAATATTTGATTATATCTTTTCATGTGACAACACTGAAGAAATGACACTTTGCTACAATGTAAAGTAGTGAGTGTACAGCTTGTGTAAGTGTAAACTTCTTGTCCCCTCAAAATAACTCAACATACAGCCATTAATGTCTAAACCGCTGGCAACAAAAGTGAGTACACCCCTAAGTGAAAATGTCCAAATTGGGCCCAAAGTGTCAATATTTTGTGTGGCCACCATTATTTTCCAGCACTGCCTTAACCCTCTTGGGCATGGAGTTCACCAGAGCTTCACAGGTTGTCACTGGAGTCCTCTTCCACTCCTCCATGATGACATCACAGAGCTGGTGGATGTTAGAGACCTTGTGCTCCTCTACCTTCCGTTTGTGGATGCCCCACAGATGCTCAATAGGGTTTAGTCCATCAACTTCACCCTCAGCTACTTTAGCAAGGCAGTGGTCGTCTTGGAGGAGTGTTTGGGGTTGTTATCATGCTGGAATACTGCCCTGTGGCCCAGTCTCCGAAGGGAGGGGATCATGCTCTGCTTCAGTACATGATAGTACATGTTGGCATTCATGGTTCCCTCAATGAACTGTAGTTCCCCAGTGCCGGCAGCACTCATAGAGCCCCAGAACATGACACTCCCACCACCATGCTTGACTTTAGGCAAGACACACTTGTCTTTGTACTCCTCACCTGGTTGCCACCAAACACGCTTGACACCATCTGAACCAAATAAGTTTATCTTGGGCTCATCAGACCACAGGACATGGTTCCAGTAATCCATGCCCTTAGTCTGCTTGTCTTCAGCAAACTGTTTGCGGGCTTTCTTGTGCATCATCTTTAGAAGAGGCTTCCTTCTGGGAGGATAGTCATACAGACCAATTTGATGCAGTGTGCAGCGTATGGTCTGAGCACTGACAAGCTGACCCCCCACCCCTTCAACCTCTGCAGCAATGCTAGCAGCACTCATACGTCTATTTCCCAAAGACAACTTCTGGATAGGATGCTGAGCACGTGCACTCAACTTCTTTGGTCGACCATGGCGAGGCCTGTTCTGAGTGGAACCTGTCCTGTTAAACCGCTGTATGGTCTTGGCACCGAGCTGCAGCTCAGTGTCAGGGTCTTGGCAATCTTCTTATAGCCTAGGCCAGGGGTTCCCAAACTTTTCCAGGGCAAGGCCCCCCAAATGGCATTAACATTTGACCAAGGCCCCCCTTTTGCAAGATGTCTTTAAAATTAAATTAAAATACAGACTTCTGAATATAATCCCCCACCTTTTTTTATTAATAATTACATCTTATATCTTTAAATTACATTAGGAATTGATTGTGTGCGTGTGTGTGGTTGTCAGAGTGAGAAAGAAAAAATCATGTATTGATTTATTTCTCACACCAAATTGTTGAGGCCCCCTGGCAGCCCCCGAGGCTCCCACTTTGAAAACCACTGGCCTGGGCCATCTTTATGTAGAGCAACAATTCTTTTTTGCAGATCCTCAGAGAGTTCTTTGCCATGAGGTGCCATGTTGAACTTCCACTGACCAGTATGAGGGAGTGTGAGAGCGATGTTTAACATATTGTTTAACAATTTAAAATACCTGCTCCCCATTCACACCAGAGACCTTGTAACACAGTCACATGACACCGGGGAGGGAAAATGGCTAATTGGGCCCAATTTGGACATTTTCACTTAGGGTTGTACTCACTTACTTTTGTTGCCAGCGGTTTAGACAGTAATGACTGTGTGTTGAGTTATTTTGAGGGGACAGCAAATTTACACTGTTATACAAGCTGTACACTCACTACTTTACATTGTAGCAAAGTGTCATTTCTTCAGTGTTGTCACATGAAAAGATATAATCAAATATTTACAAAAATGTGAGCGGTGTACTCACTTTTGTGAGATACTGTATAGGTGTGGATTGACACGTCCAATACTTATTTCCCCCACTGTGTGTGTATATATATATATATATATATATATATATATATATATATATATATATATATATATATATTATAGCTAGCATGTATACACATCAAAAGTACATTGGTACATAAGCATTTTTTTTGTACTATTCCTTTCCAATCCACTTCCATTTAGAGTAATCAAATACCTTTGTTTCCATCTTCTCATCTCTCATGAATACAAGACAGGCATTTATCTCCTCCAGACTGATCAGGGTACGGTGCCTGATGAAATGATGGAAGGACACTGCCTCTACATACTCCTGAATACCTTACAGAGAAAAACAGATGATATTTTACTTACAGTTGCATGATTGTTCCATGAACATATGTCCTGATATTTCACCACAAACTAAGGCAGGGGTGTGAAACATATGGCCCGTGATCCAAGACCAAGGTGGTAAAACATGAGTACAGTCATTTATTAAAAGAAATAAACACACATGAGACATGTTCACAAGTCCCTGAGGCCCAAGTCCAAGTCTTTGAGGTGGAATCCAAGTCAAGTTTCAAGTATTTGTTCTACTTTTAGTAATAGTTATTTCAGCTAGTTATTGTAATTAACAGTGTATGAGGCTAAATCAATTTTGAAATATTACAAACTGATTAATTCTACAGAATGTCTTGTCCGTTTATTCAAAACTGTTTAATAAAGCACACGAGGTGTCACTTAAATCAATAATTTAATTTTTACACACAATCAAAAAATAATTACTTTCAAACTATAATAATGGTGACTCAGAACTCAATTTTTAAGTCATTGTTATTGGAAATTCAGTTTGAAACAATCTTACAGCATGACCAGCTTAAATGTGCCCTTCGGAAGGTGATTTATACCATTTGGAATGCAGAGACTGTCATATATGCACACACACACACACACACATATATGTATATATATATATATATATATATATATATATATATATATATATATATATATATACATACATATATATATATATACATACATATATATATATATATATATATATATATATATATATATATATATATATATATATATATATATTAGGGATGTCACGAGAACCGATACAAGTCGGTACCAACGTTCTTAAAACGTGACGGTACTTGTTTTTCTGCAGTAGCATAAGTATCGATATGTAATGAAGGTACCGAGGTTGCAATTCTTCCACAACTGAAGGGGGCAGCAAATACGCGCAAGTGTTTTAGTCTGTCCACAAGTGGTGAAGAAGAAGAAGAACACCTACAAGCACAAGGGAAAAACTACAGAAGATTAGCTTATAGGGATGCACCGGAATGAAAATTCTCAGCCGAAGCCGAATATAATGAAAAACTTGGCCGAAGACCGAATGTGTTTTTTTGTGTTTTTCAATTAATTGCATTAATTAAATAGTAAAAATGTGCTTTTTACTATTTTGTCTTGTTTTTCAAAGAAAAAAATCAATTACAAAAACTACAATTTCAAAATATTTATTTAACACTGAACATTTTTTTTTCATTCCAGCAGGCATAGGCTACCAACAAGGCACAATATAACTTTAAATAAATAAATTAGTAAAATAAAAATATTATGTGGTCATCTTTGAGCCCCCCCTTGAATAGCCTTTGTTAGGCCTATAACTGACTGCTGAAAGAATGTAACACTCTGTAGCCTACAAGAAAAAAGTGCATTAAAAAGTGCATTGACAAGAGTGCAAAAAATGGTTATATTCGGTTATATACGGCTGATTATATTCGGGATATATACCGCTCGTGTCCCTGTACACCTCGCGGAGTATTACAGTAGATATAGTATAGTTAGATACGTCGTTAATGTTATGTTCCTTGATAGATTTAGTTAGTTTAAACTATAGATTAGTTAATTTAGTCCCCGCTGGTTTTTCCGCTCCCAGTCCCAGTTCATGTTTCTCGTTTTGTGTTTTGACCCTGTTTTCTGTGACCGCGACTTTGATTCCTGCTTTGCCCGGTTTATGCCCGTTTGCCAATCGCCCGACCCTTTGCCTGTCTTGACTACGTTTTTTGGATTACGATTTGGATTTGTCTGCCTGCCCTTAAATAAATACGTCTTTACCTGCTTCCGTACTCTACTCCCTTATGTCTCACAACGTGACTGAATACTCCGGAACAGAAACAAAACAAATGCACGTATCCACAGTAAACAATGTCACGTTTGTCAACATCCGAAGAGCACGTAGCTCGTGCACGTAGCTCGTGCATGCACGCGCCCCCTCATCTCTCCGAGCGCGCTGCCGGAAGTGGAGGTCTTGACATTTGCGTGTCTCACCCTGGTTGATAGGCTATTTGGTCGCGTCATCAAACACGTCATTGTTCGGTCAAATTTATTCGGCCTTTTCACTTATTCGGCCGAACACCGAAAGTGCTTTTTTTGCTATTTTCGGCCAAATAATTTCGGTTGCCGAACATTCGGTGCATCCCTATTAGCTTAGCTTAACAAGTTTAGCTCTGCCCTGACTTGTTGAGAGTAAAAGAGAGGAAAGCTTTGTTTGAAATGAACAATAGCATCGGTTGCACACCGGCAACCGATGCTATTGTTCATTTCAAACAAAGCGAGGAAACGCCTCGAATTTGGCGAAGCACCTGAAATACGGGCCCTACATTATGTTTGTTTGAGGCAGCTGGCATTGTGGCAGTGAAACCAGCTAACGTTATGCTACATGTAATGTTTGCGATAGCCAGTTATTTGTTAACGACGCCAACACATTGCAATGTTATAAACTACCTCCTAATGGGCCACCATGCGTCGCCATTCAGCCTGGGTCCTGTCAGCAAAATGTAGCCTAATGTCACTAATAATTATCGAACTGTTAATGGTTTTAATAAAAATTTTTTGGCTTGCCACCATATCAGTGAATTTAAACTAATGCTTGCATTCAGAGTATAAGGGGTGTGTGTGTGTGTGTGTGTGTATATATATTATATATTATATATATATATATATATATATATATATATATATATATACACATATATATATATATATATATATATATACACACACACACACAAATATATGTACGTTTAGGAGTGTACCTTAGCACTTGTTATTAGTCATTGTCAGACAGTGTTTGATAACTAAAATATCCCTTTCTCTTTCTCTCTCTTATTGCCAGTATCAGCCAGAGGAGGATGTCCTCCAAGAGTTTTTAATTTTATTTTTTTAAAAAAATGATCACACACATACACACACAGATGCATCTCAACAAATTGTAATATCGTAGAAAAGTTTTTTCTGTAATTTAATTTTAAAAGTGGCAATTTCATATATTCTAGATTCATTACACATAAAGTGAAATATTCCAAGCCTTTTTTTGTTGATTTTTACTGACTGCCTCCATGCTATGCTGCATTGATGCAGTAACTCATGCAAAAGGAGCCCCGATCATGTATCGACTGTATAAATTAATATACTTTTGAGAAGTCAACATTTCTGTATTATAAATTCTTTATTCGAATATTTTGAGATACTGGATTTTTAATTTCCATGAGCATCAAGATTAAAACCAAAAAAGGCATACATACATACATACATTATATATTTTTTATATATATATATATATATATATATATATATATATATATATATATATATATATATATAAATATATTATTATTATTATTATTATCATTATTTATTTATTGTCGCGACGGACCGGTAGCCGGCGCACAAGAAACTACAATCACTCCTTCCGCGACTGCCGCGCTGGCGCTGAAGAGACGGCCCAGCTGCAATGTTGTGGACAAGCAGGAAGCACGTGGCGGTGGGGCGGGGCCACCAACACACCCCCGGCCGATGACTGGTGCGCCGCGCAGGAGAATTCCACCATCCAGCGGACGAGGGGAGAGTATAAAGGGCCGCTCTTCCGCTCGACGCGAGAGATTCCGCTCACATGACAAGTGCGCATGGCTTCCTGCGAGCTCTTAGCATTGGTGTCACTACGCGTGTTGACTAATCGGCATTGTGTGTGTGTTTGTTTCTCCCTTGCAGAGGACTCGGACCCGAACGAATCCTCCGCTCCCTAGCTGCACGCGCTGCCTGACCGCCGAGAAGAGCTTCGATTCCTCCGGAAAGCATCGGTGCGACGCCGGAAGCCCTGCAGCCCACTGATCCCGCACCACACGCTGCCACACCCACACGCAAGCACATGAGCGCACACGAGAGCACGCACGTACACCCCCAGAACCTCATAAATAAAGAAAACTTTCGTTTCGCAGTTACAACGGCTTCCTGTGTGTCTGTGCTCCACCCACCACGGGCTAATATCCTTACTATATTTTATATATATATATATATATATATATATATATATATATATATATATATATATATATAGCTACAGTTCATTGAGGGAACCATGAATGCCAACATGTACTGTGACATACTGAAGCAGAGCATGATCCCCTCCCTTATTCCAGCATGATAACGACCCCAAACACACCTTCAAGACAACCACTGCCTTGCTAAAGAAGCTGAGGGTGAAGGTGATGGACTGGCCAAGCATGTCTCTAGACCTAAACCCTATTGAGCATCTGTGGGGCATCCTCAAACAGAAGGTGGAGGAGCACAAGGTCTCTAACATCCACCAGCTCCGTGATGTTGTCATGGAGGAGTGGAAGAGGACTCCAGTGACAACCTGTGAAGATCTGGTGAACTCTATACCCAAGAGGGTTAACGCAGTGCTGGAAAATAATGGTGGCCACACAAAATATTGACACTTTGGGCCCAATTAGGACATTTTCACTTAGGGGTGTACTCACTTTTGTTGCCAGCGGTTTAGACATTAATGGCTGTGTGTTGAGTTATTTTGAGGGGACAGCAAATTTACACTGTTATACAAGCTGTACACTCACTACTTTACATTGTAGCAAAGTGTCATTTCTTCAGTGTTGTCACATGAAAAGATATAATCAAATATTTACAAAAATGTGAAGGGTGTACTCACTTTTGTGAGATACCGTGTGTAATATATATATATAGAGAGAGAGAGAGAGAGAGAGAGAGAGAGAGAGAGATAGATAGATAGATGCACACTCAGCAAAAAAGTAAACTTCCTCTCACATTCAACTGCTTTTATTTCAAGCAAATTTCTTAACGTTTAAATTAGTATAGTATACATTTGACAAACAGAAATGGAGTCCCTGAACAAGTGGGGGTCATCAATATCAAAAGTAACAGTCATTATCTGGTGTGGCCACCAGCTCCTTCAAGTACTATAGTGCATCTCATCCTCATTGACTTCACCAGACTTGTCAGTTTTTGCTGTTAGATGTTACCCCACTTTTCCACCAAGGCATTTGCAAGTTCTCGACTACGTCTGGGGGGGGACACATGGTTACATGTAATCTTCCACTGCAAGGACGATCAGCTGTCCTTCCTGTCTCCCTGTAGCACTGTCTTAGGCATCTTACATTACAGACATCGCAATTTATTGCTCTGGCCACATCTGCAGTATTCATGCCTCCCAGCAACAGGCCTATGGCATGTTCACACAGGTGAGCAGGCATCCTAGTCAGTAGAAAGGTCTCTTTAGTGTCGTAAGTTTTTGTATCTGTGACCTTAATTGCCTACCGCCTGTAAACTGTTAGTTACTTATGGACCGTTCCACAGGTACATGTGCAATAATGGTTTATGTTTCATTGACCAAGCATGAAAAACATTGTTTAAACCTTTTCCAATAAAGATCTGTAAAGCTTATTTGGATTTTACAAAATTATCTGTACAATACGGGCACACACACAGAGATAGATAAATAACCTTGGGGTTTCACAGCACCAGAGGTAAATACTTATGCAGTCAGAACTCATGCTATATATGTATTTTGTTGGTGATATATGTTCAGATATATGACAGAGTATGATCTTGATATGCATTGATTTAATGAATAATTCATACAGGGCTACATTCAACAGTCTTTTCGATTTATACATTTGTGCTGGGTTGAAAGCATTTCACAAGATAACCACGCTGTGTATTTCAATTCTTCGGTTCAGTAATGTTCCTGCCTAGAAGACACTACTCTTCCTAAGGGGTGGGGTGGGGATATCCTTTAGTGCAAGGAGATATAAAGTTTGAACATAGATGATCTCAAATAATAAATCTCAATTAACATTAGAAGAAACAGTAGAACAAACTGATGAAGCAGAAACTGTAATTCAAGTAGCATGACCTATATACCACTGATAGGCAAGGATGCTAATCTATCTGGAGCTACCAGGAAGGCCATTTTGGCAGTTACTTGAAACTGCACGCCTTATATGATGATGCCATTTACCAAAGTGCAGTGGAGACAGCAAGACTGTTCCAGAGTGGAGTAGAGACAATGAAGAAAACGGCTTCCTGTGGTTTTTGGGTTACAGTTGTGAAACCAACTGATCCAGAACAGTTCCAACTCCTGACAGAATGCCTAATGACAATCAGAGGTTGTGACTCTGAATAATTTCTAGAACTTTAAGGTAGGGCTGCACAATTAATTAATATTGATCTCGATTACAATTTTGAGTGCCCACGATCACATGAATATGATCAACTGTGACACTGACATTTAAAGTTCGTCTTCTGCTCGTAGAAAACTCCACTGCTTATCAAATCAAGCACTTCCTAAACTTACAGCCAGTCACCATAGAGTGGTGCAGGGATGACATCATTGTGTATGCCAAAATCCAAAAACGAGTTAGCATTTTAGCCCTTACAGTTCCATCTTCCCGAAGTCAATACAATTCAAAATATTTTCATGCTTAATTCTACGACAAAGTACACAAGTAATACCCGAATCGTGAGGTTTTTAAAGCTTTTATGTATATTGAAAAAGGCGATTGCTAACATGTTGCTAAATGGGACTACAGACGTTGTCGCAGACATTAAACGTCATCATGCCAAACAGGAAAAATCTTTGCAGATAAACTGGTTCAGGAATGCTGTGCAAAATTCGCAAAAAAAAAAAGTTAATTTGTAGCATACGGTTAGTTTTTTTTTATTTCTGACTTTAAACTTCATAAAAATTGTGTTCATTTGTGAAAATCATCTTTATGGACAAAATATGTAAGTATTGTAAACTTTTGTTGATCACTGAGCTTATTTTTTGCAATTAACAAAAAGCCTATGGGAAAATCCTATTGGGAACCAGTGTGATGCTAACTTCTGGGTTCTGGTACACTTGATTACAGAATGAAAAAATATAAAATGGCCAGCTCTTGTTTTAAGTGCATAAAAGATATATTGGCTGAACATGAGACTTCCATAAATGGGTAATACCATTTAACCACAGGCTACATAAAACATTTACCAATAACCTGGTTTTAAATGTAGGCTACCTGTGCAAAGGTGCTGCCTTGCCTGACTTCCAACAACCCTACTGCTTGACCTTATCTAAATTAAACAAAAAGACATGAATGGCAAGACAAAAATACATAACAAATACATACAGTGACTTGGAAAAGTATTCAACCCCCTACAGATTCATCTGGATTACAAATGACACACAGATATACACAGACTGGGCTAAGTTCCCACCAGCTTTTTACTGGTTGGGACTGATTTTTGCCCATTCTTCCTGGCAGACTTGCTACAGTTTATTCAGGTTGGTTGGATGATGCCTGTGGACTAAAATTTCCAAACAATGGTACAGAATCATGATTAGAATGAGATCTGGACTTTAAATTGGCCATTGTAGACCATTCAACTTCTTGTTGTTCAATCACTCCTGTGTTGTGTTGGCCTTGTGCTTGTCCTGCTGTAAGGAAAAGTTTCTTTCAAGCTTTAGTTGGTTTTATTTTGTCGTTGTTGTTTTTAGCAAATTGAAGCAGGTTGTCTTGCAATATCTCCCTGTATTTTGTTTCATCCATCTATTCTTCAATTTTAACAAGATGCCCAGTTCCCACTGAGGATAATCATTCACACAACATGATGCTGCTACCTCCATACTTCACTGTTGGGATGGTGTTTGCTGAGGAATGGGCAGTACCATCTGCAGCACAGATAGTATTTAAAAATGTGCCTAAGAAGCTTCATTTTGCCTCTTCTTATTGATATATCATAATATATGCACCTTGCCACGTTACCACGTCAAACGTACATTAACGTCAGCTACCGCATAGAGTTTTATCAATAACCTCCCAGAGGTATGATTAGATCACCGTCTGATCCCAAAGAACTTGATCAGGCGACTGAATGCTTAGAGTCAATGTTGCGCTAACACGTTAGATAAGGTAGCTTCACTTAAAAGAAAAATAATTAGAGAGAAAAAGCTAGTACCCTGATATAACAATCACACACGCACCTTAAAACAGACCACTCGAAAATTAGAAGGTAAATGGCATCAAACCAAAATGGTAGTATTTCAAACAGCATGGAAGGAGAGAATCCTGAACTATAGAAAATCTCTTAGTGCTGCTAGATCAGTCTATCTCACCACCCTAATTGAAGATAACAAAAATAATCCTAGATTCTTATACAATACTGTAGCAAAATTAATTAGGAATATAACCACCACAGAAACTTGCACACAATCATTATATAGCAGTGAGGATTTCATGACTTTTTTCATTGGCAAAATTGAAAGTATTAGACAAAAAATTCAGACTATTAATTTACAACTAGACAGTCTTATAACTAACCCTGCAGATAATAATATAGCAATATCAGATCAACAATTAGAATGTTTACTCCCCTTAGAGAGACTGAACTAACTTAATTAATTTCTCCATTAAAACGTCAACCTGTATTCTAGACCTATCGACCTGTATACTAGACCCTTACCTACATGTTTCTTTAAACATATTATTCCAGAAATAATCAAACAGCTTCTACAAATCATCAATTTTTTCCTTAGCACTGGCTATGTACCTAAATCATTTAAACTAGCAGTTATTAAACCTCTGATTAAAAAAAAACCTGACCTCGACCTGTCAACTGTCCAGCCAATGTCAAATCTCCCCTTTATCTCCAAGATCTTAGAAAAGGTTGTAGCACAGCAGCTATGCTCGTACCTACATTGAAATAACATTCATGAAATGTATCAGTCAAAATTTAGTCCTCATCATAGCACAGAGACAGCGCTGGTTAAAGTGGCCTCTGATTAGGGTTGTGTCTCCTTGCTTATGTTGCCCAACCTTAGCGCAGCTTTTGATACAATTGATCATACTATTCTCCTAGACTAGAAAATGTTGCTAGCATTAAGGGAACAGCCCTCTCCTGGCTCAGGTCTTATTTGACTGATACTATCAGTTCGTAGATGTAAATGGTGACTTCTCTATACTGAGGTAAAGTTTGCTGTTCTGCAAGGTTCTGTTTTAGGCCCACTGCTTTTTTCTTTATATATGCTACCTCTGGGTCAAATTATTCGTAAACATGGAATTAGCTTCCACTGTTATGCTGATGACACACAGTTGTATATTTCAGCAAAGCCAGATGACAGACACCAGCTTAATAAAGTTCAGGAATGTGTAAAGGACATTAGGCACTGGATGCTTATTAACTTCAGTTTACTTAATAGTGACAAGACAGAAGTACTTATACTAGGACCAGATGCAGCTAGAAATAAGTTTTCTGATTACATAGTAATGCTGGATGGCCTTTCTGTTTCATCATGTGCAACCGTAAAAAAGACCTTGGTGTGATTATTGACTCCGGTCTTCATTTGACACTCATGTAGATAATATTACTAGGATAGCCTTCTTTCATCTCAGAAATATTGCTAAGATAAGAAATAAAATGTCACTACATGATGCAGAAATATTAGTTCATGCTTTCGTCACCTCTAGGCTAGATTATTGTAATGCCTTACTGTCTGGATGTTCCAGTAGGTGCATAAACAAGCTCCAGTTAGTCCAGAATGCAGCTGCAAGAGTCCTTACTAGAACCAGAAGATATGACCACATCACCCCTATCTTATCCATACTGCATTGGCTCACAGTAAAATTTAACTTTGATTATAAAATACTACTACTAACCTATAAAACACTAAATGGTCTCATGCCACAGTGCCTGAGCGAACTTTTGGTCTTTTATGATCTGCCACGCCTACTTCGATCAAAAGGTGCAGACTGTTTTGGTACCTCAAATAGTGAAGTCTACAGCAAGGGGAAGAGCTTTCTCTTACAAAGCCCCACAGTTCTGGAACAGCCATCCAATTAGTGTTCGGGACTCACACACAGTCTCAGTGTCTGCCTGAAAACATTTGTTTAGTCAAGCTTTTTGTGAATATTTTTTTTCTTAGGTAAAGGAGCAGATATAGTGGGCTCATAGGCATAGAATGTTGTGGTGAACTGGGATGTTTGGATACTGCCGCCGCCCCCCCCCCCCCCGCCCCCTTTAACCTGTTATCCCAGGTTTGTTGATGGCGGAGTGGCTGGCTGCCTTATGTCCCAGGGCACCCTCATGTCCGTTTTACCTTCTGGCTCTTCCCTTTAGTTATGCTGTCATTGCTAGTCCCTGATTGCACTCATGCAGAGTATATTGTCCTTAACCATTATGGGACAATAAGAATACCTAATAATCTCTCCCTCTCTTTCCCTCTCTCGTTCTCTTTCTGTCGAGCTACACATGATATTCCTGAGATACCAGTGATCCTAACCCCATCTGCTCTCCGTACTTGCCTGATCTATCCTGATGCACTACTTTTACACAACTTCTGGTAGGAGTTCTCATCAATTGGAAGTCACATGCTGCTGCTGAGGATGGTCCCACATGGTGCAGCCTAAAGATCATTGAGATTACTGAGAATCGTACCACTTAAAAAACAAAGATGATTCACATGAACAGTTATGCTATGATGGCTAGGACTACAATTGCTATGATAGCTTTAAGATTGTAATTGCTACAAACAGTTTTGAACTCAAGTCTCCATCAGTGAACAGTGGATAAGTTCAACAAAACTGACTTTATGTAAAATCCATAAGGCATTTTCCTGGTTACACAACTGCACTATTTGACCATGTAGTATTAGCACATTTATAGAAGGGATTTATTTATAAGCTTACTATCCAGTGTCACCCAGATGAGGATGGGTTCTCTTTTGAGTCTGGTTCCTCTGAAGGTTTCTTCCTATCATCTCAGGGAGTTTTTCGTTGCCTCTGGCTTGCTCATTTGGGATGAATTCATACATTTAAAACCTATATCCTAAATTTATATATTTTTGTAAAGCTGCTTTGGGACAATGTCCATTGTTAAAAGTGTTGTACAAATAAAACTGAATTGGGTTATCTTTATTTACTTTGAGAACTTGTATGAACATCTGATGATGTTTTAGGTCATATTTATTCAGATATAGAGAAAATCCTAAAGGGTTTACAAACTTAAGCACCACTGTAAATGACCCAAAAACATGTTATAGATTGAGTAGGCTTTCACACATTTAGCTAGACAGAAAGGGAGGCAAGTTGACTAACAAGACCCAAACAGAACTCCAACTACACTCCGACTACAGTATTTCTCAATATGAAGAAGTTTCTGCAAATAAAATTCATCTACTATAAAGATCATGTCTCCAGATTTATCATTCCACCCTTTGCATCTGACTGAAGTGTTATTCTGACATATAAGACAAATGCTGATTCAGCTTTCTGAAACAATTAGCGCACACACACACACACACAGACACAAGGAGGTGGAGGCTTTTATGCAGATGCTGACATAGCCATAGGGACAGGGGGAAGAATAATTGAGGGGGTCCCAAATGCTTACATACACCGACACAGAAATATGCTGATACATACTTTGCTCTATTTTTTAATTAATGATATGTCAATCAGGCAATTGTTGAAAACAGATGTATGGAAAGTTCTGTATTAAGGAAATAATTAACTAATTAATTAACTAATTATGTCTAACTTGTGGTCCTCTATAATTATAGCTGAATTATCCTAAATAGTATGTCTATAGTTAATGACAAATGCAGACTCCACATTCTGAACGATTCTTTTGTTTTTGCTATACACTATAAACATTTGGGTTTGAGATCAAAAGATGAATATGAAACAACAGATCAGAATTTCAGCTTTCACTTATTGACATTTACATCTGGATGTGTTTGCTTGTATTTTCTCATTTGTAAGTCGCTTTGGATAAAAGCGTCTGCTAGGTTTCTGTTTTTTTCTTGCTCCCCGCCTCCTTTAATAATGTTTATATCTGACAGTGTTATTTGTTGGGTACACGTTTGTGTATTCTGTCTCATTACTCACCATGCAAAATGTCATAAATAAATATTTTTAAAAAAGAACTTAGAAGGAGAAGCATTGAGGAGCTTGGCCTATTTGGGAACTTTAAGAAAAACCTCTAGAGTGAAGGTCCTTAATGAAACTTGTTAAAATGATACCTAGAGTGTGCAAAATTTCATTAGATATACTGAAGAATATATAAAAATATAAGATAGTCTATATGTGTTATTTCATAATGCCAATCCCTTCATTATTATACTAAAATATTCTAAAATAATAAAAATAAATAAAAGCCACAAAGCAATGCCCATGAATTGCATGTTGTCTTTTCTGGCAACAAACCTGCCCCTAACAGGATTTTAGGTTGATGCCATTTTTAGAAACTGATCTATTAAACTAGCATACAAAGCAGTACTTTAAGTTGCTCAGGATAACGGCTAATGCAGTAAATGTAACTGACAGGCAGAATTTAAAACCTTCGTCCCTCATACTAAATCTAAATCTGCAGTGAGAGGGTCACTCTGCTGGAGTTTGAGTGGTGCTATTTTTTTTTTTTTTTACTTTTCCATACTCTTCCAAGCTATTCATATTTTTTTTTTTTTTTTTGCAGCCCTCCATGATGTGGGGTCATCATGAAAACTCACATAATGATAACAATAACAGAGAACCAGTTTTGTGGTAGGAATCATAAATACTCAAGGACAGAAATGTAATGATAAATTATGAAATGGTGTATATTTTATAAAACCTGTATTGTTTAAATCAAATCATCTTTGAATTTATCAAACCAAATGACTATGTTTTAATCCATATTTTGATCAACATTATTTTTAGTCACATGCATTTTTATTAAATCTATTTTTATCAATGATCAAAAACCTGTTATATAATTGTCTGCAATTTATAACATTATACTTTTAAAAAGACTTCCAAATGGTCTGGTGCTTAACTAAAATTAATTCTTCTTTCTACTACCTATAAGTGTTGGATGCTTGTAGATTGTTCTATGATGGGAAAACTAACCTGACATGAAGGCTTTGTGGAACTGATAGAGATCTTCTTCTCCAAGCTCCTCAGATATGTGACCAATTTTCTGCCTCACAGCATCCAGTCTGGCATCTGCCTCATTCAAAACCTCTTCAACATTGGGTACACTGTAGTTCAGTCCCATACAAAAAAAATCATATTGTTATTCATTCAACAAGCATTTTATTTAGTTTTATTACACTATGTTCACATTAGAGATGAACCAAACTATCAGCCACCAAAAAGGTTACGGTTCCATATTCTAAAAAGAATAATATATAAGAAATCTGACACAAAGCATTTCAGTCTTAACAGGATAGTGGATTCTTAAAGGTCACATCAACATTGTTTTGTGGAGTAATGTACTGGGTTTTTTTTTTTTTAAATAATAAACTGTGTTTGTTACCTTGAAACGTTTCAATTAAATATTAATTAAACCTCCCATTTAAAAAAATAACATTATACAATAAAACACATTATTACGATTTATGCAACATCATCCTGGTTTTAAATCCAGTTTGTTCACTGCACTACAGAATGATTAGAACTCTAAGTTGACAGACAGACAAACTGTTTGTAAACAATTTAAAATGAACAATAAATGTTCTGGGTTTATTCTTTTCTTGAAATACATCATAATTCTTCTTAACCTTTCAAGATACATAATTAGTTGTATTTCCAGATATCTGACCTAGCCAGCTTTTACCTTGTCACTCTGTGTAGCAGAAATATTGTCCTCTTGCTCTCAATTGTGATGTCTCGACTCAGTTTGACCAGACGCTCATATTTGTCATGCTTGGTGTCAAGTTCTTGTTGAAACACTGAGGTTAAAAAAGCACCAAAGAACACAATCTTATCAAATCATTTACAAATGATCATAGAGAGGGAAGTGCAGCTTTACTTATTTTCCAAACACTTATCAAACACTGTATCAACCAATGAACTGAATTTGTCATGCATTTCAGAACCCAGCGGCTTAAAAATTAGTTTATTATTTTATTTAGCCAGATTACCTTTCACTCCCCATGCAATAGAGCTTGTTCATGTCTTGAAACTACGGCATATTGACACAGAACCACTTAGGACTCAAATCCAGTAACTGATAGTAGATCACAGTTAGACTTATTCTTATTGAAGTATTAATAATTAAAGTTGGGTCATGCTAATAGCTTTACTTTTAAATGCCTCAATCACAGGAGATGATCTATTCACACATTCCTCTGTTTTCTGCGCTGATTCTGTCTTCCTTTTTCGGGCGCATCCGTTGCCTGACAGAAATCAAAATCACAGTTTATTATAACACACACTTTAAGGTAAACACGGATCTACTAAACAAGTTAGCTAACAAGTGAAAATGAAAAACCTACCTTCTCTTTTACTCATTTCTCTTGAGAGGAAATATGTTGTAGATCAAATAAACGTGCCCTATATATTATACACCTAAAATATTGAAAATATTGGAAATTTTTATTCCAATTTTCAGTATAAAATGCACCTTATAGTGTTATATAAACGAATGTACCGGTTATTTGAGTTATTCTTACTGCGTGCATATATCCAAAAATGGATCGCTGCGTGTATATATCCATGGAATGTTTATCGTTTTTAAAGGACTTTGATATTTACTGCACACGTAAAGAATATCATGTACAAGACGTTGAGATCAATAACGCGTGATAAAGTAAGCAACATATAAAGAGGAAAAGCATGTACGAGCGTAGTGAATGAAATGGCCTACCGGCCAAACGAAAACAAAACTTGCAAAATAAAAGTCACAAAATCTGATGCACACTAGAAAAAAACGGAGTCATTATAATTATCATTAAAGATAAATAAATTAATATAATTAAAGGTGCTCCTGAAAGTATGCAAAGCTTTTCTTCTGACACAGAGGTACTTTTAAAACAAATGTTTAACGTTCTCCTAACTTTTTTGTTGCTAAATAACACCTTTAAAAATCCATTCATTGTGGACTTGAAACGTGTCTCTGCCACACAAGTCCCCTTGGGTGAGCTGTTATTATAGAAACGATAATGTATTAGAACGAGCCCTTATTATAAACAGAGTTGTGTATAACGCGTTACAAAGTATTCTAATAACTTTTTTGATAACAAGGTAATGTAACGCATTACATTTTAAATGTATATAATTTGATTACAGTTACTGATATCAATAGAATTACATTACTTGCATAAAAAATGTATTGTTAAGAAAACAATTTTAAGTAATATGCATTTTTAAAATAAATCATATTTTGCGCAGGTGCCTGCTGCATAAACTGGCCTGGGCAATCGGGGCCATAACACCAAAGATTTTTTCTTTAGCCCCGAATAATTATCCACTTGGCGCGGTTTGTCACTACGTAACTGAACATCAGTAAAAGACGACGGTGTTAATGTTATATCTTCAGTGAACGAAGGCGAGACCAATCAGACCGGGTTTACAGGAAACTACGTAGAAATGTTCATGTCTTATTGGCTGACAGTTCTATATTCTGCCACACACTAGCTCAGGCAGTCAATGTGAGAAAAAATCTGTTGGTTTTTTTTTTTTTTTTTTTTTTTTAAACTAATAAAGGGGTTGAAACTCAAACAGTAACATCCTCTGATGCTCAGCAAGAAAACAAGGTGTGTAAATGTCTATATGAGTTCCAGCTTTCATGCACATGATATGAGCAGAGCATAAGGAAAGATTATGTACTTTGTATGGCACTGTAGCAGCTAAACCCATAGCTTAATTGTGCCTCCCCTTTAGTGATACCAAACTAGCCTAGTTAGAAATGTTTTATATTTTATTGGGCTGGTAGTCCTATAAACAGTGACAAGGAAGGCAGAGCACTCTCCTTCATTGTAGGTGATTTTCATCTGAATGACAGACGGACTCTCTAAGCTCAGTCAGAATAAGCAAGAATACATATAGCACCACCCAACTGGCTTAGTACTGTATGTGTTTTGAAATGAAAAGGGCTGCGTCATGATGAAAAGTGGACAAATAACAATATACTTAATATGCCATTTCCCTTTCCTGAATAGTGTTTAATGTAGTCAGATGCATCAAACACTACTTTCATTTTATCAACTAGAAAACAAAATTTATTTAAAATAAATACAGATTCATCTTATATTTTGCTCCAGTTCAAGGAGTAAATCTTGTAGATTGTTCGACAAGTTCACCTCAATGTGTTTCCTGTGAATGGAATGGATCAAGCATGCAATTTTTTTCCCAGTGAGTGTAATAGGAGTAAAGGTTTGATATAGATTAGATATAGATTTTCCAGGACGTATCCTCTTTTTCGGACCTTAAAAAAATATCTGGCCAATTTGTAAATTTGAGAAAATGTCCGGGATTTGGCTTTAGTTTCATTATGATGTGCTTATGGTCTAATACTGCATTCATTTCTCATTTGTAAGTCGCTTTGGGTAAAAGCGGTTGATTATAAAAGGCTTACAGCAACTATTGGCCAAATTCCTGCCTCTCAACCATCAGCCTACTCTCAATGAACGTGCGAAGTCAAAGCGATGTTGTGTACGACATCAGATAGTTGCTTGACAATAGCAGCAAATGACAGTTGTCCTGAGTCGATGACCATATAATGTCATTTTAATTTCATGTTATCATATTGCTTTGTATTACATGGACATTCAAATGTGTAAATGATGGCAGAATGTACACTTGCAGCATCTAATATTTTATTTTATTCCATTGACATTCAAAAGAATGTAAGAAAAAATGTAAAACGTGGACAGATCAAAACCAATTTTATTAACCAGCAACTCCATTTCCCAGAATGCACCATGAAATACAAACATGGCTGACAACAACTCCCAGTGGAACACACAGACACGTCATCTTCTCCTGAGGACTCCTAATCACACACACCTGTTCGCAATCACACCAGGCTATTTAAGAGACTCTCATACACACAAGCACGCCATTATAAACTGAGCTAGAGATGCAGATTGGAAGACACGACACGACACTAGAGAACTATCCGGGGGAAAAGCACTGCCCCCTAATTAACTATTTAAAAAGAATTGGTATAAGTGAGAGAATTTAGTAATCTATAGTACGAATAAATAGTATATAACTATTTATCTCTTTACTTTCTTTTGTGTATGCAGTATTGTTTTGGTATTATTATTACTAGGGCTTTTTTTTCTTTTTTTTCTATTTAATTTTGGTATTATCACTATTAGTATTTATTTATTATTTTTCTGTACTATTAATTTTTCTATTTTATTTATTTTTTTGTTTTTTTCCTGCCAATCTACTGCCCACACTCCAGTCCAGTAGGTGGTGGTAATGCACCTTTAGTGGTTTGCTAACCACCATTAAAAACAAGAAGAAGAACATGCCATTATGTAGTATTATGCCCAGTTGACTTGTTTCTGGCACTCGCCAAACCTTTACCGTGTGTCGTTGCATCCAAGTTCTTTTGGAGCCAGTTGGTGTCCCAATACTTTTGGAGTCATAATAGAGTCACCATAGAGTGGCGCAGGGATGACGTCATTTTGTGATTCCAAAACCCGGAAACGAGTTAGCATTTTAGCCCTTCTGGTTCCATCGTCCCAAAGTCAATGGGTTTTTGGTTAAAAGCCTGAAAAAAGGTCTGTGGTGAACACAAGCTCAAAATATTTTCATATTTTATTCTACAACATAAAGTACACCAGTAGTACCCCACTCATGATTTTTTAAAAAGCTTTTACGTGTATTGAAAAAGGTGGTTGCTAAGAAGTTGCTAAATGGGATTACAGACATTGTCGGGGACGTTAAACATCATGCCGTACAGGAAAAAACTTTGCAGATAAACTGGTTCAGGTATGCTGTGCACAATGAAGATTCATCCACAGGGTAAATCTGTATTATGGAAAATGTTTTTAAATCAAGTTTGGAAAAGTTGTCGGAAGCTTGGTGATGTTGAAGTCGAGCGACCATGGTTTGTTTGTTTGTTTATAGCATACGGTTAGCTTTTTATTTCTGGCAATTGTATTTAGACTTCAAACTTCATAGAAGTTGTGTTCATTAGTGAAAATTATCTTGATGGACAGAACATGTTAGTATTGTAAACTTTTGTTGATCACAGAGCTTATTTCTGCAATAATCCAAAAGCCTATGGGAAAATCCTATTGGGTTTTTGTTGTGGGAGCCAGTGTGATGCTAACTTCCAGGTTCCAGTACAAAATGACGTCATCCCTACACAACTCTATTGGGTGATTTGGCTGCGTCTCTCCTCCTGTAAACACTGTTATTGCCTTTTCTGCATAGGCCTGACTTGTTTTCATTTTGTTGCATATTTTCCTTTGGTTGACGGCATATTAATTTTTACTTATCCTATATTTTGTGTACAATTTTATTTATATTCTGCTTCTACGAGATGATGCACTTTAAGGACCAGTCTAATTTGATGCAAAGATTTGTACATTAGCAGGAATGTAGCACAACATGGAGGTGAAAGCAGTGGTCTGTTTATTTAAATGTAAAAGTGCAATAAAAATATGTTGTCCCTAAAATCAGTGAATAATTGTGATAAATAATCGTGATATCAATATTTATCAAAAAATTTTGTGATTATCATTTTGACCATAATCCTGTAGCCCTACCTCTCACAAGTAACTGGTGACAAACGGCCACTTTCACAAAACCAGTTATTAATTCCAAATGAATATACATCTTGTGTAATGGAACTTTAAAAATACCCATCTCAATTTCCTGCACAAGTACGTCCGAGCCACAACAAGTCTCACTCAAGAATGGTAACACACGATCTAAAACAAAAGATAGCATTGCACCCATGTCTCGCAAAATAATGACAGGAACCTGATCTTTCTCTGGGCTATTAAGAGAGACCATGCTCTGACAAATGAACAGCTCATAAACTGCATCAATTTCTAGCTTAGGCTCACTACCCAACATACATACAAAACCAACACTTTGTGGGGGTTTTGACTGACCCTTCATATTCAAAATTGCTAAAATCAAATAACCAAAATCAAATCACCAGTCTCATGACAATAGAAACATTCATGGTTGTCAGCAGATGGTTTTGAGTTTTTAAACTTTTTAGAATATTTCTCAAAACTCATTAACTGAGGCGGTTCACAATGAGCGGGTACTATGAACACATTTTTTCAGCAAGAAGCTGTTCATTTAAATATTTTTTTGTTCGTTTAAATACACCACAATTTTATCTGGAAACAAATTTTTTAAATCCTCAATGAATACAAGTTCGTGGAGTTGACCAAAACTAATGACTTTGCTGGATTGACAACACATATCAAAGAGTGTCCATTTTTCACAGGCATACTCAACTATGATTGATAGTTTTTATATGGGAACAAAATTGTTGTCTGTAAGCTTCTGGGTCCAGCTCATAAGCCCTCAAAACAGTAGGTTTAACAGTTTCATAATTTAGATCATCAGTAGCCAAAGCCAAACAAACCTGCTGAGCCTTACCCATCTACAAACATTGTAGCAAAAGAGGCCACACTTCTCTTGGCTAACGCAAAGCTGTGGCAACCCGTTCAAAAGCACAGAAATATGAATCAACCTCGGCCTCCCTGCATGGGGCATGAGGGCGATTTGTCTATTAATATTGAAATCAACAGGGTTAACAGAAGGTGTAGGCAACAACGAATCAGAATAATGAGAATCTACCAAATTAGGAGATGCTGAACCTTGTGTTCGAATAGGTCCTACTGATGTTCTACCCTCAGTCTGCGTTTCCAACTCACACTGCTTAAATCACAAGCCTTTTTTTTGTTTTATTCTTGATGATTACAGCTTACAGTTCATGGAAATAAAAATGTCAAAAATACAGATATGTCACAGCGTCGCATTCCTTGTGTCAAACCACTCCTGAACCAGAGACAACGTCAGAAGCGTCTTACCTGGGCTAAGGAGAAAAAGAACTGGACCGTTGCTCAGTGGTCCAAAGTCCTCTTTTCAGATGAAAGTAAATTTTGCATTTTCATTTGGAAATCAAGGTCCCAGAGTCTGGAGGAAGAGTGGTGAGGGACAGAATACAAGTTGCTTGAAGTCCAGTGTGACGTTTCCACAGTCAGTGATGATTTGGGGTGCCATGTCATTTGCTGGTATTGATCCACTGTGTTTTCTCAAGTTGAGAGTCGATGCAGCGTCTACCAGGAGATTTTAGAGCAGTTCATGCTTCCACCTTATGACAAGATTTATGGAGATGCTGATTTCCATTTCCAGCAGGACTTGGCACCTGTTCACAGTGCCAGAAGTATTAGTTACTAGTAACTGGTTTGCTGACCATGGTATTACTGTGCTTGATTGGCCAGCCAACTCACCTGACCTTATAGAAAATATTTATGAAGTGTAATCAATATGTGTAACTAACATCTGGATATGTTAATGAAGTGTATTCAATATGTATAACCAATATTTAGAATTATTACTTAAGCATAATCGAATAATCAATATTAGTTAACAAGCATAATCTATATGTATAATCAATATTTAGAAGCATAATCTAAATCCACAGAACAATGTTTGATCAAGTTATATTCTAAGTGTGTATTGAGTTAGATGAATTCTGTGTCTTACTGTACAATAATTTTTTTTTTCTGTACCAGCCTGTATCTTCCTCCACAGAAGCAAATAACTTTGAGGCCAGATACCAGTTAACGAGTTGGGATAAGGCCTTAGGAGGGGAGGTAGTTTTCAGCTAGTACAGCAGGTAGAAGCAGACAGAAACTCATTGAGGCCTAAAAAGGGAGTGTTGGTCAAGGTCAGGGAGAAACAAAAAAACAAAGACTGAGTGAAACATTTTTTTTTAAAACGAAACCTTGTCTTCATAAAACTGTTCCAAGAAAAACAACTAACTGCTCATGCTCCACAAATTTAAGATAACATATAGACATGAATAATTAATTGTGGTGAAGAACATTTGTCTGTTTTTAATGAGGAAAGGCAAAACACCGCCTACGATGAGTATGCTGTGGAGAAAGGTATAAAAAAAAAAGGGCTGTGTGTTTTTGCATAATTTAGACTTTCTGCAGACTGTCTCACTTTATTGTTTCAATAAAGTTTATTTACTTGTTGATATCTACTAACCCTCTGTCTCTGAAGTTTTTTGACTTAGGCTGGAAAGATTGTTTGCCACGACATAATTGGTGATCTCCGACGTGATTGATTAAGGAGCAAAGAGGGAGACTGAAGCTGTGAAGACTGGCCCAGGGGAAAACTGCACAAGCGTGGCCACTCATTTTAAGGTAACCAGTTTTCTGATTTTTTTAGCTAAATACTTGCGTGGTTTTCCTACGGGTCGGCCTGAGAGTTTTTTCGATAGTTTTTTCCCCTCACAAAAGCTCCTTCAAATTATGAACTAAATTAAGAAAAGAGGGTTTTTGGATCTCAAAAAAAAAAAAAAATTAAAACTGCATGCAGAATATGTGTATATTGTAGTGTTTTGTCTTGAGCAGTGTGTCTGCAAGCCTGCAGTGTCTAGGTGTAAAAAGGAGTCAGATTGGATACTGAGGAATGTGGATTGACACTTAAGACCCAACAGTTTTATTTTACAGGGAATTTGCTGAACTGCTGAAATAAGTGTTTAAGTGACGTTCTAGGCAGAACTAAGTTCCCGTTTGTCTAAATCACTTAAAACTTCTAGACCTGTAATATATAAAAATATTCCCAGAAATTGGATGTGTGGGCTTTTCGGTCACCTACCCACATGTAGATTGTGTGATCCAGAAGAGGAGACTGGGTACGTTACACAACGATTTACTGAAGCCGGAAAAGTTTCTCCAGTTACTTAGAATCTCGATAGTTGGACTTGGAAAATGATTCATTGTCATAAGGAATTGTGAAAACTCATGTTTGTCAAGCATAGATTTGGCTTATTTTTATTTTTAATTGTGGAGATGGATTTTTCTGTTTTCAATCCCATATTTAGCCTTTCATGTGCTGCAGGTCAAAAAACTGTTAACAAAGCTCGTTCATTTAAAATATTTTTAAAAAATTAATAGAAATTTGCACTTTGAAACCTGTTTTTAAAAGTTTGTGTTTTCAGGCCCCAAAATGACTGGGTTACGCATGTAACCCTGTTCCCTTTCAAAGGGAAATTTCCTCTACTACTGGAGTGCCTCTCGCGGGAGACCGGCATCTGAAGCTTGTGCAAAATCATGCCTATTTATAGGCCTGCCATGATGTGATATAAATATGGCACCTGTAAACCACGCCATCAGCCTCTAATATCTGAAGCGAAGACGCAATTCACAGGCCTGCTCTGTTATGACAAAGCTACGCAACGTCTCGTTCCCTTCTCAGGGAACAGGGTTACATGCGTAACCCAGACGTTCCCTTTCAAAGGGAACTTCGACGTTGCGTTTAGCATAACACTATGGGAACGAGAATACCCACTCTGTCATACTGAGGGTACGGCCTGTTCAAGAAGACCCAAGCCCGAGGGTTACTGCAAGACACTCGAGCCAGAGGTGGAATGAATATCCAGGCTGTAATAATGAATGAATGTGTGTGGCGTAGACCACCCTGCAGCAGCACACACATCCTGTAAGGATACCACTTTGGACAAAGCCTTTGCGGAGGCGACTGCCCTAGTGGAATGAGCCCTTATGCCCAGAGGAGTAGCGTGACCGCGCGCCTCCTAAGCAATAGAGATTGCTTCCACTATCCAATTAGAGATGCGCTGCTTTGACACAGCATCACCTCTACTGTCACCACCAAAGCAGACCAGCAGCTGCTCCAACTTACGCCACTGGCCAGATAGGTGGACGTAAGTACAGAGAGCCCTTACTGGACACAGCAGGTGCATTCTCTCTTGTTCCGGTGTGGGGAATGGAGGAGGGCAGAAAGCCTGCAACACCACAGAGTGGGCAGCCGATGTAGGCAATTTAGGAATATAATCTGGCATAGGATACAGGAAGGCCTTGGCCAATCCAGGGGCAAAGTCAAGGCAGGAAGGGGCAACAGAGAAAGCTTGTAGATCTCCTACTCGTTTGAGAGATGTCAGGGCCAGCAGAAGAGCTACCTTCAGAGTCAGAAGCTTCTCAGAGGCTGACCCTAAGGGCTCAAATGGAGCCCCTGGCAGACCTTCCAGGACCACAGAAAGGTCTCAGGAAGTTATGTGCGGCCTGAATATTGGCCTCAGCCACCTGACACCACGCATGAACCTCGAAGTTAGAGGATGTTTCCCCACAGAGGCTCCATCAACAGGGGCATGGCTGAGTGAAACGGCGGCCATGTAAACCCTGATTGAAGAAGGAGCCCACCCCGCTGAGAAACGTTCTTGTAAGAACTCCAGGACTATAGCTATTGCGCAGTTCACTGGGTCTACAGTGGATCCCTGCAGATGGGAATCTCCCAAGGAGTGCCATTTAGCAGGGATAGAACTTGTGGGAGCAGAGTGATTGGGGGGAAAGTGTACAGGTGTGACCTCGGCCACATGTGCACCATGGCGTCCAGCCCTAATTTTGCGGGAGGAGTGAGGGTGAACCAAAGCGGGCCATGTGTTGTCTCCTCGGAGGCGAACACATGCAGTCCCGCTTGGCTAAACCTCGCCTTATGGACTCCACCACTTGTGGATGGAGCCACCAATTCCCCTGCCTCAACAGGATGTCTGCCCCCATATTTCCAGAATGTACATTGCACTCACTGACAAACTTTCCTTCTGCACAGAGAAGAATTAGTTGTGCCTGCTTGAACAGGGGACATGGACATAATCCTCCCTGGTGGTCAATATATGAGACCACCGGTGTGTTGTCTGTAAACACATGGTGACCTCTCAATTGAGGAAGAAGGAATTTCAATGCTAGAAATATGGCCCACATTTCTAGGCAATTTATATGCCCCTCCAGATGAGGGCCGCACCAGAGACCGTGAGCTGGACAGCTGTCTAAGCCAGAATGACATCCATGCACTTTGTGAAGGTGCGACGGGATAAAGCTAGCTATATTTCTATGTGGAAATATGCACCTTTTAGATCTATCGTCACAAACTAGTCCTCAAACTGAGTCTGTGGAACGATAAGTTTGGGCGTCAGAATCTTGAATCTCTATGTCCGAAGAGTACAGTTCAGATGACGCAGATCTAAAATTGGCTGCATACTCCTATTTTTTGCGGACCAGGAAATAACGGCTGTAAAAACCTCCCTCCCTCAGGGAACGGGGTACATGTTCTATGGCCCCTTTGTCCAAGAGGGATCTTACTTCCTGCGCTAACATCGGGCTCTGGTCTGTGCTGCCTACTGTGGTGAGCACACCTCTGAACCGGGGGGGTCGAGCTATAAACTGGACCCGGTAACCCTTTTCTATGGTAGACAGAACCGAAGGAGACACATTTGGCAGTAGTTTCCACGCTGCCAGATGGTCTTTAGTGATGTTAACTATTCCACATTCTATTGGAGGGAAATCATCAGATTTTCGTTGCCCTGTGACAGCTAACTGACTAGAGAACACTGAAAACTTGGGACCGCCTTGGCTAGGGGAGGCCCTACAGTAGCACTGTAGCCCCTCAGGACCGCTCGTCTTTGTCTGCTTGGCCTTTATGGCCATTCTCAGATCAGGCCTAGTAGCAGGCCGCGACTGTCACCACCAGGTTCCCCTGGCTGTCTGCGGGGGTTGGCGGGCTGCCATACTCGCCTTCTGGGTCTCCCTCGCACTAGTGCTTGTGAACTCGAGACAACAGGGAAGAAACTGGCTGAATGCCGCCATATGTCGAGCTCACTCAGCAGGTCTGCTTGGTAGGCCTGCAACACTGTCATTGTCTGCAGTGACCCACAAGCAAGACTACTACCGCATAGGTCTTGCCCACCAATGCCATGGTTGCCTTACATGGTGGCTTGGATGGCAAAGCCGGCCCCAATAATTACCTGCCGTCGATGGAGATAGGTAGCTCGCAAGCGCCTTCTCCACCTTCAGCATAGCTAAATAGCCCGTTCACCAGGAGGATATCAAGAAGGAATTCAGGAAGGGAGAATAACTAATCTTTGCCGCTTGGGGTTGTATTTTTGCAGACAACAGACTAGAAATATTTGACAGATTAACTAAACTTGAGAGTAGAAGACACCTTTATTAGAGGTGTTATTCCTTTGATTAGAGAAGTACATTACACTAAGATTAAAAAAGTGAATGGATGAGAGATTAAATCAAGTATTACAAGAAACACATGGAATTAGTGATCACCTGTGGAAAGAACAATTTTATATTTTACTTATTTAACCTCTACTTAAACAGAATAGCGTCTCTGAGATTGCTTAAATACTTTTTAAATGATTTGATAAACCAACACTCGTTAATCTATGCAGCAATATTTCATGATCCACTGTGTCAAGCCTTTGTGTCACGTATCGTGACGGAGTGGAGATAAGGTAGGATGCTCATTTCCAAATTTCTGGTATAACACCAGTGTCTAATGAAACATTAAAAAGAGTTAAAGGAGATTAAATAATATCAGCTGCTAATTTCAAAAACACAGATTCCACACAATCAGGGCCTGGTGATTTGTTTATATCGAGCAATGTGAGTGCACTGTAAACATCAGAACTCTTATATGTTAAAAACAGAACTCCTCATTTTTAAATGGCTTTCTGCATTATTAAAATCAGCGTACAGTAAATCACCTGATAATTATTCACCTTTTTTTTTATCATAGAATTTTTATTGGAAATTTTCTTTTTTACACATTATAACACCACACCCAACAACCCCAACAAAACAACCACAGCCAAAACCAAAAGAAAGGGGGAAACAAAAGACAATAACAAACAAACATTCAAAGAAAAACACAAAAAAACAAAAACAACGACAAAAAAAAAAGGTAAGATGATTAGTGTTTACCGTCTACCTCTCCTCAATCCACCTCCAGGGTGTGTACATCATTGAAGTAGGTAATAAATTGTTGCCATTTTCCCAAAAATGAGTCACCCCTGCCTCTGATGTTGTACTTGATTTTTTTCAAGTCTTTAAGCCAGACTGATATAGAGGGGGGTTGTGGAGAGGTCCAAGACAACAATATTCTGCGCCGAGCAAGTAACGATGCAAAGGCCACAACACTAGCTTGTTTATGGTTCATAGGCTGACGCTGAGATGAAACACCAAAGATGGCAATTAAAGGACAGACATCCAATTTGATTTTAAGAACAATTATTCACCTTTTAATTTACTAGGGCCTGATCTGATGCAAAATTGAACATGTCACTCACATTTAATGATGAGTTTTGCAGTTGTGTGTTCCAAGTTGTCTGTCTCCAGTTTCCAAATCTGACACCGATGGTGGCATCCCTCATCCTGAACTCGCTAACATACCTGGCACATTATGGACTACATAAGGTCAAAGCAGGACAGGTAACATGTACACTGTATCAAGCTAAAGTGAAGTATAGTCATCCTGTATTCTGTAAACAATATCCTCCATCCACAGAAAAGGAGGAAGGGATACACCCAATTATTCTAGCAAGGTGTGATTGCGCCAACAGTTGTGCTATACAACACACCCAGTAACCAATGTTTTAGACTCAAGGAACAGGATGGCATTTTACACAAAATTTGCAAAACCAATGAACTAGTCATCCCAGTACCTCCATTTGTGCCTGATGTCCTTACTGTAACCTCTTCCATTCCACATGATAATTATTATTTTTCTGTTGTTGACCTGTGTTCAACTCTTTTTCCAGTGTGCCTGCATATGAGCACAAGGCCATTACTTGCGTTAACATTCCAAAATCAGTAATACAGCTGGGTGGGTCTCCCTCGGGGCATTGGATTCCCCTGCGGTCTACTCCTCTGTGGTCAGAGACTCCCTCAAATTTGTCACGCTCCCAAGGCCAACAGTACATGATTGGGGTCATCCACCGCCCCATACCACACAACAAATGTTAAGCTTTCTGCATGTAATCAACTATTGCCGCCATTGGATCACTGATTGTTCTTTTCATGACAAAATCCTGGGAGCTGGGTGTTCTAAGGAAAAACCTGAGACTGAATGGACTTATGCTCTGCACCTGTACTATGGCTGGCAAACTACAAAAAAGACTTTCACTTATATGTGACTGAGGGAGGGGGAGCCACTGCGGGGGGTTCTGGCTCAGGAGTATGGGTGCACTTGCAGGTTTTTAGCTTATTTATTGAAAACATTGGATTTGGTGGCAAAAGGATTGCCAGCACATTTGCGTGTCAAGGCTGAAGCTGAACTCTTAGTGCAGACTACTGGGAAAATGGCTCTCTCACACATTGATCTTAGACTCCTCACACCAGGTCACTTCCATTTTAAATTATATCCACGTGCAACACATGACAGCTCAAAAAAGAACAGGATATGAGGTTATTCTTTGTGCCACCCAAAATTTAACTATTAAACTTACTAGTCTGCCTAACACACCAACTGTAGTGTTGTATTGCCTAATTAATTCTGTTGTGCCCGTCACTGAGAACACTCACAATTGCCTAGCCAAATTTCATATTTCCTCAAGCCTAAGTTTGAACTTTTTAAACATTCCATCTGAAAGATTCTGTGTCTGAAATTTCATGAGCACCCCTGCTCTGCCCAATTGGCTGAATTAAAAGCTATCACTACAGAGTGCTAACTGGATAAGGGTAGAAATGCAAATATATATATATATATATAATCTGGCAACCTTCCGTCTTCGGGAGACAATGGTGTAGCATCCGTTTCGGGTGAATTTATTTGCACCTTCTCGATTGGCTGTACAAGCCAACCCGTGAGTAGCAGTCCCAGTTGCCACAGACAAATTGAGTCGCATGCTGTGGCTGAAACTGCGTTGCCTTCCTCCTGTCTCTCTTGTCAGCAAGGTGCTTAAACCTGTCCTTCACCGCTTTCTGAGTGCCCCGTCTAACGGCAAAACGCCAGACTGTACGGTCTTCAGCACTGGATTCCCACGAACTAGGGTTGATGCTGCATAATCTCGTGTCCTTCTTGCAGACATCTTTGAATCACAGTCGGGGGCATCCAGTTAGCCGTGAACCCTCAGCTAGCTCACCATACAGAAGATCTTTGGGAATGTGACCTGGATCCATTCTTCTAATGTGGCCAAGCCAACGGAGACGCTTCTCACAGAGGATGGCAAACATGCTGCTTGTGTTAGCGCATTCCAGAACTTCTGTATCGGGTACCCTGTCCTGCCACTGTACATGGAGGATGCGTCGCAGGCACCTCAGGTGAAAGCTGTTGAGCTTCCTCTCATGCCTAGTGTAGGTTGTCCAAGTCTCACTACCGTAGAGGAGTGTGCTTAAAATGCAGGCCTGATAGACACGCAGCTTGGTTTTCACAGCAAGGTTGGAGTTTTGCCACACCCTGTGATTTAGTCTGGCCATGACTCCTGCAGCCTTGGCAATCCTACGATTTACCTCTGCATCGGTGGAGAGTGAACAGGATATAGTCGACCCGAGGTGGGTGAAGCTCTCCACAACCTCCAGGTTGCATCCATCTATGGCAATGCTGGGAGGATGGTCTTTGCCCTGAGCCATGACGTTGGTCTTCTTGAGGCTAATGGTCAGCCCAAACTCCTTGCAGGCATGGGAGAGGCGACTGACAAGCTGCTGCAAACCTTAATCCGTATGTGAGATCAGGGCTGTGTCGTCGGCAAAAAGCATCTCACGTAGGAGTAATTCAACGACTTTGGTCTTGGCACGAAGGCGGGAGATGTTGCAGAGCATGCCGTCAGACATGGTGTGTATGTAGACTCCCTCACTGCAGTCTCTGAAGGCATATTGGAGGAGCATGGAGAAGAAGATACCAAAAAGTGTGGGCGCAAGGACACAACCTTGTTTCACTCTGCTGCTAACTGGAAAAGCGTCAGACTTGCACCGTTGAAGCAGACTGTGCTGTGCATGTCCTCATGGAATGTGGTGATGACTGCCAGAAGTTGTGGTGGACATCCGATCTTCTTCAGTAGCTTGAAAAGTCTGCTCCGGCTAACCAGGTCAAACGCCTTGGTCAAATCAATGAAGGCGATAAAGAGGGGCATCTGCTGCTCATGACATTTCTCCTGAAGCTGACGTAGCTAGAATATCATGTCTACGGTTGACCGGCCAGCTTGGAAGTCACACTGAGACTCTGGGTAGACCCGAGAGGCTAGGATCTGCAGACTTGTCAGGACAACCCAGGCAAACACCTTTCCAATATAATATTGTTTCATATATATATATATATATATATATATATATATATATATATATATATATATATATATATATATATATATAAAATATACTGACTCTGCTTATGCCCATGGGTTATGTCATCTGTTTGGAACTGTTCGAAAACAAAGAGGTTTTAGAAAAAGTGTTGGAATGCCACTTTAACATACTGATAGTTTCATATATTTCTGATTGTACCTACTACACTTCTCATTGTATGGATTTCAGATGTGCATGGTTTTAATCAGTGCGCGAGGGGGAAATTATGGGAAAGATAAAACAGCAAGAGTACTTGTCTCTGTACTTACAGGCAATGGTGGATAATTTATTTTATCTGAGTGTGAAATTGGTGCTCAAAACAATGGCAGAAAGGGAACATCAGCACCAATAGGGTACATCTCAATACCAGAAGGGCCATTTAAGCACTTGGTAATAGACAGGTTTAGCAGTTGGAGGGAGGCAACACCATCAGCAGACCAAACTGCAGGAACAGTGATTATATTTTTGACCAGAGAGATAATTCCTCCATTTGGCATACCATCTCAGATTAGCTCTGACAATGGATCAGCGTTTTTTTAAAAAAAACAGTACAAACAATGTTACAGTAACTGTGAATAAAGTAGAGATTTTGATGTGTTTATCCCTCAGTCACAGGGAACGGTGGAAAAGATAAGTGGTACCTTTAAGGCTAAGCTTAACAAAATTTGTGCTGACACTAAACTCATTTGGGTAGATGCTCTACCCCTTGCACTAATGAATTATCGCATGCAGACTAACTGAAATATGCATCTAACACTGAATGAAATGCGTACGGGTCGACCCATATCTGAGAGCTCCTTTTGAAGGATTGCCGCTGGAGTAATTGCAGATGGAACTAAGAGCATATATGTGATAACTAACTACTATGTTTGAAGCTGTCTATTCACAGGAACAGAGCTGGGGACTGAGAGAGGAGACACAAGTTCCTTGTCCAGTGACTCCTGGAGAACAGGTGTACCTAGGGGTGTTCAACCCCAGAAGGGAAGGGCCATACAAAGTGAGCACCTACATTAAGACCTAGGAGAATTGGAGGATCAGGTGATCGAAGGGGATGATCCAGTGGTTGACATATCAGAAGAAAGAACAAGCCAAGATGTGAGAGAGGGTATAAATGAAGGTAAGGGGGAACCAATGGCACTCTCAGGCGATGGCGAAGAAGAAGGTCAGTCAGGGGTCTTACCAACAGAACAGGAGGAAAGAAGGGATCCTGCTGCTGAGAGGGGTTCTGACAAGCCTGATGCACCTGCTGAAGGAGAAAAAGGCCCAAGCAGACATCCATTCTAGGACAACCTTTCCACAATTGACTCTTCAGAGCTTGACTGGTCTCCAAAACAGTACTGAACTAGAGCTGAATGAGACAATCAGTGAGCCATAGTGGATCTCTGATCAGCTGCAACAGAATGGAACAGATTCCAGTTCCTCAAGTAAGGATGAATAAGAGGCTTGATGAACCATGCCCACACCCAGTAAGTGCTAGCCTAAACCTCTCCCCAAGGGTGACCCACTGCGATACGCAAAGTATCTGGGTCAAAGACAAACATTGCTAAGACATCCCCTGAGAAAGGATATGATGGATTTTTTATTTTTGCTTTTTCCATTTTTATATTTTTTTTGTATCTTTTCAGTTTTTCTATGAAATTATAATCAAGTGTGATTAGAGACAGGGTGATCACTGTCTGACTTATCATGGTAATCGAACTGAGAAAATTTTTGGAATTCATGTTTATTAGTCTATACTTGTATCAGCTATATGGGCTTAATCAACTCTGTATTCTACATAACCGTGACAACCACAGGCAAGTGCTAAACCAAATGCATGCTCAACGCTCACAAACACTGTCTTGATTTTTGTGGTTAGGGAAAGGGAGACAGAATCATTTACTCCTTTCTAGCCAATGGGAGAGGAGATGTTTGTTTCTGGTCTCCAGAGAGAGTGGTTTCAGGATTGGGTCGTTGGTAGATGGCTGATGTGATCATACTTTGATCACTAGCAAGTGTTAAAGAAGGGACTGGATTGTGAGATTACTCTCTCGAGCTAGGTGGGACATAAGAAGTTCCAGAGGGGGAAAATATATAGAAAATATTTATGAAGTGTAATCAATATGTGTAACTAACATTTGGATATGTTAAAGAAGTGTATTCAATATGTATAACCAAGATTTTGAATTATTAAGCATAATCAAATAATCAATATTAGTTAACAAGCATAATCAATATGTATAATCAATATTTAAAAGCATAATCTAAATCCACAGAACAATGGTTGATCAAGTTATATTCTATGTGTGTAATGAGTTAGATCAATTCTGTGTCTTACTGTACAATAATTGTTTTTTCTGTACCAGCCTGTATATTCCTCCACAGAAGCAAATAACTTTGAGGCCAGATACCAATTAACAAGTTAGGATAAGGCCTTAGGAGGGGAGGTAGGTCTCAGCTAGGACAGCAGGTAGAAGCAGACAGAAACTCATTGAAGCCTAAAAAGGGAGTATTGGTCAAGGTCAGGGAGAAACAAAAAAAAAAAAAAAGAGTCTGACTGAGTGAACACTTTTTTTTTTTTTTAAAGATATCTTGTCCTCATAAAACCGTTTCAAGAAAAACAACTAACTGCGCATGCTCCACAAATTTAAGATAACATATAGACATGAATTAAAAAAATGTGGTGAAGAAGATTGGACTGTTTTTAATGAGGAAAGGCAAAACCCCACCTATGATGAGTACGCTGTGGAGAAAGGTATAAAAAAAAAAAGAGCTGCGTGTTTGCATAATTTAGACTTTCTGCAGACTGTCTCACTTTAATGTTTCAATAAAGTTTATTTACTTTTTGACATCTACTAACCCTCTGTCTCTGAAGTTTTTTGACTTAGCCTGGAAAGATTGTTTGCCATGACAACCTGAACCCCATAGAGAACCTATGAGATACACCAGACCCAACAATAAAGATGAGCTGTATTGTTGGGTCATGTATATTCAACATCTTATTCACATTAAAACATGTTATGTTTTACATGTTAGGAGAGAGGAGGAAGGAAACAATGTAGTGAGGATCTCCTAGTCTCCACTCAGCATGATGTGCTAATTCAGATGGAGATGCTAATTCTCTGAGAGATAGATCGAGTGTTCATTCTCGTAGTAGTTCTTTGTCCTCAGAGAGTAGTTCTCTCCAGGTTCAGACATCTCGGTACCAGCCTTACAACCTCGAGGAGTTAAGAACTAAAACTCTATCCTGAAGCAAGGTGAAAATCCCTGCAATCTAAGTTTATACAGTCTTCTAAAAGGACACAAACTCTGCAATACCTTTCCAGAGTTAATTTCTCTGATCATCTACTAGAATATGTGCTGTGCTCTTTGTAGATCACCCTCCAGGATTTCTTTAATGCTGACTCCACTCAGATAAGCAAAAACAAAAGGGAGGTCTGCTCACCCTGACCTGAATTAACCCTCATGTCAAAAAATGGAGACTGTGAAATCCAACAGACCTTCCTTTGTCTTATTGTGACCAGCACTAAAGAACAGAGACATTCCTGCATGGAGTTCACTTAATGCCTTATGATTCCATGTAAAGTATAATATAGACTTTATCCTCGCCATGCTGTCATGCCTTTATACCACATCACACACACCACATATCTCATAATTGATTGACTATTATCATTTCCTATACACTCATGTATCCATGTCCAGAATCCAAAAGGGGAATCCTTGTGTTTTGTTAACATATATATTTACTAGTATCCCAAGCGAACTAACTGTCAAGTATTGTGAACTACAGTAACCCTGTATGTAACCTAAAGGTAGTTATTAGGCTTTTATTATCTGGTATTATGCCAATATACCTGGCACGGTATTCCTTATAGTGAAATATTTCATGTTTGGTATCTTTATGTTGGTCATAACATTTCTGAAATGCTAGTAAACGGCAAATTATAACAACTCCTCACGAAAATCCATTTTTAAAGATAAAAGACAAATTAACAATAAAGTTGAATGAGCATAGACCCTAACAGAAATGATGCAGATTAGTTGGAGGGAAAGACCAAACTCTCCACTCGTCGCCCAAAAGACCACTTCTAATTGGTTAAAACCCCTAGAGGACTGAGACAGTTAGTAAGGTTTAAAAGGTCATGCCACGGTGAACCTGCTGGATGTCAGCGAGGAAGATTCATTTTGATGTCTCATCTGTTTCATCATCTGTTTTCCAGACCTCTGCTTCTTTCTTTTCTTAAGCATTACTGATAGTTTCAAACTAAGCCGAAACCAAACTGTGACCATGATTGACTCCATCCAATTGCCGATCATTGTCTCGACCAGGCACCCTGACCTCCGACGACGTCGCACGCCTCATCTCTCACTAGCTATAGCAAGCAAGTATACATCTTTAGTACATTGATGGTTCGCTCAGGTCAGAGTCTATTCTGAAACCAACATTTGCCAAGACATTAGCACTCTGCTTTGCTTCTGTTCTACTATAAGTCTATTTCTCTCTGTCATGCCTATGTGTGTGTGTATGTGTGTGTGCGCGTGTGTATTTGTGTTAGCATAGTCTTTGTGTAGTAGTTAGATATCTTCGTCCAGCGAAGTTGCCTGTGATACTTTGCACATGATCTAAGTCCCTAAACTTACTGATTTCTTTACCCTGCTCAGAAATATTGTGTCATCACTATAAGGTGTTATCATCAAAGCCCACGATAGTAATAACTTTCAGAATCAGTGCACAGCCTCACTAAAACTTTCGGTGGACGAATAAATTGGTTAGCTGTTGTTATTTGATTCTGGCAAAATTCCCTCAATTCAACATAAGAGTCCTAGGAAGCTAAGGCTTTCCTATGTGTATTGGTGGAGAATATAGGTAACTAAATTTAATTATCTAAAATTTCCTTAAATCCAATGGTGGAGAATTCAATAAATTAATTTAAGCAGCTAATTTTCCCCACAGTGAATTTACTCTTTGAGTGCCAGAGAACACCTCTAACCAACACGATTTCATGCTTCATTCATTGTGGCCAATTAGACACAGTGTACAAGGATACTCATACTCAGAGTAAATGTAGAAAATTTTCTTGCATGCCATTTGCGGGTGTCAAGAAGAAGATGTCAATTTATGACTCCAGGAACTTTCGGGAGAGGTGGCATGTATGTGAGTGTTTTTAAAACCCAGCTAATAGGCTGTAAGTGCACATGAACCTGAAAGGGTAAGTAAGTTAGCTAACATGCAAGAGCAGCCACTGGTTAGCCTGACTGCAACACAACATTATGACAAAATGAGGTTTGCACAAATGATAACAGAGGTAGAAGATGTTCATGACCTAAGATAAATGGAAAAAATGGTAATGATAATTAAAATAAAACAAATCGCAGCATCATGCAGTACTACGGCAAACACAAATCAGGAGAACCAATAATGACAACGTAAATACTGGTGTTCAGCCCTATATGTATGAATTATACAGACAGTAAGCATTTTTCGGGTTAAAAATAAAAATGATGACATAGCTCTGGTCTCTGTGAACACAATCAAAGACAATGGTAACTTTAGCTGCATTAGCTGTGGAATTTGCTAACAAGTACATTTGTAAAGATGATTTGCAAACATTCACAAAATATAAAGTGGTCATACTTACGTCTTCTGGATATGAAGTTGGATCATGAACAGATGGTATTCATCCATCCTTGAGAGTCAACTTTTCAGCAAATCCGCAATTTTTCAGCAATTGACCCTCGTTCACAAAGCAGTCTAGTGTAAAATAATTTGAACAAACATACGAATTCAGCTATTTTTTGGGGCACATTTCCTTCAAAAATAAAACTACACCACTGCATCTTTAGTGGCTCTGATGCCGGGAGTACATGAAGATTCTTATGTTCATTCTTACAGTCAACAACAGAACACTAAAAAGCTTACGAATGTAACAGGTATAGAAATTCTACTGTTAAATACAGTGGGGGAAATAAGTATTAGTCGTGTCAACATTTTTTTCAACAAATATATTTCCAATGAGGCTATTCACATGAAATTTTCATCAGACATCAGTATTAACTCAAGAAATCTGGAAATATAAAGAAGTCACAACATTAAAGTCCATAAATAAAGTTACGAATATAAAGAAGTCACAACATTAAAGTCCATAAATAAAGTTACGTGTAATAAAGTGGAATGACACAGGAAAAAAGTATTGAACACGCTAAAGAAAAGCAGTTCACTAAGGCAAGGAACCAGCTGAAATCCGTAAGTAATTATAGTGTAACACCTTCATTTGGGCAAATCTATCTGTGCAAATTAATATCAGCTGGGTTAGTAAATTGAAGGTCTATAAAAAAGGCTTTTCATTACCAAGGTGTCACACAAGAAACATCTAATGATGGGTAAAAGCAAAGAGCTCTCCGAAGATCTTCGCAACCTTACTGTTGACCAGGGAGTCAGAAGAATAGTCAGAAGAGTAGCTCAAGAGCCAAGGACCACTCGGAAAGAGCTCCAGAAGTACTTGGAGGCAGCAGGTGCCATTGTCACAGAGAAAACAATAGGCAATGCACTCCACTGCACTCCACAAGACTCCATTACTAAAGAAAAGGCATGTTTACAGTTTGCTTTAAACTCATTTGGACAAGCCTATGAAATACTGGGTGAGTGTAGTCTGGTCAGACGAGAGCAAAATTGAACTTTTTGGCTGTCATACTACACACCATGTTTGGAGAAGAATTGGCACTGCACATCACCTTAAAAACACTATACCAACAGTGAAGTTTGGAGGTGGAAGCATCATGGTCTGGGGCTGTTTTTCATCGCATGGTACTGGCAAACTTCATATCATTGAAAGAACAATGAATGGAGCCTTTTACCGGAGTATTCTTGAGAAGAATCTGCTGCCATCCACCAGGATGAGACAGGTGGATCTTCCAGCAGGACAACGATCCAAAGCATACAGCAAAGGAAACTCTCAGTTGGTTTCAGAGGAAAAAAATGAAGGTGTTAGTATGGCCCAGTTAATCACCTGATTTGAATTCAATTGAACAAGATTTAAAAACAATATGTTTAGAAGAATGGGCCAAAATCACACCTGAATACTGTGGCCGATTAATTTCTTTATACAGGAAATGTCTTGAACCTGTCATTACAAACAAAGGCTTCTCCACTATGTATTAAATAAATTTCAGTTAGCATGTTCAATATTTTTCCTGTGTCATTCCTCTTTTTATTACACATAACTTAATTTATGGACTTTAATGTTTGGATTTCTTTATATGTGTGGCTTTTTTGAGTTAATACCAAAGTCTGGTGAAAATTTCATGTGAATAGCCTCATTGGAAATATATTTACTGAAAAAAATGTTGACGAATCCAATACTTATATCCCCCACTGTATGTTTTGGTAATGTTATGTATGCTTATTTTTTGCTTACTGCATTAATGGTTCGGAAGAAAGGAATAATACTAGAATTCATAGCATTGTTTTTTTCCCCAAAAAATATTCAGTGTCACAAAGAAAATTGTTGTAATGGAAATGGCAAGAAGTAATGGACCACACTTTTCATTAAAGCATCATAGAGGCTATCTGGGATTTTCCCTGCAAAATAAATAAATAAATAAATAAATAACCAGAGACAATGCGGCAATATTTGACTGTAAAAAGTACAGCAGAACCACAATGAGCACAAGGCAATTCTCCCACAGGCTGATGGTTCCATGTGTGCTGCTGGCACTGACTGTCACTGTGCAGGATCATTCAGGCAGAAAAGTAGAACAGAGCAGGCTGGCAGGAAAGAGGGGACAGAAAGAGAAAAAAAAGGATGAGGGGAGAAGACATTAAGTATACTTAACACAAAATTACTCATATCGGTACCTGATATAGCAGTCTACCTGTGTGAGTGCTTTCCCCTTTAATTGTCATGATGTCACTGGTCTATGTAATTTTCTGTTTTGGCTCCTCCTTTTGCATTGTAATTGAATGGGAGAGGTAGGTTTAATTTTGAACTCTCAATAATCTTATTTCATCTTTATTTAAATCATCATTTATATACATATATACTCATCGTAATTTGTGTGTATAATGTTACTTTACTTACTTTATTTACCTGTGTGATTATTTTTGTTATACCCACTTTTTGAGGTTTTTTTTGTATTTTGTTTTAAAATGTGGAATTGAGAGCACATGGTGACGATTGTACATGATGTTAATTTTATAGGAGCACATTGTAAGGGCGATTCACTCAAATAGGCTGCTTATTTGTGTTATATCAGGTACAATTAAAAGGCCGAGCTTATCCGATGCCTGTGCATGTGTTTGAATGACTCACTGCCGACATTGCTTCACATCTACGCAATGCAGAAGCACAAGTTTTATAATTGGTCTCTAAGCATCAGTTACACTTCTGTGGCTGCATATCAGTCACACAGATAGCATACTCTGCTCTGATTGGTCAGATGTCCCAGTCTGTTGTGACTGGTCTACCACTGTCAGCATGTGTCGAAAAGGAAATGCCCATTACCATAACAAGTTTCAGCTCCGTCTGTTCGTGACCAACCAATGAAGACCAGAGGTGTGGCTTTTTGTTACAAACCTACGTAGGTTTGTGCAGGAAGTAAGTCAGGAATTACTAACGACTCGTTTCAGCTGTTCAGAATCGGTTCCTTCTTTTGGGAGTCAATAGCTCCGTTTGTCATGCACTTAGATTTTTTTTTAACTGTGCAAACGTTTTTACATTCACAAACAGCTATATAACACACTACATGAAATGTAATATTTGAAAAACCATAATAGGTACACTTTATCTGTTAACCCTAGTACATCACATAACCCTGTCACATGTCTCTCACACCTGTTTTGTATTAACCATAATCAGCACCCTATTTAAGTCTAGCTTCTGTGTGTTTCTTGGTCAAATTTTTGTTGTTATTGCTGTCAGGTGCATGTGTCATTGTGCCTCAGACTTGCTAATAGTCTGCCTGTTTTGCATTATATCTTGTGTTTATGGTTCTGGATTTCACAATTTTGGTGGTTTGTTTTGCACTTTACAAATTAAAAATCTGCAATTGCATCCGTCTTTGCTTCTGTTACGTGACAGTTTTGCTTCATTGCAGACTTTGCCTGAGTTACCTGAGTGAACTCTTTGTATTCTGTTGAGTGTTTCGTTTTTATGTGCCATATCAAATTGTTAGTGTTGAAAGCAGCTCTGTTGCTGACACCTGGTGGAATGCTCATATTGCAGACATTACAAGTGGCTATTGGACTGCTTTCGTTTTCCAATTTATAATATTTCCACAATGCAGACATTTTAGCCGCACATTCCGGTCACAAATTGTGCTCTCAGTTGGCATAAAACAAAGGATTGGGCTTAGTTTACTGCTCAATGAAGCTGATACTTTGAGATTGGATCAGGACAGCCCTAGTCAGTACTTAAGAAGGAGATAAACATTTTAAACCTTCCCAGTAACATTACCAAATCATGAAAGTATGCAATTTCTGCATCCTCACTAAATGTCAAACAAAAATCAATGTTATCCCAATCAATATGTACCAGTTGACTTGCAGCAGTGCTGTTCACCCCACTCCTCTGGGTCACAGATACCGTGCTGGCATGAGATTTTTCATTTTGTGATAATTGTTATTTATTTATTTATTTTGCTATGTGTGGTAAGACGTTTAATTGAAAAGCATCCTCCTTCCCTCCCAATCACTGTCGTAGCTTTACCATCTTCCAAATGCCACTTTAACCCCTGCATAAAATTATGTAATGTATGACAGTAACAGCTGTCAGAACCAGTGGAATGTCCATGTGCTTTGTGTGTTGCAACTGAGATTACCCAGCAGATAACTGCAACAGTTGTCTCTGAGCCTGTGCCCCAAGAGCTATTTCATCTGCGCATGCTTAGTGTGAAGTTAAGCTAAAGCCTTCCACCCCAACAGCTTGAGGAGAGAGAGGTTAGAGGTTTGGGGTGATCTACTGCAAAATATTTCATGGATGTTATTTTCTTGAGGTGTTTTCATTCAGTCTGAATTAGTCATGTGGTCTCAATTTGATCTTAAAGTAATTTGTAAAATCAAAACTGTTTAGGAATACTGTTTTATGGGGGGGGGGGGGGGGGGGGCTGGGGCAATATGGTCAATGAGTTGGAAGTATGTTTGGGGCCATTATGTCTTTGAAATATCTATCTACAGTCAAGTATTAATCGCCTGGCAGCCAGATTTTAGGCAGAAATATCCTGGTACCTGGATAAATTCATGATATCATCAATCTTCATAAGAGCTCCTGAACAAATAACACAGTCTCCAAGGATACACCACCAACACCATATATTGGCAGTGGGTATCAGGTGGTTTTCCTTGTACCTTTTTCTCACGATACAAACTAATGGTGTGAATGGCTAAAAGGGTTCAGTCTGACCTTAATACACAACACACAATTGTAGTTCCAGTGATGAAGTTCAGCTGCTGCTGCTGGTGATGTCTAATAGTTGTTCTTGAAATTTTACATGACCAAGAATCTAAATTAAACTGCAATTCTGAAATTCTTATTCAGCCTTCATCATCTTCCTCACTGTGTTCACATGTTCATTTTGTGGGAAATTTTCATCTGTTCGAAAAATTTTAATTTATCCATTCTTACTCCAAGGTATATATATGCTGCTGTATTTTGTTTTAAATGTTCTTTTTAGGTTTATATATTTTTTATATCTATCACCTGGTCAAAAATCTTTTTTAGTGAAAACTCTTGTCTTTCCTCATGGTGATGTCAGGTGGCAGAGACAGCTGCATTACAAGTAAATGCTTTATTACAAAAGACAGATAGACAAATCCAAAAAATGTGAGAAAATGGCATGGTCCAAAAACAGGCAAAGGATCAAGCAATCAACAGACTTAAGAAGGCAAGAACCAGAATCCAAACACCAGAGTATGAAGTGTGTGCACGCATGTGTGTGTCACATACACAGTTATATACAGTACACAACTTGCAGTGAAATGAAAATGGTGTGTGTGTGTGTGTGTTTGAGTCCAGGTATTTGCAACCAGGAGAACATGACAGTGAATGTGTGGGCTGCTAGGTATAGTCTGTGATGGCCATGTCTGTAGTGTACTGTGAAAATATACAAAAATATTATTTAAAAAGATAAGACTTTGTAATACCATCACTGGTGTTTAAATCATGGATGTCTATTTTTTTCCGTGTCTTTCTCCGTTTCTCTGTTTTTCATAAGATCTCTCTTTACCCAGTAGACTGAAGCAGTTGACTGAATTTAGCATAGCCAATCCACCTACCTGTATGTTTTTGGAAAACCACAGGAACATGTGAAACTCTTAGAAGAAAATAACCCAAGCTCAGGATCAAACCAAGAACCCTGGTGTTGTAAGGTACCAATGATACCCAATGCACCACTATGCATCCCTCATTAGAGCAAAATAGCTCATAATTTGAAGTGAGCATTTTATAGTAGATTAAACTTTTAATTTTATTGACGGATCTTTTAAATTTAAAGGCAAAACACAGTAGCTTTCTATAGTAAAATTTATTAATGTTTTCAGCATAGTGTAGCTCCTGGGTGTCACATTACGGAACTGAGGTGGAAACAAGTGCAGGTAAAGATGTTTATTTAAGGAGGCAGGTAGACAAATCCAAAATGGGAAACAGCGACGTAGTCAGAAACAGGCAATGGGTCGGGTGGTCGGCAAACAGGCACAAACGGGGCTAGGCAGGAATCGAAATCGAGGTCACTAGAAACGGGGTCAAAACACGAAACATGAAACTAGAACTGGGAAACTAGAAGCGGAAAACAACAGCATGGTCTTGAGTAAACTAATCTAAGTTAAACTAAACTAACTATTTGTTTATCTAAACTAATACTCCGCAAAGTGTACTGGGAAGCAAGAGGTATATATCGTAGACGTAATCATCGTAAAATGCTGACAGCTGAAACCAATCTAGACGCACCCTCGTACAACAGCCAATGACAAAACAGGGAGATATCAGAACAGAAACAAAACAAACCCACGTGTCCACAGTAAACAATGTCACAGTCATCAACAGTCCAAGAGCCTGCGCTTGCTGAGCACTTGCACACCTTGCTCGTGCACGCACGCGCACTCCGGCTCTCCGAGCATGCTACAAGCTGCAGCGCTGTCTAAAGGGGAGCTTGTGACACTGGGAAACTGTTGTGAGTGGGTTTAATCATCTGCAAATTTGAATTGTCCATTTTATAATTAATTAAAATAGTGTCTTGGCTCTACTGAATTTGACAGATCTTGTGATTTTGAAAAGCATTTACTACAAAATTCTACGGTAAAATTAATTAATCTTGTGAACTGATCTGAGTGAGTTTGATCATCTACCACTTTGAAATTTCCCTCTTACATTGCATAAAATTAGCCTAATGGTTTAATTATATTGACAGAGCCAGTGACTTTGATAAACAATTACTTAAAAATTCTACAGTAAAAATTATTTATATTTATTGTGAGCATAGAGTAAGTTACTAAGAATTGATTGTGAATTTGATTGTCTATCAGCTTGAAATGTCCATTTTATAATGAAAAAAATAGCCTCCTGGTTCAGTTATACTGACAGATCCAGTGAATTTGAACATTTCTACAGTAAAATTAATTCATTTCTATTGTGAGTAGGTCACTGACTGCGTTTACATGGACAACAATAATCCACTCTTAATCTAATTAAGAGCATAATTTGATTAAGAAACTACCATGTAAACAGCAACCTTAATCTAATTATGGTCATAATCTAATTAAGCTCTAATTGAATTAAGACAGGTGGATTACTCCTGTTTTAATCGTGTTATGGACGTGTATTACAGACATGTAAACACCTTAATCACATTATGAACATCGTGTGAGCGTTTTCACCGCATTTTGCGACAGGACACGATCACACACGGCAGTTTTACGTTTTATGGCGAACAAGAGAGTTCAGCTGTGTCCCAAACTGCATACTTGCCTACTATAGGCCTGTAGTGGGGAAAAATACATGCATCTCGGCTACTATACAGTAGGTAAGTATGCGATTTGAGACACAGCCCACGGCTTCAAGCAGTCGTCTATTTGCACGTATAGCATGACTAATAATTAACCGCACTTGAAGCGTTCGTAAAAAATTTAAATAAAAACACCCAAAACTGTATACGGTACCATAACGAAGACAAACTGTATGTCGATACGTGAAATTCTGGAGGGGCGTCGGACGGCGTGGCGCGGTGACGTAATGACGCGGGCTCTTAATCTAATTATGATCAATAACATGTAAAACGGGTACATGACAGGAGGATTCTAAAAGCGACTCATGTAAACACCTTAATCACATTATTACCTTAATTAGATTAAGGTCAATAATTAGATTATTGCTGTCCATGTAAACGTCTTCACTGTGAACTGATATGAGTGGATTTTAGATTTGAAATAGGCGGTAAAAAGTAAAATATTAATATTTTGTTGTCAGAAACTTCCTCTGTGAAATGTGTTGTGTATAATATATATTATATAAAGAAAACGTCTGGGTTACCCTGTTCCCTGAGAAGGGAATGAGACGTTGCGTTAGCTGAAGGCTGTGGGAAGTGCCCTCGCACATGACCGGTATCTAAAGCTTGTGTAACATCATGCCTAATTTATAGACCTGCCGTGATCAGGTGACATGGCAATTAAGCGCGTCGCATGATATATAAACGACACCTGTGAACTGCGTCATCAGGCTCTATTATCTGAAGCGAAGAGGCAATTCACAGGCATGCCCCAGTATGACTAAGCTACACAACGTCTCATTCCCTTCTCAGGGAACAGGATTACATGCGTAACCCAGTCGTTCCCGTTCAAAGGCAACTCCACGTTGCGTTAGCTGAACGCTGTGGGAACAAGAATACCCACTCCATATTACTGAGGGTACAGTCTGTTCAAAAAGATCCAAGCCTGAAGGTCACTGCAAGACACTCGAGCCCGGGCCGGAATGTATATCCAGGCTGTAAAATCGAATGAATGTGTGTGGCGTAGACCACCCCGCCACAGCACACACATCCTGTAAAGATACCCTTTTGGACAAAGCCTTCAAGGGGGCGACCCCTGTAGTGGAATGAGCCCTTATGCCCAGAGGCGTAGCGAGGCTGTGTGCCTCATAAATGATAGAGATTGCTTCCACTATCCAATTAGAGATGCGCTGCTTCAACACTGCGTCACCTCTACTGTCGCCACCCAAGCCGACCAGCAGCCTCTCTGACTCACGCCACTGGCCGGAGCGGTGGACATAAGTATAGAGGGCCCTTACTGGACACAGTTGGTGTAATTTCTCTTGTTCCGGTATGAGGAACCGAGGAGGGCAGAAAGCCTACAACACTACTGGCAGGGCAGCAGATGTAGGCACTTTAGGGATATAATCCGGCCTAGGAAACAGGAAGGCCTTGGCTAATCCAGGGCTAAAGTCAAGGCAGGAAGGGGCAACAGAGAGCTTGTAGCTCTCCATCTCGCTTGAAAGATGTCAGGGCCAGCAGAAGGGCTACCTTTAGAGGCAGAAACCTCTCAGAGGCTGACTCTAAGGGCTCAAATTTGGCACCTGACAGACCTTCCAGGACCAAAGAAAGGTCCCAGGAAGGTATGCGTAGTCTGCAGATGTGCCTTAGCCACCTGACACCACGCATAACCCTTGAAGTTAGAGGATGTTGCCCCACAGAGGCTCCATTAATAGGCGCGTGGCTGGCCGAAATGGCGACCACGTAGACCCTAATTGTTGGAGGAGCCAACCCCACTGAGAAGCGACCTTGTAAGAACTACAGGACTGTAGATTTTGCGCAGTTCACTGGGTCTAGCTGACGTTCCTCACACCACGAGACAAAAAGTTGCCACTTGAGCGCATACAATTTCATCCTCGGAGGCAAACATCCACTTCCGCTTAGCCAAACCTCCTCCATATGGACTCCACCACTTGAGGATTGAGCCACCAATCCCTGGGCCTCAGACCCTCTCCTCAACAGGATGTCTGCCCCCACATCCCAGTTGCCCAGACTGTACATTGCACTCACTGACAAAAACTTTCCCTCTGCCCAGAGAATTAGTTGTGCCTGCCTGAACAGGGTGGTCGATATATGAGACCTCCACTGTATTGTCTGTCAACACATGGTGACCTCTCAATTGAGAATGCAAGAATTTCAGTGCTAGAAATATGGCCCGCATTTCTCTGCAATTTATATGCCACTCCAGAGACCATGAGCTGGACAGCTGTCTAAGACCGTGCCTCAGCCCGTGAGGGAGGTGTCTGTCATTACTGTCTTGCGATAAGGAGACACCCCTACAGTGTGACCCAAGGCTAGAAACCGGGAACACTTCCAAATTCTCAGAACACGTAGGCATCACTGCGTGACACTGTTTACTCTCAGCGGTTTCGTCCTCGGATTAACCCCCCAACTTTTCAGCCACCACTGAAACGGTCTCCTGTGCAATAGGCCCAATGGTATGACATTGGCTGCTGCTGCCATAAGCTCTAACAGTTTACATTTACATTTATTCATTTAGCAGACACTTTTATCCAAAGTGACTTACAAATGAGAAAAATACAAGCAAATTGATATATCAAGCAGAGAACAATACAAGTAGTGCTACCATACAAGGTACATTAATTGAGTTCCAGAAGAAGCAAAGTGCACAGAGTAGAGGTTGTAAGTGCAATTTTTAAAAAAAAAAAATTATGAGTTGGTTAGGTGTTCATGGAAGAGGTGGGTCTTTATCTGTTTTTTGAAGATGGTGAGAGATTCTGCGGTCCGGATTGAGGTTGGAAGTTCATTCCACCACTGAGGAACAGTTAGTGTGAAGGTTCTGGAAAGGGACCTTGCGCCACGCTGAGTGGAAACTACTAAACGTCGGTCACTAATCGATCGCAGATTGCATGAGGGAACGTAAGCCTTCAGGAGAGAGTTGAGGTAGGAGGGTGCTGTTCCAGACAAGGTCTTGTAGGTGAGCATCAAGGCCTTGAATTTGATGCGGGCAGCGGGAAGCCAGTGGAGGGAGATGAAGAGGGGTGTGACATGGGTTCTCTTGGACTAGTTGAAGACGAGGCATGCTGCAGCATTCTGAATCAATTCTCGTAGAGACTGGAGGGGATGGCAAGATCCAGCTGGATCTTGCTCAATGTTGATAGGATTGACCCTATGCATGTTGGGGATAGAAATGCCCTCATCATAGTAGAATCCTTATAACCCCTAGAAAAGTTGTCCACTGCACTGGAGAAAGCATACTTTTCTGAGGTTCAACCTGAGCCCCAAGCTCTTCATGTGGGCGAGAACAACATCTCGATGTTGAACCACCAGTTCCCTGGATCATGCTAGAATTAACCAGTCATCCAGGTAGTTTAGTGCACAGATGCCCTGGAGTCACAATGGAGCCAGAATGGCACCCATGCACTTTGTGAAGTTGCGAGTGGATAAAGCTAGCCCGAAGGGAAGAACCCGATATTGGTGTTGCCTCCAAACGCAAACCTCAGGAACTTCCTGTGACTGGGCAATATTTCTATGTGGAAACATGCACCTTTTAGATCTATCGTCACAAACCAGTCCTCAAACTGAATCTGTGGAATGATAAGTTCACAGATCTAAAATTGGCTGCATACTCCTCTCTTTTTTTGCAGACCAGGAAATAACGGCTGTAAAAACCTCCCTCCATCAGGGAATTGGGTACATATTCTATGCCCCTTTGTCCATGAGGGATCTTACTTCCTGCGCTAATGTCGGGCTCTGCTCTGTGCTGACTACTGTGGTCAGCACACCTCTGAGCCGGGGGGGTCGAGCTCTGAACTGGACCCACCTGATAACCATTTTCTACGGTAGACAGAACCCATGGAGACACATTTGTCAGTAGTTACCCCGCTGCCAGATGGTATTTTAGTGACATTAACATTTCCACATTCTATTGGAGGGAAAACATTTTCATTGCCCTGTGACAGGTCACTGACCAGTGAAAACTTGGGACAGACTTAGGGCTAACTGCCCTAACAACCTCATGTTCCCTGATATGTCCCTCCACAGCCCCTCGGGACCGCTCCTCCTTTGTCTGCTTGGCCTTTATGACCATTCTCAGATCAGGCCTAGTAGTCCACGACTGTGGCTGCCTGGTTCCCCTGACTGTCTGCTGGGGGAGGCGGGCTGCCATACACACCTTCTGTGCCTCCCTCGCACTAGCGCTGGCCCAGGCTCCACTCATGGATGCCCGGGTGAACTCGACACAACAGGGAAGGAACTGGCTGAATGCTGCCATATGTCGAGCTCACTCAGCAGGTCTGCTTGGTAGGCCTGCAACACTTCCATTGTCTGCAGTGACCCACTACTGCATAGGCCTTGCCCACCAACATATAAGGTGGCCTTACATGGCTTGGATGGCAAAGCCGCCCCACCCCTGCCGTCGATGGAGAGAGGTAGCTTGCAAGCGCCTCCTCCACCTTCAGCATAGATAAATAGCCATGTCATCCATTCCCAAGATGGCCGAATAATCCGACATTGCGGGGTTATAAATACGGCTTATGCATGGTTTTCCCCCAGAAGCGTGATATTTTGTCATGCACTGCTGGAAAAAAGGGGAGGTTTCTGCAGTGTGAGGGATTTATTTTCACTGGGGAGAAAAAAAACTCATCCAGCCTTAGTAATCACTTCAAGCAGCTCTTTATATGCTGCTCTCAGTTTTTAGCACATCCTTCTGGCTCCTCGGCATCAGAGAGGAATTATTCTTTTTTATTTTTGTGTGTGTGTGTTTGGGGGTTTTTTTGGCTTTCCAAAATCCAGCGGAGAGCCGGACCCAGAAGACAGAGCATGAGATAGAGCAGCGCTCTATTCAATGGAGTGTTAACATCTCTGGGGAGCAGATGAGCCAAAATCTTTACCATGAATGTCTCTTACAAAGAAAGCAAGTACCTTACGAGCTTCTTTTGATATTTCTACAGTGTTTTTGATGTCAATTAAAAGACCAAAGTGATTATGAAATATGCTGCAGAGAGCAAAACTTTCCTCTGTCTCTCTGATGACAGTGTCCTGTAAACAATTGAAAATGTTCACTTTAAACTTTTCCTCTCGTTTCAATGCCTCATCCACATATGATGCTCTGTGAAGGTGGGCCTAATATCCATTTTTTGGGCAGGTTTCTTTCCTTTTTCATTGACATCATGGAAACCTGTTTGCTGATATATTGACAGTTGCTCTTTTACAAATGTGACTCCATGACATGCTTCTTGCACGTTTAGCTTTGGTGATTGTAAGATTACATTGCCAATGGAATCCTACAATCACCAAAGCTGAACATGTGCTCAGAACTGGTTTAAATGACTAAACTCACTACAAAATCAACAGTCTCTACTGTTTCAACAAAGGTTGTTATTTCAATCAGTGTTTCAGCAAAGCATCCTCAGTTATATCAAGCATCACATCTCAAAGCTTGGGTAGCTGCTCAACCACTACTTTTGTGGAACTCCATCTCATTATGACATGGAGTTTAACATGAACAGAATCATTAGACATAGCCACAGACTGAGAGCCCACTGAGGACCATGCTTAGGATAGATGCTGCAAATAATCCAGGTGCATTATGTTTCATGAATATAGTGTGTTAGAATTCTGTGGCATTAGAAGCACTTCCAGTTGTGTCTCGGTTTGCTCTTATACTTTAAACAGTACTGCTAGTCTGTGATGATGTTGAAGCCATATATGCATAATTTAGTACTTCTAAAACAATGCTAGAGGGAGATTGCTCATAATGCTCATACTCATAATGGTGGTCACACTCTTGACCTGATACTAACATACGGATTAAGTATAGAAAATATTATAATTTTTCCGCAGTCTGAAGTTGTCTCAGACCATTATCTTATCTCATTCATAATACATATTGATCATAATATTTCCACCTCACCTCGCTACTGCATAAAACGTACTTTCACATCAGCTACTGCACCGAGTTTCATAATTAACCTCTCAGAAACATCAATTAGATTTGGATCACTGTCGGATCCGACAGAACTCAATCATACGACTGAAAGCTTGGAGTCAACACTCCGCTACACGCTAGATAGAGTGGCTCCACTCAAAAGAAAAATAATTAGAGAGAAAAAGTTAGCACCCTGGTATAACAATCAAAAGCGTACCTTAAAACAGACAACCTGTCAATTAGAACGTAAATGGCGTCAAACCAAACTGGTGATATTCCAAACAGCATGGAAGGAGAGCCTCCTGAAATATAGAAAATCTCTTAGCGATGCTAGAAAAATCTATCTCTCCACCTTAATAGGAGATAACAAAAACAATTCTAGATTTCTATGCAACACAGTAGCAAAATTAACTAGGAATAAAACAACTACAGAGAGGAACACTCAATCATTACATAGCAGTGAAGATTTCATGAAATTTTTCATTGGTAAGGTTGAAAATATTAGATGTGAAATTCAGGCTATTAAATTAAAACCAGACAGTATTGTATCAAACCCATTAGATGATAATGTAGCAATATCAGATCAATGTTTAGAGTGTTTTGCGCCACTTAGAGAGACTGAACTAGCTTCATTGATCTCTTCAGCTAATTCGTCAACTTGCTTACTAGATCCTGTGCCTACATGTTTCTTTAAACAGATTTGTCCAGGAGTAATTGAACCACTTTTAAATATAATCAATTCTTCCCTTAGCACTGGCTATGTACCTAAATCGCTTAAATTAGCAGTTGTTAAACCCCTGATAAAAAAACCTGACCTTGACCCCTCTCAACTGTCCAGCTATAGACCTATATCAAATCTCCCCTTCATCTCTAAGAGCTTAGAAAAGGTTGTAGCAAAGCAGTTATGCTCGTACTTACATAGGAATAACATTTATGAAATGTATTAGTCAGGATTTAGACCTCATCATATCACAGAGACAGCGTTAGTTAAAGTAGTAGATGACCTACTACTGGCCTCTGATCAGGGTTGTGTCTCGCTGCTTGTGTTACTCGACCTTAGTGCAGCTTTTGATACTATAGATCATACTATTCTCCTTAGATTAGAAAATGTTGTTGGCATTAAGGGAACAGTTCTCTCTTGGTTCAGGTCTTATCTGACCGATCGTTATCAATTCGTAGATGTAAATGGAGACTTCTCCGCGCATACAGAGGTTACCTTTGGAGTTCCGCAGGGTTCTGTTTTAGGCCCACTGCTTTTTACTTTGTATATGCTACCTCTGGGTCAAATTATTTGTAAACATGGAATTAGCTTCCACTGTTATGCTGATGATATACAGTTGTATGTTTCAGCGAAGCCAGAGGACAGACAGCAGCTTAGTAAAGTTGAGGATTGTGTAAAGGGCATTAGACGTCGGATGTTAACTAACTTCCTTTTACTTAATTCTGATAAAACAGAAATACTTGTATTAGGACCACGTGTAGCTAGAAATAAGCTTTATGATCACATGGTTACTCTGGATGGACTTTCTGTTTCATCATGTACAGTAGTAAAAGACCTTGGAGTGAATATAGACTCCAGCCTATCATTTGATGCTCATGTAGATAATATTACTAGAATAGCCTTCTTTCATCTCAGAAATATTTCTAAGATAAGAAATATATTGTCACTACATGATGCAGAAATACTAGTTCATGCATTCATCAACTCTAGATTAGATTACTGTAATGCCTTACTGTCTGGATGTTCCAGTAGGAACATAAACAAACTCCAGTTAGTCCAAAATGCAGCTGCTAGAGTCCTAACTAGAACCAGAATATACGACCACATCACCCCAATCTTATCCACGCTGCACTGGCTCCCAGTTAAATCTCGCATTGATTATAAAATACTTTTATTAACTTATAAAGCACTAAATGGTCTTGCACCACAGTATATAATCGACCTTTTGGTTTTCTATGATCCGCCACGCCTACTTAGATCAAAAGATGCAGGCTATTTGACGGTACCTAGAATAGTGAAGGCTACAGCAGGGGGAAGAGCTTTCGCTTATAGAGCCCCACTGTTACGGAACAGTCTTCCAATTAGTGTTCGGGACTCAGACACAGTCTGTTTAAGTCTAGGCTTAAAACGTATTTGTTTACTCACGTCTACCCTGACTAGTCTCTCTATTATGCTAATTCCCAGTCCTAATAATCTTTTCTCTCCTCTCTCCTTCTGCCAAGCCACACACGATTTTATGGAGATACTAGAGATCCTGATCCTTTCTGATCTCCGGACCTGCCTGATCCGTTTCGGATGTCCTGCCTCTGGATGGAGCTCTAATCTACTCCAATTCCAGACTGCTGGGACTACGGCTGCTTCTATGGCCATACAGAATTCATATAAGTCAATAATGAACTTTTTCACATTATCTGTTGTTACCCAGATGAGGATGGGTTCCCTTCTGAGTCTGGTTCCTCTCAAGGTTTCTTCCTCTTAAAAGATCTTAGGGAGTTTTTCCTTGCCACCGTCGCCACTCAGTGGCTTGCTCAGTTGGGATAAATTCGCACCTTTAATATCTGTATACTGTGTTGATATTTCTGTAAAGCTGCTTTGAGACAATGTCTATTGTAAAAAGCGCTATACAAATAAAATTTAACTGAACTGAATGGAATTGAATTGAATTGCATTGTGTTGTCAATGTGTGTGTGTGTGTGTGTGTGTGTGTGTGTGTGTGTGTATTGCAATCGCAAGCAGTGATAGATAGTGTTATGTTTTTAAAGTTAATTAGCATCTGCGCCAGTATCAGTGCTCATTAGTCTTCCACATAGTAAATAACCAAAATTGACAAAATAACTGAGTTTGGCTAATGATGGTGGATGTTGCCTATGTTTGTAATTGCAGTCATTAACCTCTCAATGACTAAATAATAACAACTTAATTAATTAGCTTCAAAGGGAAGGTTTTTAGAGCAATTTAATTATATTATGTATGGGCAGCTACAAGTTAAACACCCAGAGGCACATTCTGGTTACACACACACACACACTTACATGTTATTGCAAGTATAGTTGCATGTGCCATCTGACAAACCTGACATGGATAAAACATATACAGATCACTCCACACTTCTAATGCTGCACCAGATAAATCATTTATGATCAATCCTACTTACTCAGTACACAAGAGGGAGTTTTTACCTGTGCAAAAATTATACAATTCATTTGAACACATTAAATTATTTGCATTTATTAATATTAGAACTTTTTAAGTTTTAATACATTTCTATGAAGAGATTAAACACTAGTAGAAGTTGAATGTTTAAAAGTACTAAATGGTTTTACTCCTTAAAATCTTAGCTAGTTATTCAGTTATCAGATATCGCAGATATTTATAATGAAAATAATTTAGTAACCACTAGGAATTATTCACTATCTACAGTGAAAATAATAGAAAATATATGTAGTTACAAGATTGAGGAATGTAAATCTAGACCTGGATGGTTCCTTGGAGTTTAAGGGTTTAAATTTTACTCAGCTAAGTGCATTTTGGAACAGATTAAACTACTGTAGTTTCCACAACTCAGAAGTTATAGATCAGTATCAAAGATCAATATTAAAATTCTGCCTCCAGAGTATCAGAACAGCTGCTGGTGTGACATATCTCTTTCTTTCACACCCTTTTGTTAACTGGATATAAACACTGTAATGAATATAACTCCTGGAGCAATCAGTGCTAGCTTCAGCACTGCACATTCGTCCTCTTCTCTCTCTGATGCTCTTTTTCTCCAGATACAAAGTTTGTTTTTTGTCATACTAAAGTTCCACTTTATTTATTTATTTTTTGTGTGACAATTTTACCATTTTAGTCATTTAAAAAAAACAGAACTCTCCATCACTGTGAAATGGAAGAAGATTGGAACCACCAGGACTCACAAACTGGGCTAGAAGGTTCTTGGTCAGGGAGGTAAGAACCCAGTGGCTACTCTAACAGGGCTCCAGAAGTACTGCACAGAAATGGGAGAACCTTTTGGAAAGACAACCATTTCAGAAATACATCTGGCCTTCATGGTAGAGTGGCTAGCCAAAAGTGTCATTTCTTCAGTGTTGTCACATTAAAAATAGAATCAAATATTTACAAAATTGTGAGGGGTGTACTCACTTTTGTGAGATATTGTCTGTAAAACTGACTGTTCTCAACAGTTCTCAAATGGAAGGTGGAGGAACACAAGGTCTCTAACATCCACCAGTTCCGTGATGTCGTCATGGAGGAGTGGAAGAGGACTCCAGTGGCAACCTGTGAAGCGCTGATGAACTCCATGCCCAAGAGGGTTAAGGCAGTGCTGGAAAATAATGGTAGCCACACAAAATATTGACACTTTGGGCTCAATTGGGACATTTTCACTTAAGGGTGTGCTCACTTTTGTTGCCAGCGGTTTAGACATTAATGGATGTGTGTTACCTGCGTGAAGTTGCCCCCCCCCCCCCCCCCCCCACCAACGCAAAATTTCAGCAAAATAGTCTCAATCGTCTCCTCGGTGTGAGCACCCTTTTAGAGTCGAACTGCCGAAGACTTTTTCAAGACAAATCATATCATCATTTGTTCAATAAACAATTCTCTTTACTTCATTCACTGGTCTCTCATGATTGAACTTTTCATTTATTTACAAGGAGAATAATCTGTTACATTTCACTCCCACCACTAGGTGTGACACTTCTGTTCACGATGCTCTTGTGGAAATTAGTGTTGTTTGTCAACTTTTCCTATACTCAGTTACTAAATCAAAATTCTGGCCAGTGTAAGTACAATTTAACACTGTCAGTTACAATATTATTAGTTAACTTTAATCATAATGGTAAAATGTTCAAAGAGCTAAGATTGTCAATGTTTATTGAACAGAAACTCATTGCTATTACTAATATGGCTAATGGAGCTATGAAATGCTAATTACAGCTGCACATGGTACCCATGTTAGTTTTTTGAATATTTTTTTGAATTACCATATTGGTCCTAATATAAGATATAATATCCTTATATATTATTACTATATTTTCATTGTATTCTGGCAAATACAGTAATACATGCAAACAAGTTTATAGTGTATATGACATTTTTTGCATCAGGATTATTTCAGTGGGTAATTATGTTTTGCTTATGCCAGATGCCCAAGAAAGCAGCGGTCGACAAGGATTCAATTTTCACAGTCCTCTGTTCATCAAAAGAGGCCATAGTCCAAAATGGCAACATAGCTACTCCTAATCAGAGCATCTGGACAGAGCTTAGTGAGCAGCTAGAAAACAAGATCACTGCAAAGGCTCTATATACTTTTGTTAAATTGAACAGACACAACATCTGGACTGCTTTAGGGTTTATTTATGAAAGTGATCATGAAACAAGTGGCAGTAGTGATGACACTGATTTTGAGCCAGGGTCCCTTTCCCCAAGACCAAAAGATTTCTGGACTTTTGATCTTCAAGTTCCATTTCAGAAATGGATTGAATTCATGCCCGAAACAGTTCAATACAAAAACAAGTTCTCTAAAACACAAAAAAGGGAATACACAATTTTGAAGCCTGGCATCTGGACACATGTGGTAAATCATCACATTTGGGAAGAAGTGAAAAGCCCCTGCACATTTGTCTTTAAAAGAGCCAAGTTCTACCCATTAGTAACAGAGAAATTCATAGAAATCAGAGTCAATTGTAAGGAAAGTCATGGCCACATTCACATAAAATGTGACAGAGAGCCTGAAATGAACAGCCCAATGGTGCTCAATTGTGTAATTAAAAACACTGATGACTACCTGCACACTGGATGTTCGAAGCGTCCGATGTCTGGTAACTTGCGTGTGCAGATAGACAAAGAACTGTGTGAGGGTAGAATGGAACCCCATGTATGGAGGGCATCAGAGGCAACAAAGCTGATGGATTTTGGAGATCCTGAGCCAAGCCATCTTCCTAATTTGGCCACCCTGCACAAAGCAAAGCAAGAGAGAAATGACTTAGAATTAGGTGACAAGGATCCTATTTTGTTACTGCAGATGTTAAAATATAGTGCACCTCACAGTGGTAGCATTAAAGACATTGGACTGGACAAGTTCTTCTGTCACTACTGGAGTCAAACACAAATGTTTATGTACAAGTCATTATCAAAGAAGTCTACTAACCCCACTGTGAGTTTTGATGCAACTGGCTCAGTGGTGAGGAAACTACAGAGACCAAATGGCATGTCTGGCCATATCTTCTTATATCAGGGTGTTCTGGCAGGGGATGAGAGTTCAAGTGTCCCAGTGGTGCAAATGCTGTCAGAGAGACACAATGTTAATGCAATAACACATTGGCTGACAGAATGGATACGTGCAGGTGCACCAATTCCAAAAGAGGTTGTGAGTGACTTTTCTCTGGCTTTACTTGCAGTTCTGGTCAAGGCTTTTACTCCTCATTCTGATCTGAAGACCTACATCAATGAGTGTTGTGGTGTCTTACTCGGTAAAGTGTCAGCAAAAGTGCCACCTTGTTTTGTTCGGGTTGATGTTGCACACTGCATCAAGATGATCTGCCAGTGGGACTGCTTGAAGAAAAAAATCACATCACATTAAAGATTTATTTGTGAGGTCAATGGCACAGCTTCTCAAGTCACAATCCACGGACAATGCAAGAGAGCTACTACGCAGTATTACTGTTATGGCTCTCAGCAAAGCAGAGGGCAATGATAGCTCTGGAGCCCCCCTTATATCAGAAAGATGCAAGAAATACCTGAAAGCCAGAATTTCAGAAGAGTGTGTAATCATTCCAGATGTAGAGGGTGAGGACCTGGAAGAAGTGCATCCATTTGACCAAACACAGACAGACCTACGGCAGTGGGTGACAGACATATGTGAGGAGAGCAGGTCACTTGCCATGGCTAATGGTGATCATGATAATATGCACTTCCTCCCTGAGATTATTCCCAATATAATCTGGCTTGCAAGTTACTTACCACTCTGGACAGGTGTAATGATCCCTCACTTCCGAAGCACCAACATCACCGCAAGTTCAGCCAATGTTGAAGCAGAGTTCAAAAACATCAAATGTGGGATCTTCAAGCATGAAAACTTGCCTATTCGGGTGGATCAATTCATTGCTTGACATTTGTCCTTCATTGAGGGTAATATGCGAATTTTTTCTGCAAAACAAAAAGGTGAAGAAGGTGAAGAAGATGCTGCTGTTGCAACAGTGATCATCACAGGAGCCAATCCAATACCCACCACAACTTGCCATGTAGACGGAAAAGCAGAAATGGATGCTTCCTGTTCTGGGAAGTCTGACACTGTCACAAACATCCATCCAACAGATGAAGACACAGTTGAAAACTGGAGAGGCCTAGCGGTTCCACCCAAAAAGAGGAAGAGGAAGTCATACCTCTCTCCTTGTGCTGAATGGCTCCATGCAGATCCATCTGTGAGGGGGGAAAAGAGTGAAAGTGGAACTATTGAAAAATGGAAATAATCAACAGCCTGTTAAACTCAGGAAATCAAGAATCTGTGCTGAATACATGTGCATTTGATGATTTTTGTCAATGCTTATGTTGTGCTTTCTGCGATAGTGTAACTTTTGGAAATATTGTTTGTGGTGAGGACTCCAACAACCTCCTCCAGCTAGTGAAAACAATCACCACAAAGGGTCTGAATGCACAGGTCTACATACAGAGGGCAGAGCTGCTGAGTGGAATATTTAAAGCTGTTCAATTGAAGTCTGGTGATCTCCAAATCGATGCACAGTGCCAAATCTCCACTATCATTGAAAAGTCAATGACACAACACGCATGTGTTTCCTTCACACAACAGTGCTCCTCACAGTATTGCAGTCTCAGCACAGAAGTCACAAGGAAAATTCCATTTGTTTGTACTTCTGTTGCTGTACTGCAGGCTTCTGGCATGGCACACCTTCAGACCACGGTGGAAGAAGGCCTTAACCTTCCAGAGTCCCCCTGCCTCAGGCCAATCCAAAGTCTGTCACAGTGTCCCTCTGCATTCAAGACAGACTCTACCTCAGGAAAAGTGCTCTGTGCAGGGAAAGTTTCTCACAGTTACAGTCTGAGAGAACTTCTGTGGATTGACACTGACCTGGGAAGCACCTCCACAGAATTCTTTGTGTGAATTTCCCTCCAATCTGATGCTCCAAGGAGAGAGATTTACTTTAAGGGCAGTCATTGCTTTCAGAGGAGGCTTAACCCAGGATGCTCTTGGACATTATATGGCCTACTACAGGAGGTCTCCATGTGTCTGGGAGATGTATGATGACCTGAGAAGTGGAGTGACAGGAATGTCA